>NC_136984.1:28722467-28879967 GCF_032717465.1 Coenobita brevimanus
GGGCAAACCATATACGACCTATGTGCATATAGGTTGTCCCATATAACACCCATATATCACTCATATGGAAATGTTGGCTGGGTTGTTACAGTGCCTAGAACTCTGGGAAATAACACCAATGATACATGCCAGTAATAATATCCTCTACAGTGTAATGCATTTGCTAAACATAAACTGACCTTTTAAAACTTGAACTCATAAAGTCCCGTATACATGATTGCTGCGGCTGCTTCCGTTTCTTCCTGCAGTGATCCCAGGAAACCCACGATGTACGTATTTTCAGCTCGTGCCGCAGTACAGCGTGGATGTACCATAATGAGCGAGTTGTCTGGACTGGTGTAACACGAGCTGTAATGTTACATCCCCTTCCCACACCCCCACAGGCTTCAGCAGCAGTAGTTTAGTATAGGAAATACGTTGCCCGGTGAGTTGTTCTTTATAGAGGCAGCCTTTTGCTGTACAGTACACAGCATCAGCTCAGGCATCGTAAATAAACACCGGCTACTAAAGTCCACTATTTTGATTTTCCAGATAATTACACTTAAGGCTTGCCTACTTCATTTCACTGTTTTAACAAGCACCGAAGATACAAACTGCAATAACACATCACTGCTTGCCAATAACACTATACTATTTTCGAAAGAAACGATGACACACAAACTGCAAAGACATTTCACTGTTTGCCAGTAACATTTTACTATTTGCAATAGTACTGAATATATACAGTACAAACTGCACTGCACTGACACTGAACTACACTCAAACTAAACTCAAACTGACTGAACCTGCACTAGTCTCTTCTCCATTAATATATTAGCTTCCTATATTCTAGAGTGTTCTGCATTCTAGGAGAAGCAACAGTTGCCTACTCAGAGATATCCAAAACATGCCAGAGTTTCTTACACTGCATAACACTCTAAATTATTTAGCAAACAAATAAATTACAGAATTTAACAATGACATAAATAAAACATTACTGAGAAAAAGGCACAAAAATTGATGTACAACTTACAAAATAACTATGCTCACAAACAACGGGCTAACTGGCAACTCTGACTCATTCCGGAACTATGATAAACATCAGGAATTCTAGGGAATAATCTAGCTAACAATTCAGCTTCTTAACACTACCCCCCTCCCCTAGTTCTTTGTCGTCCCAACAAAACTACACAATATATACAAACATAAACCTTAATCCTAATGAAGCATCTAACTATACATAAATTAATCCTTCAACTTATCAGGTCTTCTCCAATGCTGCTTCTGACGACGTCCCTGGTCGTCCATACAGTCCATTCCTCCTGGAATGTCTTGGTCCCCTTCCTGATCCACTTCTTCCCTTGGGAAACTGTCACCATCCTCTTGCACTTCAGCTCCTTGGTCCTCCTCAACATCCTCGGCTGCGGGTGAGCACGATTCCACAGGGCCATCTCAGCTGTACTGTCCTGGCCCATGGTACTGCAGCAGACGGCTCACGTGTACCACCTTTGCGCGAGACTTCCTGCCTCCCCATATCCGATACATTACATCTGATAGGCAGTTCTGCACATAGTAAGGCCCGTCTCATGGGCTCTGCAGCTTCAGTGACTGTCCCTTCTTCCACTGAGGAAGAAGGGATAGTCACTTGCCTTGGTCTTATACTTGCACTTCATCAACTCTCCTGAAAAGTTAAGGGCTCCTCGCACTTGATGATGTACCTCAGCCTGCCTTTCCTAAAGGTGCTTCGCATAGCTGGAGGTGTCTGTAGGCAGCTCTTCACCAGGTGGTCCTCCCATTAACAGGTCAACGGGTATGCATAACTCATGGCCCAATATAAGCTTTGCAGGTGTGTAGCCGGTACACTCATGGGATGCAGACCAATATGCCTTCAACAATGCAGGTAATTTCTGGTCCCATTCTGTTTGTCCCTCTATGCAGTACTTGGCCAGTTCTTGTCCCAGGGTCCAGTTTAATTTCTCCACAATCGCATCTGACTGTTCCCTTAGTGGGGTCAGTCTGGTTTTCTTCTTCCCCAGCAACTTGCAGCATTCACGGGACACAGCAGCCCCTAAGTTTTTACCCTGGTCTGAATGTAGCTTGTGTAGCATCCCCAAAGCGACAGAAAAACTGGTCAACCAACACCTGAGCAACAGTTGCAACCTCTTGATTGGGGATAGCATAGGCTTCTGGGCACTTTGTGAAGTAGTCCATGGCGACACATATATACCAGTTCCCTCATTCAGAGAGTGGCAGAGATCCAGGAATGTCCACCGCAACTCTTTCCATCGGTGCACCCATCTGGCACTGCTGAAGAGGGGCACAACCATGTTTCTTGGGTCCCTTAGCACAGCATTTATCACAGGCCTGACACCACTCTTCAACATTATCCTGTATGCCAATCCAGTAAAACCTCTGTCACAGCCAACTTAGAGTTTTCTTCACTCCCAGGTGCCCACTAATGATCTGGTAATGGGACTCATCCAAGATCTCGGACCTCATCTTCTTCGGGACCACCAGTTGCCAATACTTGCTGAGGCCATTGGGTGTCTCCCACTGATGTTCCAGTAGTCCATTGTTCAAATCAAGAAGGTCCCACTGACTCCAGTAGCTCTTGGTCACAGGGCTGAATCTAGAAACCTCTTCCCATGATGGTTGCACTGTACTCCACTGCAGCCACTCAAGCACTGGTTGTAAATCTGCATCCTCGTCAGGTTTTCTTCATCTAACACCGGCCCTGTCACTACAGTATGGCAGCATTTCTTGCTAAGATTCCCATTCCTACTACACAGCTTGCCATCTGTTCTTCCATTTTCTTGCACACTACAGGTATTCATCAAGGTTCTCCTGCATCTCCTCAGTGGTGGGGCTTCTTGGAAATCACTGGCTAGTTGTTGACTCTTGTCACCAGCCTTCTGCTTATCCTCATCCTTCTCATTTGGATACTCATAGCTGAAGTGTCCCACCTCGCCACACGTCCAACACCCATTTGTTGCAATCATGGGTTTCCTTTCACTGTTCCATTCTTGCTCCTTCTTCCATTTGTAACAATCCACCTTCTTGTGTCCTGGCTTCCCGTGGAACCAGCAACTCTCTCTGATCTTCTCCTGTTCCCTCTTTCACTTACAACAGTCCTCTTTCCTATGTCCTGGCTTTTCACAGTACCAGCACCTTCCTTCAAAATTTTCCACTTCACGTACTTTTGCCTTTCTTGCCTTGAATCCAGCAGAATGACCAGTCTGAGAAGTGGATGTACTGGACCTGACGTAGGACTCAAATTCTAGAGCCCTGGCTAGTGCTTCTTGCATGCTTCTGAGTTGTGCCTGATCCACTTTGACTTTCAACTCCGGACTATCAAGAGCATCGATGAACTGAGCCCTAAGAAGAATAGCCAACAGGTTATGTGCTGCTCCGGGGTACACTTTGTATACCATACTCTCCAGGTCATGAGCAAGCTGCTGTAGGGATTCGCCTCGAGCCCGTACACGGCTCTGGAATCTTGCTCTGTAATCCTCAGTCTGGTACATGGTCCCCTATCTATGCTCCATTACTTCCACTAAACACTGATAACTGTTCCTCTCCATCAGTGTCATCTGGCCCAGAATTTCCACTGCGGCACCCTTAAGGCTAGTAACAAGCTGCACTGCCCTCTGCCTATCATCCTAAACATTCTTATCAACAAGTAACTCAAACTGTGCACGGTAAGCTTCCCAAGATACTCTACCATCAAATTCCTAAGGTTTCTTTTTAATTGTACCCCCATTATAGCCCTGCACTTCACTGGTTTGGGGCCTAAAAACTGGGGCACCATAATTAAGTCCAGGACTTAAGTCTGCTACATTCTGATTATTCAACCCTGTTATGCTGCCTTTAGATGCTTGGGATCCATCAAGAATAACCATACACTGTCCATTCTTTTCATATGCTCCCTGTACACTAACCTGAGGCTCAGCAGTGCAATATTTCTCTACAACCTCAATTTTCTGACTAATTATCTTCACATGGTCCACTACATGCTTCGACTGGCTATCTACATGTTGTCTGCACCCCATCACTATTCCATCACTAATCTTCAGATGGTCATCTACATGCTTCTACTGATCATCTAGATGCTGTCTGAACTCCATCATATAATTACTTACCTCACACTCCTGTTGCTGTAGCTCAACATATACCTCCTTCTTCAACTGCTGCTGCTCTTCCTGCTTTTTCTTCATGAAAGAATCCAGCTGTCCTTACATCCTCAGTTGTAATTCCCTCTGTTGCTCCTGTAATACCTCCTGAAGCTATTCATACCATTCTTCCCATTCTTCATTCAGTGCCTGTAATTGTTCGTTGAGTTCTTTCTGTCCATCATTCTGTGTCTGTAATGTACACTTTGGGCCTGTAATTGTTCTTTGAGTTCTTTCTGTCCTCCGTTCTGTGCCTGTAATAGCTTCACGATTGTCGCCAGGGACATTTCCTCTTTCTGCCTGATTGGGACATTGTCTGCACACCCCATTGCTCTATGTCGAAGATTTAACTCACTTTAGCATTTAATCCACATTCCTGACACCAGTGTTATATCCCCGTCTCACACTGCCACAGGCTTCAACAGTACTTCAGTATAGGAAGGACGTTGCCTAATCAGTTGTTCTTCCTATGGGCAGCCTTTCGGTGAACAGCACACAAGTTCAGCCAAAGCGAAAATAAAGATTGGCTTCTTAAGTTCACTGTCTTTATTTTCCAGATAATTATACTTCACTGTTTTCAAAAGCTCTGAAGATAAACAAACTTCAATAACACTTCACTGTTTACCAATAACACTTTACTATTTTCACAAGCACCGAAGTTACACAAACTGCAATAACACTTCACTGTTTGCCAATAACACTTCACAACTACCGAAAATATACAAACTGCACTGCACTGACACTGAACTACACTCAAACTGAACTGAAACTGACTGAACCTAGTCTCTTCGCCATCCATATATAAGCTTCCTATATTCTAATGCATTCTACAATCTAGAAGGAACAGTTGCCAACTCGGATATCCAAAACATGCCAGCGTTTTCTTATACTGCATAACACTTTAAATATTTAGCATACAAACTTAACTTAAATTACAGAATTTAACAATCACATAAGTAAAACATTATTTAGAACAAACGCACAAAAATTAAATGTACAACTTACAAAATAAATAAGTTCACAAACAACATGCTAACTGGCAACTCTGATTCGTACCGGAACTAAAATAAACATCGGGAATTATCGAGAACAATCTGGCCAGCAACCCAGCTTCTTAACAGTAGTGATGACAGTTGATTGATGACTGATGGCGCAGGCGGGTGATCAGCGAGTTACACTTCGCTGATGGCCAGTAAACGTTGCCACACTAGTTTATTTTTCTTGCCAGTTTTGCTATATGTAGGCCTACATGTCCTGAAGTACTCCTAAATGGTTGATTACATAAACCTATTAGTAGAGTAGTTTTCCATTTTGAAGGTAATGTCATAACATGCATAAAAAATAAAAATTTTGCATAGCGGCACACACGCCTTGCTTCCTTTCTTGTCTCATCTCCTCACTCATCCCTGCCGCCAGTGGCTTCCCGTGCATAAGTTTGAATGTCTGTCTCACACCTAAAGTAAAGTCTGAAAAGGTATATGTGTACAGAAGACTTTCTACTTAAAAATGCATATTCTTTCAGTTCTCCAAATATGTGATATACCGAGTATTACACCCTGTATGAAACAAGTATTCGACATAATTATAAGATTAGCAATCTATTCTCGAACACACGTAGAAATTTCGGGAGGGGGGCCCGGGCCCCCGTGTCCCCCCCCCCCCCGTGGCTGCGCCACTGAGTTTAGTCTCACTTAAGTTGAATGAAATCGTCTGCCTTTAGCAGGAGCGGAATAGCAATCAATGTGATCTGATAATTGCAACTCTGTCTTTCCTTCTCTCTGTTGTCCCATGCGCCTTCCACGTCATCCTCTATACGTCTACAAGGCTCTGTTTTCCTGTCATCTGAATCATGTCATCTTGTGGAAACAAGAATATAATAAGTCAACGTGAATCGATCATCCACAGTCTGTATTTGTCTGTCTGTCTGTCTGTCTTGCGTAGGAGGCGTAATCTTTCCGAAGATGGATGTAATCGTTTGTCTTTAGCAAGAGTAAAATAGCAATCATCCTGAATCTCAAATGACGTGTGTCTGTCTGTGTGTTTTCTTTTCCACGCTGGAATGGTTTACAATCACCTGGGCTTACTAAATGTGTCTGGTGATATTTAAAAAAAAAAAAAAAAAAAAATTGATGAAACTCTTTAAGGCGAAGATATGTCCGTCTTTTCGTCAGTTTTTTGTCGCCTCTCCATCTCGCTGAGGATGACTTCTGTCCAACAACATGGTTCTCTACCACAGAGAATTACATGAGAACTTGAATGTTATGGGAAATACTTCAGTAATTTATATTTGAAAAGTATAACGTTTATCCCTTTTTGCATCATGTTTTTTTTTCCGTTGCTATGCAATCAGAATTTCTTCAAATGTTTTTACGTAATTTGGAATCCACAGTCTTGAGATCCTGCTTCGAATAGCGAAGCAAAGGAGTGAGCAACGTCTCGATCAAAGGTCGTGGTGGTACTTGGGGGATGAGGAGGGGGAGAAGGGGGACGGGGAGGGGGTCTGGAGCTTTGTCCAAACAGCAGACCATTCTTGCTTTCCTGTCCCCCAGCATCGAGAAGGATTTATTACGTTCTTTGGATCGCGACTGTACTAACTGTTTTAATCGGGTATGCCACAACTCTGCAACAGTTTGAATTTTTTCTAACAGTTGTAGAATCACAAGATATGTACAAAAAAAAAAAAAAAAAGAAGCAAACAGATCCATGGAAAATAAGATATTATTTAAAAAAAAAAAAATCCACAATTCAGGATTCACTCAAACTTCAAGACACTCATTTGGTCACTATTGAAGTATAGTACACCATTTCATAGTTACAGTACATACTTTCTTACATAATATATTTCTTACTGTGTAATATATTTCTGAACATGGTATTACACGAAGAGTTGGTTTGCTTAAGCATTCATCACAGTAGTTACAGTACAAGGTTCTTCTTTTACATGCCCGCTTTCCTTTAAGTTTACATGTATGCATTCTCATTTCTGTTCGACGGTTATATAAATGTTACCAAGTCATTCATGATGCATTTCACATTGTTATTCATGAAGCATTCTACTCTAACCAGCACAAATCATTTCTCCATACCTTATTAGCTGATCCATCACCCCGGAAGACTATTGTAAACACACCGATTTCTCAGAAAGGTATTTCACTACCTCAGATCACATAATTCATTTAATAATTCACTGTTCATTTCCAATGTTAATTTATTTTCATTTATCTGAAAAACCTGCTTTACATCAAGGAAACTGATGACCGCGCGGCAGGACCAGCTGAGCGGCGCGGGCAGGACCAGCTGAGTGGCGCAATGTGTTGTCTGGGAATACAATAGTTGCCACACGCCACCAGCAGGTTCCACACGCCAATCCTCACTCTTGAAAAGCACAAATTAAAAGCCAAAAACCCTTTGGCCATAAAACATGCGTGCATAAGATCAATTACCAACAACACATGAAAAAAGCCACTCTAGCTATTTTGGCCTTATCTCTTTATCCCTCCCTCCCTGGAATGACCAAATTTCCCCCAGGGGGGAATTCCCCTGCTCTGCGAACCACCGGGCTAACAAGTGATATATTTCTCTGAAATGCATACTCTGTCCACTTTAACTGGACTGTCTTTAACTTGCCTAACAATTCCGTTTCTCCTTCGCCACTGCTGAGCTGTAACAATAGATCAACACTAGAATATGATGCTGGTCACGAAGAAGTGCCGTGGAAGGATGTAGATCCATATTATTTCTAATTCCGCAACTGAGCTAAGCGAAATAAACTCCAATGGGGAGAAAATCTGAGTCAGTTTAGTGTAGAAGGACTATACGCGAAAAATTGCCATCTCTCCATCTTGAATTGTGAGCTGCAAGGCTTGGTGGATGAGTTTGAGAGAGTGTGTAAGAAACGGAACCTAAAGGTGAATGTAGGGAAGAGTAAAGTGATGGTCTTTGAGAGAGGTGAATTCAGTGAATGTACAGCGAGGTTGGATGGTGAGGAATTGGAAAATGTGAGTACGTTTAAGTATTTGGGTAGTGTGATGAGTAAGGATGGAGGTTTGGAGGGTGAAGTGCTTGAAAGGGTACAGCAGGGAAGAAAGGTTGCTGGTTCCTTAAAAGCAGTGATAAGAAACAGGGAAGTGAGCATGGAAGTAAAAAAGTTACTACATGACAGTATTGTGATACCAACTCTAACGTACGGAAGTGAAGCTTGGACATTGTTGGAAGGACACAAGTCAAGAGTGAGAGCAGTGGAAATGAGTTATTTAAGAGGAGCCTGTGGAGTCACGTGGAGAGACAGGCTGACGAATGAGGATGTAAAGGAGCGTTGTGGTGTGGATGTGGATGTGATAGGAAGCGTTGTGAGGAACACACTGAGGTGGTTTGGCCATGTGGAGAGGATGGAGGGTGAAAGATTGACGAAGAGAGTGTATGTGAGTGAGGTGGAGGGTGGAAGAGGGAGGGGGAGACCGAGGATGAGATGGAGGGATGGGGTGGAGAGGTATATGAGAGAGGGGGGTGTGAGTTGGGAGCAGGGCAGTGAAATGGCGGGGGACAGGGCGACTTGGAGGCGATTTGTTTGTGGCCACCCCAAACGGGATTGAGGCGTCTGGCAATAGATAGATAGATAGAACAGATGATGTACAGTACACGGTGGTAGTCACGAAGAAGTGCTTTGGAAAGGATATAGAGTGCATGTTACTGTAAATATCTGGAACGACAAATTAACACATCACTGTCCGGTTATGCAAACGTCCCTTAACCCCTTTCAGCCGCCGAATGAATAATACTGGACTGCAAGAGGAGGACAACTTCAGCCTGCAGTCCACTGGGTTCACATTTTAGACAAACCTGGGGCTACAAGTCCAGTACTACCGTACAACTACACTTACTACTATTACAATAACAACAACAACTACTACTACTGCTACTGCTTCAACTAATGCAATAACAACAACTTGTCCTATTACAACCGCTACTACTACTACTACTACAGCTACTACTGCTACTATAATTACATCTACCACCAGTAGTCCAGCTACACCTACCACCACTACTACAATAACAACTACTACCACCACCACTACCACCCATACAACAACAACTGCTGCTACTCCTACTACTACTACTACTACAATTACTGCTACTACTACTACTACTACTACTACTACTACTACTACACTTACTACTACTACTACTACAATTACTGCTACTACTACTACTACTACTACACTTACTACTACTACTACTACACTTACTACTACTACTACTACTACTACAATTACTGCTACTACTACTACTACTACTACTACTACACTTACTACTACTACTACTACTACTACTACTACTACAATTACTACTACTACTACTACTACTACCATTATTATTACTACTACTACCATTATTATTACTACTACTACTACTACTACTACTACAATTACTACTACTACTACTACTACTACCATTATTATTACTACTACTACCATTATTATTACTACTACTACTACTACTACTACTACTACAATTACTACTACTACTACTACTACCACCACCATTATTATTACTACTACTACTACTACTACTACTACAATTACTACTACTACTACTACCACCACCATTATTATTACTACTACTACTACTACTACTACTACAATTACTACTACTACTACTACTACCACCATTATTATTACTACTACTACTACAACTACGAAAGTTCTTTCATCATGGCCCATATTTTTCCTTTTCCGTCTCAGTGGCAGAAAAGACAATGCTACGGCTCTACATCCTTTCCATAGCACTTCCTCGTGACTAGCAGCAATTTGAGTAGTAAATATATCGTGGCCGGTAACCTCGTCGGCAAAGGAATTGCCCTAACTCCTTTTCCTAATCGATTTAATCTGCTTTTTACAATGTCCTCTGTAACAAAAATCCTAGCAATAGTGTAATACTCTGCATAAATAGCGTGCAAAAGGAAATTAACCAAACGCATCCAAAAATAAATCGCTAAGGAAGAGGTGTTAGGGAGCTTCCCCGACGAGACTGCGAGCCTAGACGATGGAGTGATGGCAATTTTTGGCCAAATTAGAGTGAACAGACTAGACCATCTGTGTGTGTGTGTGTATATATATATATATATATATATATATATATATATATATATATATATCCTTCTTTCTTTCCATCCTCTTCTGTCTTTCTTTCCTTCAGTCTTTCCTCTTCCTTCTGCCTGTGGGTGACTCTGCACTGAGTGACAAGCCAAATGGTTTCCTGTACACCAGGAAACCATTTACTACGCTGGGTGGTAGCCATATAACCAAATTTTTGTGTCTGGTGGCTTATAGGGTAATTATTGCACTCCAGTCGGATTGAGCCGGTGAAGGGTTTTATCCAAGGGGTGGTTGGGGTTTATTGCTCATGTAATGCCACTCAGGAATGAGCGAGGCTGCTCATTCTCATCTTAAATGTCAGGACGAACCGCCTAGACCCGGGCTCCTACGCTCCTCATGGGGCAACGTGGGATTGGCTGATGAATATATATATATATATATATATATATATATATATATATATATATATATATATATATATATATATCCCATTTCTATTTACCTCTCTCTCTCTCTCTCTCTCTCTCATTACATCTCTGCACTTGCTCTTTGGCAGCAGGTGAGCAGCAGCAGGAAAGGTGACTGCGTTGGTGCAGCAGCCATCCTAAACCAGTCAAGAAGAAATGGAGATGGAATATGAGAGAAGGATGAAATTTGAGAAGAAAATGGGAGATGCTGATAAAAAACGGAGGCTAAGGATGCCAAAACAATGTAATCCGAAACTTACTGGAATAAAGGAAAAAGAATAACCAGTGTATTCCATTTTTATGTGTACCTCCTTGTACACCATGATTCCAGTTCCTTACCTGTCTATCTATCTATCTATCTATCTATTGCCAGATGCCTTAATCCCGTAGGGGATGATCACAAACAAACCGCCTCCATATCGCCCTGTCCCCTGCCATTTCACTGGCCACTCCCCATCTTACATACCCTTCTCTCATAATTCTGTACTCCGTCCCTCCACCTCATCATGTGCCTCCTCCTCCCTCCAGCTCACTCACATACACTCCTTGTTAGTTTCTTGCTCTCCTTACCAAGTACAAATAAAAAAACAATTAAAAAGTAACTACTGCAGCTCAGAACACGTAATAATAATAATAAGATATTAAGTGTGTTGTTTTCTGGAGGATGTTCGTGTCTTTCTCTCCGTCAAGGAGTGTGTGTTTTCACCCTTGTTTGTTTGTTTGTACGATTACTCAAAAACTGAAAGAGAAAAATGGACCAAATTTGGTGGGTAGACAGCCCATGTCCCAAATAACAATCAGTTAAGTTTAGGGACCGATCTGGATTGTAGTACAGATTCTGGATCCGGAAAACACGTTTTGTGAAACCCTAATCAGTGATGAGAAAACCTAACCCATTATTAAGGGTGGTTTGGAAATTACGTTGTCCTTGTCGGAAAGATGCATTCCACTGAGTGTCCCTCTGGTCACTCATGTATATATGCTTCCAAGCCGCCTAGCCTAACCTAACCTAACCTAAACTTAACTAAGCTTATCTAACCTAACTTAACCTTGCCTAACCCAAGCTAACCTAATCCAACCTTATCATTTCTAATCTTATCTAATACAACGCAACATAACCCTAACCTAAGCTAAGCTAACCTAACCCTAACCTTAACCTAACCTAAGATGATCAAGAAGTCTGCAGTTTCAACCACAACATTTTTTAATACGGAATCTTGGTTTTTATACTAATCTGAAATTTGGAGCAACTTTTCTGAGTACTATTTCCATCGGGTCTTTGGTTTTTTGAGATATCACTCTTTCCCCATCAATAAACACGCCAGCTTTTACGGGAATGGTTGAAACAGTTCGACTTATCAAACTATTAATAATAATATTAATAAGATTAATAATAATAATTATAATAATTCATAGGAAAACCGATGTTTTGACATAGCACCAGGCAAAATGTAGCCAATTTTGGCCTAACCTAACATTGATCTACCATAATTCCTTATTTTGTTTGCGGTGATGACCGCCCGATTAAAAAAAAAAAAAAAAAAAAAAGACTGCGGCCCATAAACAACGTATGTGAGTTAAAATATAAGTAATCAATATGCAGTGACAAGGCACACAAAACCAGTCCTCGGCAGTCGTTTTAATGCTGACGTATAAACACAACAGGATTATAGTCAATGATGCCAAATATCAAATTTGGAGTAAATTGGGTGAAAATTGACGATTTTATGCCCATTTGAAATTTTAGGCCTGACCCACCTGACACTTGACTCCCTATCGGAAACTGGGATTAACCCCCTGATGTAATGAGGCATGTTATAGGATGCAGAATTGAAAGATGCACCTGTAGGTTTTGGTTTCATGTCGATATGACGACCTTCAAACGAGTAATGGTAAATAAATAAGTTTTACCTGTTCCCGTTTTTTTTTTTTTTTTTAACATTTTTTGGTCTTACGGCCTGCGTCTTGGCCCAATTTGGCCCAAAATTCAATCAGGTGATCAGAAGGTCATAGCCAATCATCCCTGTAATTTTAGTCAAAATCGCACCATTAGTTTTCACGTAAAGTTGTTAAGTCAGAGAGACAAACAGACAAACCAAGTGAAAACAATACCCGTTCAGTTCGTTGGAGAGGCAGGGACGGGTAACAAACGAACTGGTCGTCTAGCGTGGGGAAGGAAATATTTACTTATCATGTACGGAGTAAAATTTCTCTTCCTAAAGTTTGATGAATACATAGCAGAAAAATCTAACCATTCGAAACACGCACTAGTAGGGACTGGGATTTCGTTGTGTTTCGCCAGTTGTAAATTTTTTCAGACGGAACTGGGTAGACAGCAATCTTTGTACAACTCTCTCTCTCTCTCTCTCTCTCTCTCTCTCTCTCTCTCTGGTATTGTGTTTGGGTAGAGCCACTGAGCTCTATCTCCACAATCAGCGTGTGACTTTGGTCGCCATATTAAAACACCGCACTCGTCGCCTTCATCATGGTAATGCAATTGGAACACTGTTTTTAGCTTGCTGCCTCTGTTTCCCTGCTGCTTCTGTGTATACATATTTATCACTATACAAAATTTTACATGGATTATGATTTTTTGTGCCCAGCTCTACGAATTATATGATCCATTTAGCCAAGAGTATGACTAAAACAACGACATTGGTTGCTGCAGTGCACAACATAACAGAATTAAATGGAAATAATTATTGTTGTAAAGGTTACAGTTTCTCTTTATGTCCACCTTAACCTGATGTGTTTAATTATGAGAGTAAAGATAAAACTGAGGTCGATGGAAAGAGCACATATATGAAAGTAATGTATTTCGCCATCATGAAGTATATAAGCACATAATATACAGTACAACATGGCCATTATCGATTAGTTTTCAACAGTACGCTTACGGTACACATCTTATACATAAACATAGTCCCATAATTATTTCATAAAGGTTTACAAATACAATCAGCCTAGTCAGCTTCTTTATTACTTTACTACCAATAGCTTCCTCTGTGATGAATTTGTTAATGTGATGTACCCTAATAATACTGTAGCACTGTGAGACCAGTTTTAGTCATTTGTGAACACGATTGTTCTCAATAAAGGTGTGATGTACCCTCAATAAAAGTGTGATATACCCTCAATAAAGGTGTGATGTAACCTCAATAAAGGAGTGATGTACCCTCAATAAAGGAGTGATGTACCCTCAATGAAGGAGCGATGTACCTTATTAATACTGTAACAGTGTGATACCTGTTCATTAATTAATAAAGGTGTCAAACATATGGGTGTTTAAATAATCCGATATTCTTTGATTAGTAATACTGTGTGAGACGTTGTGTAACACAGCTGTGGAAATAACTAGTGGCATAGATTGACTTTTTTTTTCTTATGCAAAATTTCGAAGCATTTCTCAGTTTCATGACAGATTTTAACTACACTCAAACTTCCACAGAGGAGGCCTGCCCTGTCTCTCTTGCCAATAAAAGTCCTGAAATAACTATACCCTTTAGATGCTGATACCAGTGCTTCTTGACAATAAGAATCTTTCTCTGCCATTTAACATACCCAGTAATCTTATAGAATTAGGAACAAGATAAATTTCTTACCCGTGAAAATTAATGTAATGCCATCTCTCTTCAGCAAATTCCTGTGCCCCTTTTTGCATCCGTAAGCTGCACACTGGACCATGGCACTATATTTTCCTGACTCATCGGCTGATTTCAAAGAGCGCGGCATCAGGCAGGGTGCAACATGGCTGCCACTACACCAGCGTCGCCCTGGTGGCGGACACACAAACTAGGCTGCACTTTCCATGAGAAAGCCCCTCTATATTACAGAGCTCAGTAAGTGAAAGATACTGAAATAACGACACCCAGCAACGACACGACACCCTCAGGAGGTGACAACAGAGGATTAGATGGAGCGAGCGGGGTGTCCGTGCTATGTGGGCACAAGGCCCTGGTAGCCGCGTGCCCCTACTCCCCGGAACCAGCCCAACCCGAACACCTCAGCCCAGGCGCATTACCCTCTCGCCAGCCCGGCCAGCGTCAGGATCGGAGTGGAGCTGAACCTTATGCACTATACAGCCCCTCAGAGATGGCCTCCAGCTGCTCCAGACTAGAGATAGCCTCCAGCCGCTCAACTATCGAGACGGCCTCCAGCAACTTCACGTTAGAGACGGCCTCCAGCTGCTCCACCTGGGCTACCTGCAGCACCGGTGACGATACTGAGGACATGACACCAGCGACGGCCTCTTGCCGTGCCTGTGGACTACAGACAGCCTCCAGCCGCTCTACACCCGCACCTCGCCCTCCCACACCATTCTGCAGTAGTTCTAGTCTCCAGCCAGAGAGTTCCCCGCTAGCAGCCTGGTGGCAGGGCCTCGTACTGTCCCCGGGGCTGTTCTTCCTGCAGCCGGCCCCTGACGAAGGCCTGCTCCTGACAGACCCCTCCCTGCGATGATGCCACAGCCCCATCCTGATGACGAAGCGCCAAGGAGGGGACTGCAGTCTCCAAGTTCCTGACGACGTCCCCAGCACCCCAGGGCGAGGCCTCCCCAGCTCACAGCCTAAGTGACGTGGCTCTCCTGCCAGGCAGATACAGAGACGCTTGGAGAAGCAGTTTGGCTCCTACCCTGCTGGCCAGCCTGAACATGCAGAAGGGGACAACAACCACTCTTACCCACGGATAAGTGACTCAGTGCAGGTGGCATAGTGTGCGCACGTAAAGTCAGTGCCAAAAGTGAACTCCGAGAGTGACAGTGCCTAAAGGGTAAAGTGAAATGTACTGCCATAAGAGTGGCAAGGCTCCCATAAAAGGGAAACAGTGACCACTGTTACATAGCCTATGATTTCATCATCCTTTGTGTAATTCTAACGTACAGTATGCTGCATGTTTGATCACGAGCGTGTTCTACCTCACTCCCCCCGCCCTCCCTTATAGTAGAGTAAGTCGTTCTTTCTGTTGTTCAGAGCAGGAGTGTCAACTCTTTGTCCCCTATGGCTTCATTTGCGCGTCCTTCTTACAAGTTGTATCAAGCTCTGCCGGCCCCTATATAATGAGCTCAGTCTCTGCATTATTGCCACTTAGATCTACTCCTCATTTTGTTCACATCTCTGTCCTCCCCTGTACAGTTGTTATTATTGTGAGTGCTCAGGAAGTCTCCAACCATCTAGCAGCTGTGTAATTTGAGTATGAGTGTTATTACATTTTGTTCTTGTACTGTGTAGCATAAGGTGTTAATTCTTAGGCCTAGTAAGATTTTTGTGATTAATGTAAATTTTTTTGTCAGTCATTATTAATAATATTTTGTATCTGTAATAATATATCTTGCATTAACTGAGCATTATCCAGTGTATTGTCATTTTATCAGGGCTGACTTAGATAAATTTACTCTTGCTAATTTCGTGTTAATAGAGGCTATTAAGTTAACCATATATTTAATCTGTTTTTGCCATTACATTATCCTTATGAGTCCTGAATGTTTTGTTTTTAGTTTTAATAAGATTTAGTAAGATTTTTGTGATTAATGTAAATTTTTTTGTCAGTCATTATTAATAATATTTTGTATCTGTAATAATATATCTTGCATTAACTGAGCATTATCCAGTGTATTGTCATTTTATCAGGGCTGACTTAGATAAATTTACTCTTGCTAATTTCGTGTTAATAGAGGCTACTGAGTTAACCATATATTTAATCTGTTTTTGCCATTACATTATCCTTATGAGTCCTGAATGTTTTGTTGTTAGTTTGAGCATTAAACTTTAACTTGTAATTTTACCTAAATCTTTTGTTTTGTACCTGGAACATTGCGGGACAGTTTTCTCTGTTCCGTAACATAAATTTGGCGACCTCTTATCAGGATATTCAGGATTATCATAAGGATATTGCTTGATATTTTGTGACTGTGATTTATTCATGATGTCTACTATTACTACACTTGTTGAAGCCAAAGATTTTTTGTCAAATGTGCAAACAGTGTGTGATGTAGAAAACAGAACAAAGAATGAACTTAAGCTTGTTGCTCAACAATTGGGAATTGTTGTTCGCTCTCATCATTCTAAAGATCAAATTGTTGACACGATTAATGAAAGCTTGTTTAATGTAACTCCTCCAAATGAGCAAACGCAGATTGAATTAGCTAAGTTACAGCTAGCCCTGCAAGAGGCCCGTGCTAAGGAGGCTGAGGCACAAGTTGAACTTGCTAGGATTCAGGCAGACCATGAGTATCGCATGAAACAAGGTGGAACTGGATCATCTAACTCTGATGATTTTGATGTGGCTAAAAATGTTAAACTTGTCCCTCCTTTTAATGAATCTGATTTAACAAAGTATTTTCAGTTGTTTGAGAGGGTAGCTACAGGTTTTAATTGGCCAAAAAAGTATTGGCCAGTACTCCTTCAAACTGTTCTCACCGGTAAAGCTCAAGTAACTTATGCATCTTTGCCTCAGGATCAATGTGATAATTATGATGTAGTTAAGAGCTTGATTCTTAAGGCCTATGAGCTTGTTCCTGAAGCCTATAGAGTAAAATTTAGGACAACTTATAAGCAAGATAAGCAATCCCATGTTGAGTATGCAAAAATCAAAGAAGATCTGTTAGAGCAGTGGTTAAATTCTAAGAATGTGGATTCTGATTTTGACAAATTTAAGCAGATGATTTTGCTGGAGGACTTCAAAAGGTGTATTAGTAAAGATGTAAGCCTATATCTTGATGAGAGAAGAATAGATAATTTGTCTGATGCTCCAGTTTTAGCTGATGAATATGTTCTCACTCACAAGAGATATTCTAGAGAAAAAAGGAAAGCTGAGTGTAAGTACGTTGCCTCTACTCAGAGTACAGGTAACAGGAAAGAGAATAAAAATGATGTTTCTGAGGAAGTAAATACCAGCTTCACCTCTAGATTTCAGAAAAGTAAATGTACTTATTGTAGTAAGCTTGGTCATACTACGGAGAAATGTTTCAGGAGACAGCGTGATGTGAACAAAAAGGAGTCTTTAAATATTCAGTCAATTGGTCTAGTGTCCACCCTTGAGAGTTCTCAGAATTCCTTAACTGAGTTAACTGAACCTACTTTGAGGGGTAAATTAAATTCTCATGATGGAGCTCCTCTTTTGAGCAGTAACGTGGGTGACACTCTCAAGAGTTCATGTGCTAATTTCCTGTCTGATGGTTTTGTCAGTCCTCTGGACAGTAATGACAGGAAATCAGTTAAAATATATCGTGATACAGGTGCTTGCCAATCCCTTATGCTGAACAGTGTTCTAGGCTCTAATGTTAATTCCTCTGATGAAACTGTAATCTTACAAGGTGTAGGGAATAATTACTTCTCTGTCCCTCTGTGCAGAGTGAATTTAGAGTCTGGTTTTGTTAATGGTTCCGTTATGGTTGGGTTGGTTGAGACACTCCCAATGTCAGGTGTAACTTTCTTACTTGGAAATGATATTGGTGGAGGTCAAGTGTGTCCAGCTCCTCAGTTGTCTAGTGAGCCAGTGGCTGCGGCCCAGGATTGTGATGTCCCTGATGTGTTCCCTGCATGTGCTGTCACTAGGGCTAAGTCTAAAGTTACTGGTGACTTAGAGGATAATGATGATGATGATGTTATCCTAGCTGACACTTTTCTTGCTAATTTGGACCACTCACCAGATGAGGCAGTACCGTGTAGTGTTGATAATTTGTCTCGTCAAGAGTTGGTTGAGTTGCAGGTTGCTGACCCTGAGTTGAAAGGTCTAGCTAACTCTGCTTGCAGTGAGGAAGAGTCAGGTGGTGCTTCTACTTGTTATTATATAAAGTCAGGAGTACTTATGAGGAAGTGGAGACCCCGAACAGCATCAGCCGACTCTGAATGGGAGGTTGTACATCAAGTTGTCATTCCTCGTGTTTGTAGGCAGGATATCATTAGAGTGGCTCATGATTCCAGTTTGGCAGGACACCTTGGAGTGAGGAAGACTGTGGCACGCATTTTGAAACACTTCTACTGGCCAGGTATCTTCAGGGATGTTTCCTGGTATTGTAAGTCTTGTCACACCTGTCAAGTTGTGGGGAAGTGTAATCAGACCGAAAAGGTTGCACCTCTAGTTCCCATTCCTCCTTTTGAGGCGCCATTCACCCGTGTGTTGGTGGATATTGTGGGCCCTCTTCCTAAGACTTCTTCAGGATTTTCTTATGTGTTGACCCTGATTGATATGGCTACTCGTTATCCTGAAGCCATTCCACTTAGAAATATCTCAGCAAAGATCGTGGTTAAGGAAATGCTAGGGTTCTTCACAAAGTTTGGTTTGCCCAAGGAGGTACAGTCAGACCGGTGAAGTAATTTCATGTCAAATGTTTTCAAGCAGTCTCTGAAAGAGTTGGGCATCTCCCAGATCACGTCTTCAGCTTACCATTCCCAGACCCAAGGAGCGTTGGAGAGATATCATCAAACACTCAAATCGATGCTCAAGAAATACTGTTTGGAACATCAGAAAGACTGGGATAAAGGTCTTCCGTTCGTTGTATTTGCCGCAAGAGAATCTCCAAATGAATCACTGGGCTTCTCACCCTTTGAACTACTGTTTGGCCATGAAGTAAGAGGACCCCTTAAGTTACTCAAGGAATGCTGGCTGTCAGAGGAAGATGACGTCAACCTGCTGGAGTATGTGATGAAGTTCAAAGAACGGCTGTCCACTGCTTTACAGCTGGCGAGAGAGAATTTAGGAGCTGCTCAGGAGAAGATGAAGACTTGGTATGATAAGAAGTCCAGGTTACGCCACTTTCAGCCAGGAGATCAGGTTTTGATTCTGCTACCAGTGCATGGGCAACCTCTTCAAGCCAAGTTTAGTGGTCCTTATTTCGTGGAGAAGAAACTCAGTGATGTCAACTATGTCATCGCCACACCAGATCGTAGAAAGAACAAGCAACTTTGTCACATCAAGATGCTAAAGTTATATCACAGGCGGGAAGAAAATAACCCAGTCTGCACTGTAGCTGTTCTACCCGAGTCTGCAAGTGAAGTTCTCCCATGCAGCATGAGCCTGAGTGATAGTTTGGGGAAGAATCCTGATATCATGAATGATCTCCAGACTAAGCTTTCTCATCTACCTCCCGAGGAAAGGCAGGAGTTTTCGGCATTACTGCAGGAGTACCCGCAAGTGTTCCGTGCCACTCCAGGAAGAACCACTGTGTTGATGCATGATGTCGATGTTGGAGACGCAAAGCCACTTTGATCTATCCTCATTTTGTTCACATCTCTGTCCTCCCCTGTACAGTTGTTATTATTGTGAGTGCTCAGGAAGTCTCCAACCATCTAGCAACTGTGTAGTTTGAGTATGAGTGTTATTACATTTTGTTCTTGTACTGTGTAGCATAAGGTGTTAATTCTTAGGCTTAGTAAGATTTTTGTGATTAATGTAAAGTTTTTTGTCAGTCATTATTAATAATATTTTGTATCTGTAATAATATATCTTGCATTAACTGAGCATTATCCGGTGTATTGTCATTTTATCAGGGCTGACTTAGATAAATTTACTCTTGCTAATTTCGTGTTAATAGAGGCTATTGCAGTTAACCATATATATATAACCTGTTTTTGCCATTACATTATCCTTATGAGTCCTGAATGTTTTGTTGTTAGTTTGAGCATTAAACTTTAACTTGTAATTTTACCTAACTCTTTTGTTTTGAACCTGGAACTTTACGGGACAGTAGTGATTTTTAGTATTCTCACTTAAAGTGTACATTATCTTTCTCTGTTCCGTAACACCACTCATACTCAACACCTCCCGCTTGCCCTTGTGACCGTGTCAGACTCAGTTCTCCCACACACACCCCCAGTGACAATATCAATACCAGATGCCCTCTCGGAGCTAATGTCAACAGTGAATATAAGAATTCCTACAGAACCAGAAGCCACTAACATAAGAGACTGTGCAGTAGTGCAACCTCTAATCCTATGGCACTATGACTGATACAGTGAATTGTTACCACCCCACACTCCCGATTGTGTCTATCACTTATCCTACGAGATACGCCCACCCAATCAGCAGCCCAAAAATTGACGTGTCATAAATATTATGAGACAATCTGTTGTTCTTGTGAATGAGATTTGTGAATGTAAGTGTAGGTTGTTCCCCTGAGTTTTATGCCCTGTTCCTCCCCCCTGTAACGGAGGGGACACAATCTGGCCGCACTATGGAGTGGTACTACTACTCTGCAGCCAGGTTGTGGTAGGAAGAATATTGCCACCGTATTCCCTGCGTGTCGTAAAAGGCGACTAAAAGGGTTGGGGTGAGGGGACTAGGGACCTCTTCCTCTGTTTTTTAGTTCCTAAAAACAGACAGGCTAGAGTAAGGAATAGGGGACTGAGTTATCCCCGTACATTAAAGACTGGATCTATGAATGTGCGTGGATGTAGTACAATTGAGGCTAAAAGGGAGGAGATTGGGAGAATGTTTGTGAGATGAAAGTTGGATGTGTTAGCTCTGAGTGAAACGAAGATGAAAGAAAAGGGTGAGTCTATGTTTTGAAGTGTGAATGGAAGATTGTCAGTTGTTTACAGAGGAAGGGCAAGAGAAAGTGTGGCCTTGTTAGTGAGTCCGGATGTACAGCAGAGTGTGATTGAATGGAAGGAGGTGTCATCGACACTGATGTGACTGAAAGCGAAATTTGAACGTGAGTTGTGGGTGTTTGTGAGTGCATATGGGCCTGGTAATGAAAGAGATGAAGAAGAGAAAGAGTCTTTCTGGAATGATGTTGATGAGTGTCTGCAGAGTTTTGGAGCGAATGTGAATGTGGTAATGATGAGAGATCTGATTGCTAGACTGGAAAATGTAGCAGTTGAAGATGTAGTTGGTATGCATGGTGTGCCTGGAAGAAATGAAAGTGGGGAACGAATGACAGGGATGTGCGCTGAGTGAGAGATGGTGATTGGAAATACCCTGTTTGTTAAGAAAGATATTTATAAGTATACATGGGTGAGACAGGAGGGTGGAAGGGTTGTTGATAGAGCATTGATGGACTATGGTTGTGTCCAGGAATGTAATAGGAAAATTGTTGGATGTGAGAGTTCTGAGAGGGGAGGGTGGAGGTATGTCTGACTATTACCTCGTGGAGGGAAAGTTAAGAGTAGGTAAGAGATGAGTGAGAGCTAGGAGAGATAGGTGTGGCAGGGAGGTGTTGAAAGTGAGTTGGATAAAAGAGAGAAAATGATAGAGTATCATCAGAAGAAATTGAAAGATGAGTGGAACGCAGTGAAAGATCAGGAAAATGGCAGTGTGCAGGAGGAATGGCAGTTGTTTAAGAGTGCTGTGGCGGGGCATGCGGAAGAGGTGTGTGATGTGAGACGTGTGGGTGGTGGTGAAAGAAAAGGAAGTGAATAGTGGTGCGAGGAAGTAAGTGTGGCTGTGGCTGAGAAGAGAAGTGCATATAAAGTGTGGCTGCACAGGAAGGATGAAGTGTCATAAGAGAGATATAAGGAAAAGAGGAATATTGAGAGAAGGGCTGTGTGTGATGCTAAAGTGGCAGCAGATGAGAGGTGGGGTAGGTGGTTGACTGAGAATTTTCAACAGAATAAGAAAATGTTTTGGAAGGAGGTGAAAAGGGTGTGAAAGGGAGAGTCTGGGAAAGAAGAGCGAGTAAAGCAGAGAATGGAAGGATGTTAATTGAGATGGATGCAGTAAGGATGAGATCGGCAGAGTATTTTGAAAGATTGTTAAATGTAGAGAAGGAAAGGGTGGTTGAGATTGTGGCAGACGGATGGGTGCAAGGAATGTAAGTGTTGAGAGAGTTGAAAGATTCTTTGATCACTAAGGGGGAGGTGCAGAAGGCAGTAAAGGAGATGAAAACAGGGAAAACTGCAGGTATGGATGGGTGTGCTGTGGAATGCCTGAAGGGTGGTGGAGTGACTATTGTTGACTGGTTAGTAAGATTGTTGAATGTGTGCTTTGTGAAAGGTATGGTGCCAGTTGACTGGGCAAGTGCTTGTGTGGTCCCGTTGTATAAAGGCAAGGGTGATAAGTATGAATGTACTAGCTTTAGGGGTAAATGTCTGTTGAATAATGTAGGTATGGTGTATGGTAGACTGTTAATTATGAGAGTTAGAGAGGGTACAGAGTGAGTGATTGGTGATAAGCAGTGTGGCTTTAGGAGAGGAATAGGATGCGTGGATCAGATGTTTACTGTGGGACAAGTGTGTGAAAAGTATTTAGCGAATGGCAAGGATGCGTCTTGGGCATTCATGGATTTAGAGAAAGAGTGTGATAGAATGGAGAGAGAGGCATTGTGAACTGTTTTAAGATTGTGTGGACTTGATGGTAGGTTACTAAAAGGGGTGAAAAGTTTTTATGTAAATGGTAGGGCATGTGTAAGAGTGGCAAATACTGTGAGTAATTGGATTCCCGTGAGAATGGAGCTGCGGCAGGGATGTGTGATGTCGCCTTGGTTGTTTAATATTTATATGGATGGTGTTGTAAAGGAGGTGAATGCAAGAATTTTAGGTGGAGGTCTGAGTCTAGTAAATGTTGATGGTATAGAGTGGAATCTGAAGCAGCTGCTGTTTGCAGATGATACAGCGCTGGTGGCTGATTCAGAGGAGAGATTGAGACAGTTGGTAGAGGAGTTTGGAAGGGTGTGTGGAAGGAGGAAATTGAAAGTGATGAAGCGTCCGAGGTCAATAGATGGTAAGAGGATGAATTTAGTTTTGAATGGCGAGTTGCTTGAGGACGTAGAGTGTTTTAAGTATTTAGGGTCACATGTTTCTGTGGATGGAAGAATAGATGCAGAAGTGAAGTTTAGAATGAATGAAGTAGGAAAGGTGCTGGGAGAAATGAAAAAAGTGTTTAGATGTGATTCGCTTAGAATGGATGTAAAGAGCAGGCTGTATGAGGGTGTTGTGGTACTGACTGCGTTATATGGGGCTGAAACATGGAATATGGGTGTAGCAGAGAGGAAAAGTTTGAATGTAATGGTGATGAGGTGTCTGAGTATGCGTGGAGTGACACATATGGATCGAGTGAGAAATGATGAAGTGCGAAGGAGAACTGGAGTTGTTCGGGAGATGGCTGGTCGAGTTGAGCAGAGGGTGTTGCGATGGTTTGGGCATATGGAGAGAATGGATAATGAGTGATTGGTGAAAAAGACAACTAGATCTGATGTAAGAGGTGTAAGGCTGAGAGGGAGACCACGAGTAGGATGGATGGACAGTGAGAAGAGAGCGTTTGATGCAAGAAGGATGTCTGTTGAGCAAGGAAGAGTGGCTGTGCGTGACAGAAATAAATGGAGAGAAATTGTGAATTACTAAATGATGACGCAGCCCTGAGGGAATATTTTCCCGCATTTTGTCTGATCAGTTAGTCAGGTGAGGTGCGGGTAAGCGGATGGGTCTATTATGATGTGGCAGGGGTAAACCAGCTCTGCTCTCGGGGCCCTGCTGCGGATGTCACTGATTGCATTGCGCAGTTGACCCTTGTGCGGTGTGGTGCGGTGAGGATCTGTCCGTTCTCCCCTTTGGGGCTAACATGCGAATGAATGTGTTTGAATGGATGAGTAAATGGGGAGTGTGTCATCCTGTCTCGGCTACCTCCCTTTCCTTGGGAGAAGCAGCCTAGGTATATTGATAGATAGATCCTCATATAGCCCCTGTCTAGAAAATAACCCAGCAATGAGCCAGGCGTTTCTAGGAAGGGAAGCCTCCCTAAAAACACCTGGCATAACAGGTACATAGACCATCCTGTTAGGAACAGATTTACAAAAGGTACTGGAGCCAACCCACCCCTGAATCACATCATCTTTATGTTTCTGCCCGGAATCGTGCTAAGTCTGTTTTTCGCTCTACTAAAAATAATTTCATCCATACTAAATGCTCTCAACTCTCCAACTCGAATTCTTCCCGCTCCTTCTGGCACCTTGCCAAAAATCTTTCTAACAACTTTACCTCATCATCCTTCCCTCATCTTTTTTACTCTGATGGTTCTCTAGCTATTTCTTCTACTGATAAAGCAGATCTCTTCGCACAGACACTCTCCTCCAATTCCACCTTAGACGATTCCGGTGCTGTTCCTCCATCACTTCCCCCCTCTGACTTCCTCATGGCTGACATTAAAATTTCTTCAGCTGATATATTTTCTGCGATCACTGGCCTCAGTACTAACAAGGCATATGGGCCTGATGGGGTCCCTCCTGTTGTTCTCAAGAACTGTGCTTCTGTGCTTACACCCTGCCTAGGCAAACTCTTTCGCCTTTGTCTGTCAACTTGTACCTTTCCTTCTTGCTGGAAGTTTGCTCTCATTCAGCCAGTCCCAAAGAAGGGTGACCACTCCCAACCCTCCAACTATCGTCCAATTGCTTTAACGTCCTGTATTTCAAAAGTTTTCGAGTCAATTCTCAATAGAAAAATTTTAAGGCATCTTTCTTATCACAACCTTCTTTCCGATCGTCAGTACGGGTTCCGTCATGGACGCTCCACTGGCGATCTTCTCACCTACCTTTCAGACTCCTGATCATCCTCCTTTCGGGACTTTGGCGAAAGCTTTGCCATTGCACTTGACATCTCAAAGGCTTTCGATCGAGTCTGGCATAAATCTTTCATTTCCAAACTGCCCTCCTACGATTTCTATCCTTCTATTTGTGCCTTCATCGCTAGCTTCCTTTCTGGTCGTTTTATAGCCGCTGTTGTAGATGGCCATCGTTCTTCTCCTAGATCTATTAACAGTGGTGTTCCTCAGGGCTCTGTCCTATCACCAATTCTCTTCCTTTTATTCATCAATGATCTTCTAAGCTGTACATCTAACCCTATCCACTCATACGTTGATGACTCCACCCTTCACCTTTCCATTCGGTTCCCGCAACGCCCATCTCAACAGTTACTTCAACAAACAAGGGATGAGGCTATGGCACACCTAATGTCTGACTTGGCTCGTATCTCTGACTGGGGTAAAAATAATATGGTTGTTTTTAATGCATCAAAGACTCAATTCTTACACCTATCAACCCGACAAAATCTTCCACAGGTATACCCACTAATGTTTAATAATATTCAGCTTAATCCTGCATCATCCTTGAACATGCTTGGGGTTTCATTTACTCAGGACTTATCTTGGAAAGATCATATTACATCTCTTGTAAAATCTGCTTCCAAGAGATTGGGTATGCTAAGCCGACTCCGCTCTTTCTTTACCCCTGCACAATTGTTGACACTATACAGGGGTTTTATCCGCCCCTGTGTGGAGTACAACTTTCATGTGTGGGCAGGCTCCCCACATACAGCTCTTCTCAATAGGGTGGAGTCAGAGGCTTTTCGTCTCATTAACTCTCCTCCTCTTACTGACTCCCTTCAACCTCTGTCTCTTCGCTGCACTGTTGCATCTTTATCTCTTTTCTATCGCTTCTTTAATGGTCACTGCTCCTCTGAACTGTCTGCTTGCATTCCTCCACCTCTACGACGGGCGCGTAGCACCCGTCTGGCAGCAAACTCTCATCCCTTTCCTGTCCAACTCTCTAATGCAAGAGTTAACCGTTACTCCCAGTCTTTCATGTATGCAACAGGTCAACTCTGGAACTGTCTCCCTCTGTCTGTATTTCCTGCTGCCTATGATCTCCAGTCTTCAAACGCAGTGTGTCCAGGCATCTCAAAATGATCGGATCTTGAATTTGGCTCTCTATTGTATTTTGTTTTTCTCTTGGAGGGAACTGTTACTGCGGGCTCATGGCCTTTGATTCCTTCTTCCTCGCATAAAAAAAAAATACTTATAAATAAATAAATAACGCTCATAAATACAGCCCATGGCCTTTTGGATATGGCATAATAATTTCCTTTTTTTCAATATGAAATCGAAATTTGACACCCGTATGATTGTATATCCCAAACAGTTTATTTATTTGTAGATTTAGTTACATGTTTACCTGGTTTTTTATGTATTTTATTATCAGTATTATTTACTACTACCAATACTACTACTACTACTGCTGATGCTACTACTACTACTGCTAGCAACACGACCATCATTACTACCACTACTACCACTACCACCACTGCTGCTGCTGCTACTACTACTGCTACTACTACTACTGCTACTACTACCACCACTACCACGACCACAACCACTACCGTGACACCATCACTATTACTACTACTACTACTACTGCTACTACTCCCACCACTACTACTGCCACCAGTACCAAGACCACCACCACTACTACTGCTTCTACTCCAACAACTACTACTACAACTACTACTATTACTACTACTATAAATACCACAACCGCCACTATTTCTACTACCGCCACCACTACTACTACTGCTACCTCTATCACTACCACCACCACACCCACCACAACTACTACTATTACAACAACAACAACAACAATAACAACAACTACTACTACTACTATTACAACTATTACTACTACTACTACCACATCACCACCACCACCACTACTACTACTACTATTACTACTGCTACTATCACAAGTACTGCTAATACCACAACCACTACTTAAACAGCACACTGGAACATTACAAAAAGAAAAAAGCACTTCTTCGTGACTATCATCATATTCTACTGTTAGTATAATACATCGTTTCCATAGCACTTCTTCGTGACTAGCATCATATTCTAGTGTTGATATAATACATCCTTTCCACAGCACTTCTTCGTGCCTAGCATCATATTCTAGTGTTAATACATCTTTTCCATAGCACTTCTTCGTGCCTAGCATCATATTCTAGTGTTAATATAATACATCCTTTCCATAGCACTTCTTCGTGACTAGCATCATATTCCAGTGTTTATCTTCTGTTATGGCTCAGCACTGAAGATGGAGAGATGGCAATTTCAGGCCAAGTCAGAGTAAAAGTATTATAATAATAATAATAATAATAATAATAATAATAATAATAATAAATTATTATTATTATTATTAATATTATTATTATTATTATTATCATCATTATTATTATTTTTAATCATTATTATTAACCTTTACCATATAAATGGCGAAGCTTTTTGTTTTCGTCAGCATTATCATTTTCTTTGCACTGTTTTTTTCTTCGATCTTGATGATATTACACAGGACGGTACCCTAGGGTTGGTCAAGTCCTTGTGCCAAATATTAATGACCTTCACCTATTTTTGAAGGTCATATGCTCATTTTTCATTTAAAAATTGCATATTTGAAATTCAAGGATCTCAGAAACTAACTGAGATGGAGAATTTGGCTGTGATAACAATGTTTGCTGAATAATTCTGGCTGAATATTTTGCCATTTAGCTCAGTGCAAAGTACCGATATCAAATCTGCCCAGTGTTTTCTTTGCAACACATTCTAGAGAAAACCACAACAGTTTTAAAGCTGTAACTTTCCAGATATATAGCTGTAGTCCTTCTTCTGAAAGGAATACGGTTACAGTTAATCTAGCCATGGAGCCAGCCCCTCAAATTTTGGAAAAAGCGGCCCTGAATGATAAATGTTTTTATTCTATATATTTGTAATCCGTAACATTCCAGGAGCACGGGAAGTAAGATACTAATAAAAATCTCATCGCAAAATCGATAAAATGAAGCGTAGTTTACAAGTGACTCTTTGTGTCAAAAGTGTTCAAGTAAGAAACCACTTTATCTGCAACACAGTAGTGCCATAACCTCATAGTATTAATTTTGCAGCTTGAATGTACTAAATACCCCTTCATTACACCCACTGCTACATGGTAGCTCTGTAAAACAAATATATTTTGAAATTTTATTGAAACAATACATACGGAAATATGAGATTTACTGAACAAAATATACATGTTTCTGACTACTGTGTCTAAAATACATTGTTTCACTTCTTTCATCAAAAAATGTCAAACTACTGATGTTCTTTGAACAGAGAAATACATTAGTAATTATATCTTGGCAACACAGGCTCATAAAGTGAATCAACTGACTATTGTCTCAGACCCAGAACTTTGCTAACTGTAGCCTATAACTTGAACTGACTTTTCCATAGTGGGTGAGTTTCTTTGTGATTACCATAACAAAAAACATAACTGAATATGATGAATATAAAGGTATTATCTCAAATAACAGACACTCAAAAAATGATTTATCATATGACTTTTGTCACAGACACAGAACTTTGTTATCTGTATGACGAACTGACTTTACCAAACGGGTGAGTTTCTTATGTCTTTGTTATGGTATGCTAAATACATAACTGAATATGAAAAAGAAAAAAAAGAAATGACATCATCTCAAATTCACGAATCTTCTTCTTCAGATGATTCTTGGGCCTCACTGCGTAAGCATTTATCATCTTTACATCCTATATAGCAGGGTACCTGTGCTTTTCCGTATAGGCAGTTATGTAAGCACTTTGATACTATGCACGTGCAAGAAGCTGGTTTTGCTGTTGGTTTTGCTGGTTTGGTCATCATTATGAGTTGTAGTATGCCATTGACAACTCTTCTGCCATACTGGGTGGCAGGTGGCACAGACAGTTTGCACATGTGGGCTCCCTTGTAAACAATAGGTTGGTATTGCACGAAGTAAATGCTGATGAAAAGCATCTTCAGTAGAGGTAAGTTTGGCAGATCTGTTCTGCTTGATGCAAAAATATGTTGCCTCAACACATTTAGGTCTTCAAATGTCTTGGCAACATAAAGACTGACCATAAAAGCTCCTGCTTCTTTAACAATGCCGTCTGTTAGATCCAGTTCAGCACCACTTTCACCGCAACATGATATCTCTGAAAGCTGTCTAGTTTTCTGTAAAGGTATCTTGGCTGCCTTCCTTTTTCTACGACGGTAAATGTAGCTCATGCTGTCATCTCCGGAAATTACTTAAGCGAATATTAATGCACGTGCAAGGGTCTGTTTTTCTGTTTGGTATTTATGTGACAACAACTGTACAAGTTCATGCCTTAATAAATACTTGTCCAGCTTCTGGATCCACATTTCTGTCACAGACTGTAAATGACAGTAGTGGTACATGGACAGGACAACAACGTCTGTGTCTGTTGCTTGGACAACAACACGTGACTGTTCATGCAGCCTAGTTGCATACACAAGATGAGCTATTATACGGGTATCTGCTTCTTCGTGTTCTTCACATCTGAGTTCTTCAATTTCATGAACACTGTCTCTATTAATCCTTACAGTCTTATCTTTGCTGGAAAATGTACCACCAAGGACTCTAAGTTAGATACCTTTTGGTATAAGGGTGTTTTCCTTTGCTTTTTGGTGACTTGAATGTTGCATATCAGTAGGACTTAATAAGACAAGTATATGCCTACCTTTAGGATCGCGACACTTTTCACAAAGAAAACAGCAAGTTTTAGCATCCATCTTTGTTGGTAAGGTTGCTTGACTCGTTACACTATCAGTTGTATCCATTGGCAACCTGCCACTCGGTTCGCCTGCTTCTTGTTCCTCTCTGCCTCTAAGAGCTTCGATCTTATTAACTTGCAATTCATAGATCCTTTTGCAATTTTATATGTCGTATTTACAGCCCAATTGGCGGTAGTGGACCAAATTTGGGCTTAATTTGATAATTCAAAGTTAAGTTTTTAGCAAATTTGTCAGTTTGGGATGAAATCTAGATTTTTGCATTAAATGCTTCAAAAAAATAGTTTTGCAAAGCTATTTTGAAGAGTATGTTACTTTTTGATACACCTTAGATATCCTTCTTAACAGCTAAGGCACTGCAAAAAGTTTATCTGTCGGGTCCAACAAAACCCCCCCTTTTTTTTTTTGCATGATAGACTGAAGTGGCTCTCTGACTAATCATACGGTTAGCCAGTTATTTTGGCAAACGTAATATTTACACATGTGTTCTTCGACACCTTTGTATTCTTGTCTTCAGGTCCCTTGTTGATGTTACACAAGAGGTTACCTTAGGGTCCTCAGGTATAGTTTATATTAAACATACACTCATAGTTGATGTTACACAAGAGGTTACCTGAGGGTCCTCAGGTATACTTTATATTAAACATACCCTCATAGTTGGAGCGAAGCTTCTTTGTTGTGGCTACACAGTAACAGAAAGTAACTAGCTATTCTTAATTTATTATTGTTATTATTATTATTACTGCGAATCATAAAGAAACTGTCTTGATATTCACTTGACATGATGAGAGAAGATGAAGTTTAATATCTGGCACCATCTGGAACTCAATATTTAATATCTGTCCACCTGTCTATCTCTGTCTCTATTGTCAGACGTCTTAATCCGGGAACTGGTGGCCACTGAGAAAGAGAGAGGGATGGGGGGAGGGAGGGAGGGGGAGATAGAGATTATTAGAGAGAGACAGACAGAGAGGGAGAGAGAGACAGATAGATACAGACATACAGATAGATAGATATTTTGATAGATGGATCAGACACAGAAGGACACAGACAGACAGACAAGAGACAGAAAGACGGACAGACAGACAGATAGGTAGAGAGATTTTAATACACACACACACACACACACACACACACACACACACACAGGGAGGGAGGGAGATTAGGGTGAGGAGGTTAACTAGACAGGCAGACGGATAGACAGTGAGACAGACAGACAGACAAACACAGAGACTGACACAAAGACAGACAAACACACAAACAGGAAGAGGAAGAAGCAGGTGAACGGGTAAAGTAGCAAAGTCTTGAGGGTGACTTGGGGGGGGAGGCTATTATTATTACTCTGTTACCTTTTGTCTTTCTCCGTCGGTCTATCTATCTACCTATCTATCTATCTGTCTATATGTATATATGGATGTCTATAATTATCTATTTACTTATATGTCTCTCTGCCTGTCTACCTGTATATCTATCTACAGGTATATATATCTGCCTATTTTGTCGGTCTATCTATCTACCTATCTGTTTATATGTATGTATGTATATATTTATCAATGTACTTATCTATCTATATATATGTGTCTGTCTGTCTGTATATCTATCTACATATATATATATTTTTGCATATCTATCTATCCATGTCTTTGTCAGTGACTATCTGTATCTATCGGTTAGTCTATTTGTATATCTAGTCATCTATCTATCTTTCTATCCTTGTCTGTCTTTCTATAACTATATCTATCTGTAGGTCTGTCTATATATGTGAATCCTATCTATCTATCTGTCTATCTATCCTGTCTATCAGTCTATCCATACACCTTTCTATCTATCTATCTAACTATCCACTTTTATTACCTGTCTATCTTTGTCACTACGTCCTGTTTGACGTAACCTTGCCACCATAAAGATGCAATATCTATCTATCTATCTATCTATTGCCAGACGCCTCAATCCCGTTTGGGGTGGCCACAAACAAATCGCCTCCAAGTCGCCCTGTCCCCCGCCATTTCACTGCCCTGCTCCCAACTCACACCCCCCTCTCTCATATACCTCTCCACCCCATCCCTCCATCTCATCCTCGGCCTCCCCCTCCCTCTTCCCCCCTCCACCTCACTCACATACACTCTCTTCGTCAGTCTTTCGCCCTCCATCCTCTCCACATGGCCAAACCACCTCAGTGTGTTCCTCATAACGCTTCCTATCACATCCACATCCACACCACAACGCTCCTTTATATCCTAATTCGTCAGCCTGTCTCTCCACGTGACTCCACAGGCACCTCTTAAATAACTCATTTCCACTGCTCTCACTCTTGACTTGTGTCCTTCCAACAATGTCCAAGCTTCACTTCCGTACGTTAGAGTTGGTATCACAATACTGTCATATAGTAACTTTTTCACTTCCATGCTCACTTCCCTGTTTCTTATCACTGCTTTCAAGGAACCAGCAACCTTTCTTCCCTGCTGTACCCTTTCAAGCACTTCACACTCCAAACCTCCATCCTTACTCATCACACTACCCAAATACTTAAACGTACTCACATTTTCCAATTCCTCACCATCTAACCTTGCTGTACATTCACTAACTTCACCTCTCTCAAAGACCATCACTTTACTCTTCCCTACATTCACCTTTAGGTTCCGTTTCTTACACACTCTCTCAAACTCATCCACCAAGCCTTGCAGCTCCCCTTCGTCTTCACTCAACAACACAGTATCATCTGCAAACAACAGTACAGGGAGTTTCCAAACACTATCCTCTCTCACCAGGGCCACTCCAACATCCACTACCCTACCTTGTACCTCTTTTATTACCCCATCCATGTACAGATTGAACAACCATGGAGACATGACACATCCTTGTTTCAAACCAACTTTCAAAGAGAAAAATTCACTTAGTTCACCATCCACACGCACTGCAGCCTTCGCACCATCGTACATACTCTTCACAGCATTCAACAACTTCCCATCTACTCCATATATTCTTAACACTTTCCACAATCCTTGTCTATCCACCCTGTCATATGCTTTCTCCAAATCCATGAAAGCCGCATACAACTTCTTTCCCTTCTCTAGAAACTTTTCCACTAAAGATCTAAGAATGAATATCTGATCTACACAACCTCTTCCCTTCCTAAAGCCTCCCTGTTCTTCTCCAACTAATTTCTCTGTTCTTTCTCTAACTCTGTCTATAAGTATCCTACCATACACTTTTCCTATTATACTAAGAAGACAAATGCCCCTATGATTACCACACACTTCTTTTTCCCCTTTTCCTTTGTACAAGGGAATAATTATACCTGACTTCCAATCCTCCGGGACTCTACCTTCCTCCCAGGCCAATCTGCACATCTTCCACATCCATTCTACTACTATCTCTCCCCATGCTTCAGCATTTCACCACACACTCCATCAATTCCTGGGGCTTTCCCCAATTTAACTTTCTTCATTGCTTCCACAACTTCTATCCTACTGATTTCTTCCTGTCTTCTCACCTCCCTCCTTCTCCCAGCCATTCCCCAGCCACTTATACTTGCATTACTTCCATCCTCTACGTTCAACAATTCCTTAAAGTGTTCTCTCCATCTGCTCACTGGGTCTCCCTTCTCCACTAGTAATCTACCATTTTTATCTTTCGCTCCCCTGCTAACTTCACTTCCACCCTGTCTTACTCTTTTCACTTCTCTCCAGAACATTTTCTTACAGTCCCTCCACTTTACACTCAAATTCCTTCCAAATTCCTCATCCACTCTCTTCTTACTCTCTCTTACTAATCTTTTCACTTCTCTCTTCCTTTCCACATATAACTCTCTCTTCCGCCTCTCAACTTCTTCCACGCCCCTATTTCTCACCCATTCATTGTATGCTTTCTTCTTTTGTGCCACAGCCTGTTTCACCTCTTCAGTCCACCACGCTGTTCCTTGTACCCCCCTCCGCCTTCTCTTCCTTCCACACACCACATCACATGCTGCACATATTTCTTCTGTAAATATCTTACACACACCTTCCACGTCTCCCCTGTGGCGGGGGGGACACAATCTGGCCGCACTATGGGATGGTACTACTACTCTGCGGACAGGTTGTTAGGAAGAATACTGCCACCGTATTCCCTGCGTGTCGTAAAAGGCGACTAAAAGGGGCGGGGTGAGGGGACTAGGGACCCCCTCCTCTGTTTTTTAGTTCCTAAAAAGAAACAGGCTAGAGTAAGGAATAGGGGACTGAGTTATCCCCGTACATTAATGATTGGGTCTATGAATGTGCGTAGATGTAGTACGATTGAGACTAAAAGGGAGGAGACTGGGAGAATGTTTGTGAGATGAAAGTTGGATGTGTTAGCTCTGAGTGAAACGAAGATGAAAGAAAAGGGTGAGTCTATGTTTGGAAGTGTGAATGGAAGATTGTCAGGCGTTGATAGAGGAAGGGCAAGAGAAGGTGTGGCCTTGTTACTGAATCCGGAAGTACTGCAGTGTGTGATTGAATGGAAGGAGGTGTCATCGAAACTGATGTAGGTGAAAGCGAAATTTGAACGTGAGTTGTGGGTGTTTGTCAGTGCATATGGGCCTGGTAGTGAAAGGGATGAACAAGAGAAGGAGTCTTTCTGGAATGATGTTGATGAGTGTCTGCAGAGTTTTGGAGCGAATGTGAATGTGGTATTGATGGGAGATCTGATTGCTAGACTGGAAAATGTAGCAGTTGAAGGTGTAGTTGGTATGCATGGTGTGCCTGGAAGAAGTGAAAGTGGGGAACGAATGATAGGGATGTGCGCTGAGTGAGAGATGGTGATTGGAAATACCCTGTTTGAGAAGAAAGATATTTATAAGTATTCATGGGTGAGACAGGAGGGTGGAAGGGTTGTTGATAGAGCATTGATGGACTATGGTTGTGTCCAGGAATGTAATAGGAAAATTGTTGGATGTGAGAGTTCTGAGAGGGGAGGGTGGAGGTATGTCTGACTATTACCTCGTGGAGGGAAAGTTAAGAGTAGGTAAGAGATGAGTGAGAGCTAGGAGAGATAGGTGTGGCAGGGAGGTGTTGAAAGTGAGTTGGATAAAAGAGAGAAAATGATAGAGTATCATCAGAAGAAATTGAAAGATGAGTGGAACGCAGTGAAAGATCAGGAAAATGGCAGTGTGCAGGAGGAATGGCAGTTGTTTAGGAGTACTGTGGTGGGGCATGCGGAGGTGTGTGGTGTGAGAAGAGTGGGTGGTGGTGTAAGAAAGGGAAGTGAATGGTGGTCCAAGGAAGTTAAGTATAGCTGTGGCTGAGAAGAGACATACATTTGAAGTGTGGCTGCACAGGAAGGATGAGGTGTAATATGAGAGGTATAAGGAAAAGAGGAATAGGGCAAGAAGGGCTGTGCGTGATGCTAAAATGGCAGCAGATGAGAGGTGGGGTAGGCAGTTGACTGAGAATTTTCAACAGAATAAGAAAATGTTCTAGGAGGTGAAAAGGGTGCGAAAGGGAAAGTCTGAGAAGGAAGAGCGAGTAAAAGCAGAGAATGGAAGGATGTTAATTGAGATGGATGCAGTAAGGAAGAGATCGGCAGAGTATTTTGAAAGATTGTTAAATGTAGAGGATGAAAGGGTGTTTAAGATTGTGGCAGATGGAAGGGTGAAGGAATAAATGTGTTGGGAGAGTTGATTGATTCTTTGATCACGAAGGAGGAAGTGCAGGAGGCAGTAAAGAAAATCAAAAAAATGGAAAGCTGCAGGTATGGATGGGTGTGCTGTGGAACGCCTGAAGGGTGGTGGAATGAGTATTGTTGACTGGTTAGTAAGATTGTTGAATGTGTGCTTTGTGAAAGGTATGGTGCCAGTTGACTGGGCAAGTGCCTGTGTGGTCCCGTTGTATAAAGGCAAGGGTGATAAGTATGAATGTACTAGCCTTAGGGGTCTAAGTCTGTTGAGTGTTGTAGGTAAGGTTATGGTAGAGTGTTAATTAAGAGAGTTAGAGAGGGTACAGAGGGAATGTTTGGTGATGAACAGTGTGGCTTTAGGAGAGGGAGGGGATGCGTGGATCAGGTGTTTGCTGTGAGACAAGTGTGTGAAAAGTATTTAGCAAAATGCAAGGATATGTTTTGGGCATTAATGGATTTAGAGAAAGCGTATGATAGACCTGATAGGGAGGGTTTGTGGTCTGTTTTAAGATTGTGTGGACTTGATGGTAGGTTACTAAAAGGGGTGAAAAGTTTTTAAGTAAATAGTACAGCATGTGTAAGAGTGGGAAACTCTGTGAGTAATTGGTTTCCCGTGAGAGTGGGGCTGCGGCAGGGATGTGTGATGATACCTAGGTTGTTTAATATTTATATGGATGGTGTTGTAAGGGAGGTGAATGCAAGAGTTTCAGGTGGAAGTCTGAGTCTGGTGAATGTTGATGGTATAGAGTGGAATCTGAAGCAGCTGCTGTTTGCAGATGATACAGCACTGGTGGCTGCTTCAGAGGAGAGATTGAGACAGTTGGTAGAGGATTTTGGAAGGGTGTGTGAAAGGAGGAAATTGAAAGTAAATGAGAATAAGAGTGAAGTGATGAAGTGTACGAGGTCAGTAGATGGTAGGAGGATGAACATAGTTTTGAATGGTGAGTTGCTTGAGGAAGTAGAGTGTTTTAAGTATTTTGGGTCGCATGTTGCTGTGGATGGAAGACTAGATGCAGAAGTGAAGTTTAGAATGAATAAAGTAGGAAATGTGCTGGAAGGAATGAAAAAAGTGTTTAGATGTCGTTTGCTTAGAATGGATGTAAAGAGAAGGCTGTATGAGGGTGTTGTGGTACCGACTGCGTTATATGGGGCTGAAACATGGAATATGTGTGTAGCAGAGAGGAAAAGTTTGAATGTAATGGAGATGATGTGTCTGAGGAGTATGTGTGGAGTGATGCGTATGAATCGAGTGAGAAATGATGAGGTGCGAAGGAGAACTGGAGTTGTTCAGGAGATGGCTGATCGAGTTGAGCAGAGGGTGTTGTGATGGTTTGGGCATATGGAGAGAATGGATAATGAGCGATTGGTGAAAAAGATAACTAGATCTTATGTGTGAGGTGTAAGGCTGAAGAGGAAGACCACGAATAGGATGGATGGACAGTGTGAAGAGAGCATTGGATGTGAGAGGGATGTCTGTTGAACAAGGAAGAGTGGCTGTGCGTGACAGAAATAAATGGAGAGAAATTGTGAATGAATAAATGATGACGCAGCCCTGAGGGAATATTCTCCCGCATTTTCTCTGATTAGCTAATCAGGTGAGGTGCGCGTAAGGGGATGGGTCTATTATGATGTGGCAGGAGTAAACCAGCTCTGCTGTTGGGCCCTGCTGCAGATGTCACTGATTGCACTGCGCAGTTAACCCTCGTGCGGTGTGGTGCGGTGAGGATCTGTCCGTTCTTCCCTTTGGGGCTAAGATGCGAATGAATGTGTTTGAATGGATGAGTAAATGGGGAGTGTGTCGTCCTGTCTCAGCTACCTCCCCTCCTTGGGGGAGGCAGCCTAGGTATATAGACAGATAGATTATTAGTATTAATATTATTAATAAAAGAATACCCGTCATTTTTGAGGCAGGTAGACTGTAATAATAGTGTTAGATGATGACTATTATGTATCCATCCTGGATGACTCCCAGTGCTGGTGGAATGACATGTGAACTCAAGTTGTGACTCTAAACAACTTTTATTAATAACTTTTCCTTCTACAATCAATACTTTCTGAGATTTGAGTTTTCTATACAGACACACACACACATACATTTCATACAAAAAAAAAAAGTGGCCATCGACTTCGTCTACGTGGCTCAGTTATTATTATTGTTGTTGTTATTATTATTATTATTATTATTATTTCTTATAAAGAAGTAAATTGCTCGTAATCGCTCAGTTTCAACGCTACGGCCATCGTACTTGGCCACCTGAGTGCCCCAGCTCATATGGCCCAGTATCATCCAGTTCCCAGTACTGGTTTTCCAGTTACAGCCAAAAATCTATCAAAATAGTCTATTCGCGGATTCTCAGAAACGCTAAAGGTACAGACTTTAAATTTTTGTGGGACATAGTCAAGGTCGGGGAGCAGGTCTGAAATGACTATGGGCCCATTTGGGCCAGTAGTTTCTGAGATCAGCCGGGGGTCAATGGAAAGTGGTTTTGGGGTCATTGAGTACACCATTTAAAATGCCAAGATAGAACTGAGCTACAATCACCAAACTAAGTACATTTATAGAACTTCTTATGCTATGCATGGCTACCAAGCATGAATGACTTTGACCCAAAAAAAAAAAAGAAAAAAAAAAAAAGAAATAGGAAAACTTTTTTCGCCTGGAGCCAGAGCCAGACAGAACCAGTATTCCCACTGGGTAAGGAAGTTCCTTAACACCGTTTCCCAAGTGGTTTATTTTGTTACAGCTTAATCATCTCTTCCATGTTAAATAAATCATTCCAATATAGCCATACTCTGCATAAACAGTGAACAAAAGGATACTAACCACCCATGTCCAAAAATAAATCACTAAAAAAGAGGTGTGAGGGAGCTTCCTTAACCCAAGGCGTCCCGTTAACGTATGGATATTCCACCACATTTTGTCACGGTAACACCTGATGATGTATCCATACATTTTGCAATTCCAAGGTCCGCCATTTGGACATTTTACAAGTTTCACAGGTGATTTTTGGTAGGCATATGTGGGAGACCTTCCTCTATCCGCTGTCAGCAGGGATACTGCTGGCCCCACCTGACCTCCCCTCCCCCCTGCCCGCCATTTTCTCGGCAACTCACCTGTTAGCAGTGACCTGGCCAGTAAAGACATGTCGTGCCACGGTCTCGCCAATGACGAAATTCAAGGCGATAGTGATTCCTGAGGTGGAGGACAAAGGAAGAAACAAGCCAGAGGAAGAAACAAGCACAAGTGATGAGGCAGTAACGTCGTAAAAGAAGGTGCCATATGTTGATGTGTTTGCTGAGTGAACAAGGGTTATATTGCTTATATTATTGTGTGAAAACCAATAAACTCTTGTATTACATATAATTTCGTACCAAATAAATAAATATTTAACTAATAAGAGTGGTTTGGAATAGTTACCCCTCCCATAGAAAACATCTTCTCTGGAGCCTGGCCTGAGAGAACATGGTACCAAGGGGAGGGTTCTCTTACCTGTACTGTGTTTCTAAAGTCACTAAGCACTTTCTGAATTTTCGATTTTTCTCATAAAAAGCAAAGGTTTTAGCCAAAAAAAACTTTTTGAAAATCTGCCGGGATTGAGGGGGATCATCGGTGAAAAATTGTCAGGATGCGGCGGGTAAGTGACGAAAATACGTTTTGAATTTCGCAGGGCTGCGCAGTGTAATGGATTTTCTGTGCATATTTTCAACGCGCCTATGCATATTTTTGATGCATATTATCAACACATATTTTTAATGCATCAGGTGGAGGGATGGAGTGGAGAGGTATATTAGATATAGAGAGTGTAAGGTGGGGGGAGGGCAGTTAAATGGCAGGGGACAGGGTGACATGGAGTCGATTTGTCTGTGGCCACCCCTTAAGGGATTAAATCGTCTGGCTATAGATAGATCCAAACGTGATGGATAATAAAACTACAAAAATGATCAATGTCAATATTTCTACCTCCCTCATCAAAACTCACAAGCAGTCACTTAAACACGTAGCCTCGACGATTATGGAAGCTCATTAACACTTTTTCCTAGCTAACTTATTTTCTTTAATGCACCTTAGTCACCCTTTTTGTGTTATATAAATCATTCAAATATCGCCATACTTTGCATAAATATCATGCAGTAGAATATTAATCATCCATATCCAGAAATAAATCGCTAAGGAGGAAGTGTTAGGGAGCTTCCTTACCCAACGAGAATAAAGCAATGATACACAAAGCTCCAACATCCAGTGATACAGCACGAATTGTGATATTACAGCACTGCACCCGCCACTGTGCTGCGTGCTGACATCATATGTAGGCAACAATCAACTCTGGAACTGTCTCCCAATGTCTGTATTTCCTATGGCCTCCAGTCTTTCTAACGCAGTGTGTCCAGACATCTCAAAATGAATGCATCTTGAATTTGGCTGTTATCTTGTTTTTGTTTTTTCTTGGAGGGAACGATGTTTCGAGCTTCTGGCCTTTGTTTCCGTGTTCCTTGTACTAATATATATATATATATATATATATATATATATATATATATATATATATATATATATATATATATATATATATATATATATGAGCCTCTATGGTACAGTGGTATAGTGTACGTTTCGTACACCGGTAAGCCAGGGTTCGCGCACCGCCAGGGTAATAAACTTTGGGAGTGTTTACCCGGCCACGCACTGCGTTGCCGGACACAAGGGGTGCTGTCGTTGAACTAGTGTTGCTTGCTATAAAGTATGCTTGCACCCAGTCAGCTTGCGTGGGCCGATTACGCTTAGTTCAAAGACTACACACATCCAAAGCCACTACAGCACTACAATTACACTTACAAGCACTTCTCACCCTACATACAATCTCTACCAGACAGCCTAAGCCACTTGGTAGAGATACATTGGCTGTATCATCCCGACTTCGGTCAGGATAGGTCGATCATTCAGTGGATACTCAAACGGATGATGATGTTTTATATATATAGATATATATATATATATATATATATATATATATATATATATATATATATATATATATATATATATATATATATATATATACAGTATATATAAAGCCCAGGGGGAAGGTTTTTTTCAAGAATACTCCCCCAGTATCCCTGCTTGTCGTAGAAGGCGACTAAAAGGGTTGGCGGAGGGTTAGTGCCCCTCCCCGGAAAACAACTAACTAAAAAAACAAACAAGAAGCCTCGGACAAGGACTGACCTAACGATGACAACCCAGGACCGGACAAAGGACTTGGTAATGGCTACATAGAATGTAAGAGGAGCGAATGATGAGGTGAAAGAGAGAGAGATTGTCCAGGTGCTTGAGGGTGCGAAAGTGGATGTACTGTATGTGGAATAACTGAAATAAAATGGAGAGGAGAAAGTGTGAGAGAATGGGAGTATGGGTGGGGTATATGTGCAGGAGTAGGTGAGAATGAGAGGGCAAAGGAAGGAGTATGTATAGTTGTGAGTAAAAGATGGAAGAAGAGCATAAGACAGTATGGATCAGTTGGGTCAAGGATTGTGTGGGTAAAGATGAAAGTTGGAATACAAATGTGGGTGATTGTGTGTGTGTATGCGCCAATGCAAGATCGTGGTAGCAGAGTGAGAGAAGAGTCCTGGACAAATGTGGAAGTGTGCATGGAAAAGTTTGGAAGGAATGAGAGAGTGTTTTTGATCGATGATATGAATGGTAAAGTAGGGAATATGAAGGTGGATGGAATAGTTGGCGAGTGGGGTGTGCCTGCTGAGATAGATGAGAATGGCAGTGCGTTAGTGGACATTTATGCTGGGAGGGGGTTGGTGATAGCCAAAACCTTCTTCAGGCATACAATGATCCACAGGTATACATGGCGAGTGATGAGCAGGGTGGGTGGTGAACTGAATGAAAGGAAGGCAATGATTGATTATGTGTGTGTGGATGAAAGGATGCGAAGATGTGTAATGGATGCAAGAGCTTATAGAGGTTGAGGGAGTGGACTTTCTGACCACTACTTGGTGGTGGCCAGAATTAGGATCCAAGTGAGATGGAGGAAAAGAAGAAGGGAAAGATGAGAGGAAGGAGTAGTTGCAAGGAGAGTGGAAGGGTTACAAGAGGATGAGAAAAAGGCAGAGTATAAGAGAGAAGTGGAGGAACGATTGGGCAAATATGAAGTGGAGCAGATGGGGGACGTGGAAGGTGTCTGCAGGATACTTACAGAAGAAATATGTGCAGCATGTGATGTGGCGTGTGGGAGGAAGAGAAGACGGAGGGGGGTGCAAGGAACAGCGTGGTGGACTGAAGAGGTGAGACAGGCTGTGGCACAAAAGAAGAAAGCATACAATGAATGGATGAGAAATAGGGGCGTGGAAGAAGTTGAGAGGCGGAAGAGAGAGTTATATGCAGAAAGAGAGAGGTGAAAAGATTAGTAAGAGAGAGTAAGAAGAGAGTGGATGAGGAATATGGAAGGAATTTGAGTGTAAAGTGGAGGGACTGTAAGAAAATGTTTTGGAAAGAGGTGAAGAGAGTAAGACAGGGTGGAAGTGAGGTTAGCAGGGGAGTGAAAGATAAAAATGGTAGATTAGTAGTGGAGAAGGGAGAAAAAGTGAGCAGATGGAGAGAACATTTTAAGGAATTGTTGAACGTAGAGGATGGAAGTAATGCGAGTATAAGTGGCTGGGGAATGGCTGGGAGAAGGAAGGAGGTGAGAAGACAGGAAGAAATCAGTAGGATAGAAGTTGTGGAAGCAATGAAGAAAGTTAAATTGGGGAAATCCCCAGGAATTGATGGAGTGTGTAGTGAAATGCTGAAGTGTGGGGGTGAGATAGTAGTAGAATGGATGTGGAAGATGTGCAGTTTGGCCCGGGAGGAAGGTAGAGTCCCGGAGGATTGGAAGTCAGGTATAATTATTCCCTTGTACAAAGGAAAAGGGGAAAAGAAGTGTGTGGTAATCATAGGGGCATTTGTCTTCTTAGTATAATAGGAAAAGTGTATGGTAGGATACTTATTAACAGGGTTAGAGAAAGAACAGAGGAATTAGTTGGACAAGAACAGGGAGGCTTTAGGAAGGGAAGAGGATGTGTAGATCAGATATTCATTCTAAAATCTTTAGTGGAAAAATTTCTAGAGAAGGGAAAGAAGTTGTATGCAGCTTTCATGGATTTGGAGAAAGCATATGACAGGGTGGATAGACAAGGATCGTGGAAAGTATTAAGAATATATGGAGTAGATGGGAAATTCTTGAATGCTGTGAAGAGTATGTATGATGGTGCTAAGGCTGCAGTGCGTGTGGATGGTGAACTAAGTGAATTTTTCTATTTGAAGGTTGGGTTGAAACAGGGATGTGTCATGTCTTCATGGTTGTTCAATCTGTACATGGATGGGGTAATAAAACAGGTACAAGGTAGGGCAGTGGATGTTGGAGTGGCCCTGGTGAGAGAGGATAGTGTTTGGAAACTCCGTGTACTGTTGTCTGCAGATGATACTGTGTTGTTGAGTGAAGACGAAGGGGAGCTGCAAGGCTTGCTGGATGAGTTTGGGACAGTGTGTGTAAGAAACGGAATCTAAAGGTGAATGTAGGGAAGAGTAAAGTGATGGTCTTTGAGAGAGGTGAAGTCAGTGAATGTGCAGCGAGGTTGGATGGTGAGGAATTGGAAAATGTGAGTACGTTTAAGTACTTGGGTAGTGTGATGAGTAAGGATGGAGGTTTGGAGGGTGAAGTGCTTGAAAGGGTACATCAGGGAAGAAAGGTTGCTAGTTTTTTTAAAACAGTGATAAGAAACTGGGAAGTGAGCATGGAAGTGAAAAAGTTACTACATGACAGTATTCTGATACCAGCTCTAACGTATGGAAGTGAAGCTTGGACGTTGTTGGAAGGACACAAGTCAAGAGTGAGAGCAGTGGAAATGAGTTATTTAAGAGGAGCCTGTGGAGTCACATGGAGAGATAGGCTGACGAATGAGGATATAAAGGAGCATTGTGGTGTGGATGTGGATGTGATACGAAGCGTTATGAGGAACACACTGAGGTGGTTTGGCTATGTGGAGAGGATGGAGGGTGAAAGACTGACGAAGAGAGTGTATGTGAGTGAGGTGGAGGGGGGAAGAGGGAGGGGGAGGCCGAGGATGAGATGGAGGGATGGCGTGGAGAGGCATATAAGAGAGGGGGGTGTGAGTTGGGAGCAGGGCAGTGAAATGCCGGGGGACAGGGCGACGTGGAGGCGATTTGTTTGTGGCCACCCCAAACGGGATTGAGGCGTCTGGCAATATATATATATATATATATATATATATATATATATATATATATATATATATATATATATATATATATATATATATATATATATATATATATATATATATATATATATATATATATATATATATATATATATATATATATATATATATATATATATATATATATATATATATATATATATATACATATATATATATATATATATATATATATATATATATATATATATATATATATATATAAAATTCATTTCCTCCTCTTTGGCTCATCAGTGGCTCAACAGTTCTCACACTTAAGTTATTTCATATTTTGAAAATATTTTACTGTTGTATAAGGGAGTGGTAAGGATTTTTTCTTTTTTTTCTTTTTTTGTTGATTAAGATAACGTTGATGGTGAGTGATAAAGTGAGTGGCGATAGATGGTAACTAGTGTGGGTGTGGGTGAGGGAGGTGTATATATACCGGGTGTTGGGGTCACTGTCATTCACGTCATCACCCGCCTGCGCCATCAGTTATCAGTCAACTCTCATCAGTGACCAGAACTTGCTAATTACGTTACTTGCACGCTGTACTGTGGTGCTCAATCGGTAGAGAGGTGGCCTGCAGTCCTACCGGACCCAGGTTCAAATCCCCGTTGGGGCAGGGAACAGTATAAGGATGAGAATTTCATGAAATCAGACTTTACTGATCTACCAGAAGACCCGCCGACATGTCGTAAAAATACCCCCGCTAATGCCAATACACCAGTCCTGTATGAGACAGCCCTAGCATGTATTCATTATGGACGATGGGTGTTAGGCCCAAGTGGTGACATGTAAAGACGTGTATGGTATGTAGGAGGACTACTGGGCCTTGAGAGCAGGCTGTGAAGCCTATGCCCAGAGTCGGACACATAAAACAAAAACAAAAACAAAAAGTGAAAAGACGTATTCCATGGGTTTCCCTGGATCACTTTATTATGAAACGGAAGCAGCCGCAGCAATCAAGTATATATATATATATATATATATATATATATATATATATATATATATATATATATATATATATATATATATATATATATTTACTAACAAGGCATATGAACCTGATGGGGTCCCTTCCGTTGTTCTCAAGAACTGTGCTTCTGTGCTTACACCCTGCCTAGGCAAACTCTTTCGCCTTTCTCTATCAACTTGTACCTTTCCTTCTTGCTGGAAGTGTGCTCTCATTCAGCCAATCGCAAAGAAGGGTGACCATTCCCAACCCTCTAACTATCGTCCAATTGCTTTAACATCCTGTATCTCAAAAGTTTTCAAGTCAATTCTTAATAAAAATAATTTAAAGCAACTTTCCTATCACAACCTTCTTTCTGATCGCCAGTATGGGTTCCGTCAGGGACGCTCCACAGGCGATCTTCTCACCTACCTTGCAGACTCCTGGTCATCCTCCTTTCGGGACTTTGGCGAAAGCTTTGCCATTGCACTTGACATCTCAAAGGCTTTCGATCGAGTCTGGCATAAATCTTTAATTTCCAAACTGCCCTCTTACGGTTTCTATCCTTCTATCTGTGCCTTCATCACTAGCTTCCTTTCTGGTCGTTCTATAGTTGCAGTTGTAGACGGCCATCGTTCTTCTCCTAGATCTATCAACAGTGGCGTTCCTCAGGGCTCTGTCCTATCACCAACTCTCTTCCTTTTATTCATCAGTGACCTTCTAAGCTGTACATCTAACCCTATCCTCTCATACGCTGATGACTCCACCCTTCACCTTTCCACTCGGATCCCGCAATGCCCATCTCAGCAGTTACTTCAAAAAACAAGGGATGAGGCTATGGTACACCTAATGTCTGACTTGGCTCGTATCTCTGAGATAAAAATAATCTTGTTTTTAATGCATCAAAGACTCAGTTCTTACACCTATCAACCCGACAAAATCTTCCACAGGTATACCCACTAATGTTTAATAATATTCAGCTTAATCCTGCATCATCCTTGAACATGCTTGGGGCTTCATTAACTCGAGACTTGTCTTGGAAAGATCATATTACACATCTTATATCTGCTTCCAAGAGATTAGGTGTGCTAAGCTGACTCCGTTCCTTCTTTACCCCTGCACAATTGTTGACTCTATACACGGGTTTTATCCGCCCCTGTGTGGAGTACAACTCCCATGTGCGGGGAGGTTCCCCACATACAGCTCTTCTCAACAGGATGGAGTCAAAGGCTTTTCGTCTCATTAACTCTCCTCCTCTTACTGACTCCCTTCAACCTCTGCCTCTTCACCAAACTGTTGCATCTTTATCTCTTTTCAGTCGCTACTTCAATGGTCACTGCTCCTCTGAACTGACTGCATGCATTCCTCCACCCCTACAGCGCGCGCGTAGCACCCGTTTAGCAGCAAACTCTCATTCCTTTTCTGTCCAACTCTAATGCAAGAGTTAACCGTTACTCCCAGTCCTTCATTCATGCAACAGGTCAACTCTGGAACTGTCTCCCTCTGTATTTCCTGCTTCCTATGATCTCCAGTCTTTCAAACACAGTGTGTCCAGGCATCTCGAAATGATCAGATCTTGAATTTGGCTCTCTCTTGTATTTTGTTTTTCCTTGGAGGGAACAGTTATTGCGGGCTCGTGGCCTTTGGTTCCTTCTTTGTCACAAAAAGAAAAAAAATGGACTTCATGAGTTCAAGTTCTAAAAGGTCAGTTTATGTTTAGCAAATGCATTGCATTGTAGGGGATATTATTACTGCCAGTAATAATAACAAATGATAATGTCATGCCATGAGCTCAACATAAGTGTGGGTGCACACAGAAACTGGAAGCCAATGATTGCTTAAGATTTTTCTTGTGATATAGTTCAGGCTTTAGCTACCTGTGCCCTGTGTGGCAACCATCACTGAAGTAAACTAATCATCATTGAACTAAGTGAAGTATTTAACTGATGATGGATTTTCATAGACATTAGCGTTGAGTGTGGTGAGTTGGGACAGTGCGGGACACGGGATGAGTTGGAACAGTGGGCACTGCAATGCCAAATGGTGCCCGTTCATAATAGCCCTGCCCCAACGATACAAATGTTGTTAATACTACTTTTCTATAGAGCCACAAATAATGCATGAAAAATGTACTAATATGAAAGGGTAGCATTTTGACCTTTGTAGAAATTCATTTTTGAAAATACACATATTTTGCCAATTTTCCTCTCCCACAGTCAGTTTTAGAGCTAAAGGTGTTCTTTTTGGTGGGTGAAATCTTCAGTTGTTATAGTTTTTTGTAATTTATCCAGAAAATGCATTTTTACAGCTGAGCAGTGCTGAAGGATTAATAGACAATTTTCTCGACTCGGCCACCGTTTTATTTTATTCTTTATTTTTTGTTTTTTTACCCAGGGTGAGTTGGGACAACAATTTCATTTGTGATTTTCGCAAGGAAAAATCTACTTTTCATGCATTATATACTACTATGTTTTATAGTTTGCTGTATTTATGGTGATTTTGGGTGTCAACAAATAAATATTTCTCATTTTCAGGTTGCATGCATCATGCAACTCTTTATCTCTTTAGGGCATGCATTTCTCATTTTCAGGTTGCATGCATCATGCAAATACTGTGATGTGGATTATGGCAAAAAAACATATATTGGTATAGTGTAAAAAGTAGGGAAGAAGAGCTGTACAATGAAATTTTTGGAAAGGAGAGGAACTGAGAAATGCAGCTGGCCAGTTTGTGATGCTGTACTGTATACTGATGATGATTTTCGGCAGTATATCATTGGTGGACCTGTCTTATTAGCAGGATTTGTACCTTTTACGATGCAAGAGATGGACAAAGCCTTTCATGATTATAAAAAGCATAATTCTCATTGAAAATTTTCAGCCTAAATAGCTACAGATAACTTAATGGAACTCTTAACTACGGAATATGTATAGTGCAGTGCGTCCTTAACTGCAAGGCGTGGGGGTTGGGGGGTGGCTAGGTTTATGAAAGAGTTGTGAGGTAGGATGGAATTGGAGTGCATTGGTGTTGTGATGAGGAGGGGTAGATTGAGATGGTTTGGGCATGTGCAGAGGATGAGGGATGATAATGTGGTGCAGAAATTGATTAGTGCTAATGTCAGGGATAAGGGACTGAATAGGGAAGCTGCCACAGATCAAGCAGCATGGACAGCCGCCATTAGATGACCAAGGCCGGCGGATCAAACATGATGGAGCTTTTAAAAACGAAACAAAAACTAAACGAACTTCAGATTGGTTAATTGGATAAATGTAAGTTTCTTTTTGTTTTTTGTTTTTTGAGCAATAATGCTCATTTAATTTTGCTATTGGCTTTTATATAAGGTAATAGAAATAATTTTAACTTTTGTGCTACATTATGCGTCGGATGGCTCCTTGTTTTACCTGTTCAGAAGTGTGTGATTGAAGTTATGTTTTTTTTAGCATTTTGAGGTATTGAAAAAACCAGCAAGATGGGTGATTTTTGCCAAACATCAACACAAATGGTGAAGTGCATTGTGTGTGTGTGTGTGTGTTTTTAATTTCTCATGGTTAGTCATTGTGGCCCCCTCCGAATTATGCTTCTGGCTGAGCCCCTGCCTACTGTACTTTACCCACTCACCTGTGTGTGTGTGTGTGTGTGTGTGTGTGTGTGTGTGTGTGTGTGTGTGTGTGTGTGTGTGTGTGTGTGTGTGTGTGTGTGTGTTTCACTGTCTCTGTCTACTGTATCTGTTTGTCTAGTTTACCTCCTCACTTTAATCTCCCTCCTCCCTGTGTGTGTGTGTGTGTGTGTGTGTGTGTGTGTGTGTGTGTGTGTGTCACCCTCCCTCCCTTCCCCTCCCCTCTCTCTCTCTGTGTCGCCACCCTTTACCGGATTAAGCCGTCTGGTCATAAAGACGGAGATAGATATATAGATAGAGTGACAGATGGACAGATAAACATAAGTTCCAGATGGGGTCATATTATTGTTCATCTTTCTCCCTGGTGTCAAGTGAATATCAAGATGTTTGTGATTCTCAGTAATAATAACAATATATATAATAAAAATAACTAGTTACCTCCTCTTATTGTATAACCACAATAAGGAAGCTTCGCCTCAACTATATATATATATAACAATAAATATAATAAAAATAACTAGTTACCTCCTCTTATTGTATAACCACAATAAGGAAGCTTCGCCTCAACTATATATATATATAACAATAAATATAATAAAAATAACTAGTTACCTCCTCTTATTGTATAACCACAATAAGGAAGCTTCGCCTCAACTCTATATATATATATATATATATATATATATATATATATATATATATATATATATATATATATATATAAAACACATCCATGCATTTATACAATCACACTCATGCACACGTACAAATATATATAATTTTCATTTTTTTTTTATTGTTTTGTTTTTAAACCTTATATCATTTATTAGAAAAAACAATCTAAAGACCCTAAAACTAATAACCTAGCAGACAAATCGCTAATTTATACTACATACGTAAGAGACAAATAGCTAAACCTACAGTAACGAAAAAAAAAAAAAAAAAGCCTCAGCCAAGAGACTATAAACAATCTATAAGTTACGTGCAATCTAAACAAGATCTGTGGACGCTAAGGTAACTTCTTGTGTAACATCAACGAGATCTGAAGACATGAACACGTGTAAATGTTTCATGTCTCAATAACTGGCTAACTGTATGCTTGACTGTAACCATATTCCTTTCAGATCATAAGAGAGGCCACAGCTATATATCTGGAAAATTACAGCTTTAAAACTTTTGTGGTTTTCTCTAAAACTTGTTGCAAAGAAAAAGCAAAGCAGATTTGAATTAGGAACTTTCTACCAGGCTAAACGGCAAAATATTAAGCCAAAATTATTCAGCAACCAAATAGCTGTATCTCAATTTCTGAGATATTTCAATTTCAAATACACAATTTTTAGAATAAAAATGAGTATATGACCTTCAATAATGGGTCAGGGTCATTTATGCTTGGCACAAGGACTTGGGTTACCCTAGGGCATCATATTCTAGTTTTAATATAGTACATATTTTCCATAGCACTTCTTCATGATTAGCATCATATTCTAGTGTTAATATGATACATCCTTTCAATAGCACGTCTTCATTACTAGCATTATATTCCAGTGTTAATCTGTTGTTACAAATCAGCATTCAAGATGGATAGATGGCAATTTTAGGCCAAGTTAGAGTAAAAGGAGTATATATTTCTAAATATATACATTGTCAGTTTCAAACACTGGGCTGATATTCTCGTCGGTTATGGAAGCTCCCTAACAGCTTTTACCAAGTTATTTTGCCTATTGCACCTTACACTCCATCTCCGTATTACGTAACTCATCTATTATCGCCATACTCTGCATAGAGAAAGTGGAAAAGAATATTAGCCAGCCGTACCCAAAAATAAATCGCTATGGAAGAGGTGCTAGGGAGCTTTTGCCTATTAGATATATAGAAACTGAAATGATAAATAGACAGATAGATAGATAAATAGATATGCGGATAGATAAATAAATAGAGAAGTAGATAAATTAGTAAATATAATAAAAATGGGCTTGTGATGCCATACTGGTTTTTGTTTTTTAAATGGTAGATGCCAGATACAGTTTTATAGACAAATTTGTTACATTATTATAACCCAGTTCTTTCTTTCTTTTGTTTTATTGTGATGTTGAAGTATGCTGTTTAAGTAGTAGTAGTAGTAGTAGTAGTAGTTGTTGTTGTTGTTGTTGTTGTAACCAGTGGCAGCGGCGGTGGTATTGGTGACAGTAGTAGTGTTCGTAGTGGTCGTGGTGGTGGTAGTGATAGTGAAAGTAGTAGTGGTGGTGGTGGAGGAAGTAGTGGTAGTGGTGGTGGTGGTGGTAGTAGTACTAATGGGAGTAGTAGTAGCGATGATGATGGTAGTATTACTCATAATAATAATAATAATAATAATAACAAAGGAAGGAGTAGTTGCAAGGAGAGTGGAAAGGTTACAAGAGGATGAGAAAAAGGCAGAGTATAAGAGAGAAGTGGAGGAACGATTGGGCAAATATGAATTGGAGCAGATGGGAGACGTGGAAGGTGTGTGTAGCATATTTTCAGAAGAAATATGTGCAGCATGTGATGTGGTGTGTGGAAGGAAGAGAAGACGGAGGGGGGTGCAAGGAACAGCGTGGTGGACTGAAGAAGTGAGACAGGCTGTGGCACAAAAGAAGAAAGCATACAATGAATGGATGAGAAATAGGGGCGTGGAAGAAGTTGAGAGGCGGAAGAGAGAGTTATATGTAGAAAGAGAGAGGTGAAAAGATTAGTAAGAGAGAGAAAGAAGAGAGTGGATGAGGAATTTGGAAGGAATTTGAGTGTAAAGTGGAGGGACTGTAAGAAAATGTTCTGGAGAGAGGTGAAAAGAGTAAGACAGGGTGGAAGTGAAGTTAGCAGGGGAGTGAAAGATAAAAATGGTAGATTACTAGTGGAGAAGGGAGAAGAAGTGAGCAGATGGAGAGAAAACTTTAAGGAATTGTTGAACGTAGAGGACGGAAGTAATGCGAGTATAAGTGGCTGGGGAATAGCTGGGAGAAGGAGGGAGGTGAGAAGACAGGAAGAAATCAGTAGGATAGAAGGTGTGGAAGCAATGAAGAAAGTTAAATCGGGGAAAGCCCCAGGAATTGATGGAGTGTGTGGTGAAATGCTGAAGCATGGGGGAGAGATAGTAGTAGAATGGATATGGAAGATGTGCAGATTGGCCTGGGAGGAAGGTAGAGTCCCGGAGGATTGGAAGTCAGGTATAATTATTCCCTTGTACAAAGGAAAAGGGGAAAAAGAGGTGTATGGTAATCATAGGGGCATTTGTCTTCTTAGTATAATAGGAAATGTGTATGGTAGGATACTTATTGACAGAGTTAGAGAAAGAACAGAGAAATTAGTTGGAGAAGAACAGGGAGGATTTCGGAAGGGAAGAGGTTGTGTAGACCATATATTCATTCTTAGATCTTTAGTGGAAAAGTTTCTAGAGAAGGGAAAGAAGTTGTATGCGGGTTTCATGGATTTGGAGAAAGCATATGACAGGGTGGATAGACAAGGATTGTGGAAAGTGTTAAGAATATTATGGAGTAGATGGGAAGTTGTTGAATGCTGTGAAGAGTATGTACGATGATGCGAAGGCTGCAGTGCATGTGGATGGTGAACTAAGTGAATTATTCTCTTTGAAAGTTGGTTTGAAACAGGGATGTGTCATGTCTCCATGGTTGTTCAATCTGTTCATGGATGGGGTAATAAAAGGGGTACAAGGTAGGGTAATGGATGTTGGAGTGGCCCTGGTGAGAGAGGATAGTGTTTGGAAACTCCCTGTACTGTTGTTTGCAGATGATACTGTGTTGTTGAGTGAAGACAAAGGGGAGCTGCAAGGCTTGGTGGGTGAGTTTGAGAGAGTGTGTAAGAAACGGAATCTAGAGGTGAATGTCGGGAAGAGTAAAGTGGTGGTCTTTGAGAGAGGTGAAGTCAGAGAATGTACAGCGAGGTTGGATGGTGAGGAATTGGAAAATGTGAGTACGTTTAAGTACTTGGGTAGTGTGATGAGTAAGGATGGAGGTTTGGAGGGTGAAGTGCTTGAAAGGGTACAGCAGGGAAGAAAGGCTGCTGGTTCTTTGAAAGGGGTGATAAGAAACAGGGAAGTGAGCATGGAAGTGAAAAAGTTACTACATGACAGTATTGTGATACCAACTCTAACGTACGGAAGTGAAGCTTGGACGTTGTTGGAAGGACAGAAGTCAAGAGTGAGAGCAGTGGAAATGAGTTATTTAAGAGGAGCCTGTGGAGTCACATGGAGAGACAGGCTGACGAATGAGGATATAAAGGAGCGTTGTGGTGTTGATGTGGATGTGATAGGAAGCGTTATGAGGAACACAATGAGGTGGTTTGGCCATGTGGAGAGGATGGAGGGTGAAAGACTGACGAAGAGAGTGTATGTGAGTGAGGTGGAGGGGGGGAGAGGAAGCGGAAGGCCGAGGATGAGATGGAGGGATGGGGTGGAGAGGTATATGAGAGAGGGGGGTTTGAGTTGGGAGCAGGAGAGTGAAATGGCGGGGGACAGGGTGACTTGGAGGCGATTTGTTTGTGGACACCCCAAACGGGATTGAGGCGTCTGGCAATTGATAGATAGATAGATAGATAGATAATAACAAAATGCATTGAAGACCTGGTAAACATGTAAATGAACCTGCAAATTAATAAACTGTTTGGGATATAGAGTCATACGGGCGTCACATTTCGATTCCAAATTATAAAAAAAGTCAATTTTTATGCCATATTCTAAAGGCCATGGGCTGAATTTATGAACATTATTTATTTATTTATTTAAATGCTTATGTTGCGTGTAAATGTGTACCTAATACAGGATGGTCTATGTATCTTTCACTCACTGAGCTCTGTAATATGGAGGGGCTTTCTCATGGGAAGCGCCACCTAGTTTGTGTGTCCGCCGCCAGGGCGACGCTGGTGTAGTGGCAGCCATGTTGCACCTCGCCTGACGCAGCGTTTTTTTAAATCAGCCGATGAGTCCGGAAAATATAGTGCCATGGTCCAGTGTGCAGCTTACGGATGCAAAAATGGGCACAGGAATTCACTGAAGAGGGATGGCATTACATTTCACTGGTAAGAAATATATCTTGTTGCTAATTCTATAAGATTACTGGACATGTTAATGGCCAAGAAAGATTCTTCCTTGTCAAGAAGCACTGGTGTCAACATGTAAAGTCTATAGTTATTTCAGCACCTTTATTGGCTAGAGAGACAAGGCAGGCCTCCTCTAGGCAAGTGAGAGTGTAGTTAAAGTCTGTCATGAAACTCAGAAATGCTTCAAATTTTGCGAAAGAACAAAAAAAAAAAAAAAATCTTAAAACACCATCCAATGCCACTGGTTATTTCCACAGCTGTGTTACGCAACATCCCACACAGTATTACTTTTCAGAAAACATTTGATTGTCTAAACACTCATATGTTTGACACCTTTATTGAAGACAATCGTGTTCACAAATTGATTAAATTGTTATCACATTGTTACAGTATTAGTAGAGTACATCACACCTTTATTGAGGGTACATCACATCTTTATTGAGGGTACATCACACCTTTATTGAGGGTACATCACACCTATATTGAGGGTACATCACACTTTTCTTGAGGGTACATCACACCTTTATTGAGGGTACATCACCCCTATATTAAGGGTACATCACACCTTTATTTAGGGTACATCACACCTTTATTGAGGGTATGTCACACTTTTCTTGAGGGTACATCACACCTTTATTGAGGGTACATCACACCTTTATTGAGGGTACATCACCTTTCATTGAGGGTACATAACACCTTAATTGAGGGTAAAGCACACCTTTATTGAGGGTACACCACACCTTTATTGAGGGTACATTACTCCTTTAATGAGGGTACATAACCCCTTTATTGAGAGTACAGCACACCTTTATTGATGGTACAGCACACCTTAATTGAGGGTACATCACACCCTTATTGAGTACAATCGTGTTCACAAAGTATTAAAACTGGTCACACAATGCTACAGTATTATAAAGGTGCATCACATTAGCATATTTATCACAGAGGAAGCTATTGGTAGTAAAGTAATAAAGAAGCTGCCTAGGTGGATTGTATTTAAAAATCAGTAAGTAATAATTCTGGAAGTATGTTTATGTATATGATGATGTGTAAGTAGTACCGTCAATAGCTAATAGATAACGACCATTTTGTATTGTATATAATGTACTTATATATACTTTATGATGGCAAAATACATTATTTTAATATATGTGCTTTTTCCATTGACCTCAGTTTTATTTTTACTCTCATAATTAAACACATCAGGTTAAAGTGGACATAAAGAGAAACTGTAACCTTTACAATAATAAATATATTCATTTAATTCGGTTGTGTTCTTCACTGCAGTAACCTATGACGTTGTTGTAGTCATACTCTTAGCTAAATGGATCATATAATTCGTTAAACTGGGCAGAAAAAATCATAATCTGTATATATTTTTGTACTGTGGTAAATATTGTTACGTCCTCGTCCCACACTGCCACAGACTCCAACAGCAGTAGTACAGTACAGGAAGGACGTTGCCCAGTGAGTTGTTCTTCTTATGGTCAGCCTTTAGGTGTGCAGTACACAAGATCAACTGAGGCGAAAATAAACACTGGCTCCTTAAAGTTCACTGTCTTTATTTTCCAAATAATTGCACTTAATTCTTTCCAACTTCACTGTTCTCACAAGCACTGGAGCTATACACACTTTATAGATTGCAGTTACACTTAATGTTTAACAACACTTCACAGCCAGTACACTTAATGCTTGCTAACACTTCACTTATTACACAAGTACTGAAAATAATCTTCACTGACAGTAATTACACTTAATACACTTCACTGTCTTCTCAAGTTCCACTGATATACAAACTTCAATAACCCGTCACTGTTTGCCACTGTTTTCACAAGTACCAAAAATATACACCAAAACTGACTGCACTTCACACAAACTGACTTGACACCCGATTAAACTCCAAACTGACTGACTAACTAAGCTCTTCCGCATCCTTATATAAGCTTGCATTGCTCTCGAAACTTCTACTTCCCCAACATTCTAGGGCATACTGTCTAGCATCAGCCCCTAGGAACAACAGTTACCAACTACGAGACATCAAAACATTCTAGAGTTGTCTTACATTAACCATACGAACTTAAATTACATAATTTAACAAGCAATCACTTAAATAACACATTGTAAAGAAAAAGAGCATAAAAATAAATGAATGTTTAACTTACGAAATAACTATGCTCACAAACACTAGGCAAACTGGCAACTCTAACGACTCGTACCGAAACTTACGGTACCAGAAACGTCTCGAAGGCACGAGACTACCTAACTGGCAAATTCCCCTTCGTAACACTATCCCCTCCCTAGTTCTTTGTCGTCCCGACAAAACTACACAGTGTACACAAACATAAACATAAACCCTAATTCTATTGAAACATCTAACTTTACACAAAATAATCTTTCAACTTAGGTCTTCTTCTATGCCGCTTCCGACAATGTCCTTGTTCCTCCACATAGTCCACTCCTCCAGGAAGGTCTTGATCCTCTTCTTGATTCACTTCTTCCCTTGGGAAACTGTCACTATCTTCTTGCACTTCAGCTCCTTGGTCCTCAACATCCTCGGCTGCAGGGTGAGCACAATTCCTCAGAGACATCCCAGCTGTACTGTCCTGACCCATGGTACTGCCACAGACGATTCACGTGTACCACCTTTGGGCGAGACTTCCTGCCTCCCCAAATCCGATATGTTAAGTCCGATAGGCGGTCCAACACAGTGTAAAGCCCGTCCCATGGGCTCTGCAACTTTGGTGACTGTCTTTTCTCACGCTGAGGATTGTATAACCAGACTTGGTCACCATCCTTGAAGCTCACTTCACTTGCCTTGGCATCAAACTTGCACTTCATCACTTCTGAAAACTTGAGGGCTCCTCGCACTTGATGATGTACCTCAGCCAGCTTTTCCTGAAGGTGCTTCGCATAGCCGGTGGTGTTTGTAGGCAGCTCTTCACCAGGTGGTCTTTCCATTAACAAGTCGACAGGTAAACGTAACTCGTGGCCCAACATCAGTTTTGCGGGAGTGTAGCAAGTAGACTCGTGGGATGCAGACCGATATGCCATCAGCAAAGCAGGTCATTTCTGGTCCCAGTCTGTTTGTCCATCAATGCAGTACTTGGCCAGTTCTTGCACCAGGGTCCAGTTGAATTTCTCCACAATCCCATCTAACTGTGACCTAAGGGAGGTCGTCCTGGTCTTCTTGATCCCAAATAACTTGCAGCACTCACGGAACACAGCAGACTCGAAGTTTCTACCATGATCTGAATGTAGCTCCTGTGGCATCCCAAAACGACAGAAAAACTGATCAACCAACACCTGAGCAACAGTCGCAGCCTCTTGATTGGGGATGCCATAGGCTTCTGGCCACTTTGTGAAGTAGTCCATGGTGACACATATATACCGGTTTCCTCTCTCAGTGAGTGGCAAAGGTCCAGCAATGTCCACTGCAACTCTTTCCATTGGTGCACCCACTTGGTACAGCTGAAGAGGGGCGCAGCCACGTTTCTTGGGTCCCTTCTTGGCACAGCACACATCACAGGCCCGACACCACTCTTCAACATCCTGACGCATGTCAATCCAGTAGAACCTCTGTCGCAGCTGGCTTAAAGTTTTCTTCACTCCCAGGTGCCCACTAGTGATCTTGTTATGGAACTCATCCAAGATCTCTGACCTCATCTTCGGAACCACCAGTTGCCAATACTTGTTGAGGCCATCGGCTGTCTCCCACTGATGCTCCAGTAGTCCATTGCTCAAGTGTAGAAGGTCCCACTGACTCCAGTAGCTCTTGGTCGCAGGGCTCAACCTGGAAACTGCTTCCCAAAATGGTCGCACTGTACTCTGCTGCAACCACTCTAGCACTGGCTGTAAATCTGCATCCTCTGCAGGTTTTCAACTGATGCTGGCCCTGTCATTGCAGTACGGCTGCATTTCTTACTGTGATCTTCCTTTTTACTACACTGCCAGCACTCTGGATCACAAGGCCGATGACTCAGGCTGTCAGCATTGCTATGTACCCACCCAGGACGGTGTTGCACCTCATAACTGTGCTGGTCTAGCTTCCCGAGCCAGCGTGCCAGTTGTCCTTCTGGATTCTTCAGCGTTTTCAGCCACTTGAGTGCAGCATGGTCCGTCCTGATGATGAAGTTTGACCCGTACAGGTAGGGATGGAAAAAATCAAGGCTCTTCATCACTGCCAAGAGCTCCTTATGGGTCACACAGTAGTTCCGCTCCAGTGGGCTGAGCTTCTTGCTGTAATACGCAACCACATACTGCTTGTCATCCTTCTTCTGTGACAGGACTCCACCAATACCATGGTCACTAGCGTCACAGTCCAAGATAAATGGCTGATTCTGGTCTGGGTACGGCAATACTGGAGAGCTTGCCAATGCATGCTTGAGTTCGTTGAAGGCTTTCTGAGTGTCTGCTGTCCATGCAAACTTCTGCCTTTTTCCCAACAGCTTGTGAAGAGATGCAGCTATCTTTGCAGTCTTTGACAAAACGCCGATAGTAGGTGCACAAGCCCAGAAAACTCCGTAGCTCTCTCACACAAGTTGGAACTGGCCAGTTTTCCACAGCTGCCACCTTCTCTGGGTCAGTACGGACACCGCTTTCACCTACAATGTGTCCCAGGTACTTTACTTCCTTTTTTAAACAAGTAGCATTTCTTGGGGTTCAGCTTGAGGTGCGCTGCACGGATCCTTTTCAACACCTCCGACAAACTCTCCAGTTCCTGGTCGAAAGTCTGTCCGAACACAATTACATCGTTCAGATAGATCAAGGCCATCTGTCAGTGCAGTCCTTCAAGTATGCAGTCCATGAGGCGTTCAAAAGTAGCTGGGGCATTGCATAGGCAAATGGCATCACTTTAAACTGCCATAAACCCCGCCCATATGAAAAAGCTGTCTTCTCTTTGTCCTTCTGTGCAACCATGACCTGGTGGTATCCTGCCTTCATGTCTAGGGTGGAGAACCACTTAGCACCTGACAGAGCATCCAGGGTGTCATCAATTCTTGGTAAGGGGTATGCATCCTTCACTGTCACTTCATTCAGGGCTCGATAGTCTATACAGCACCTTACTGAGCCATCCTTTTTCGTCACCAGAACCACTGCTGATGCCCGAGGACTACTGGACTTTTCTATTACTCCTTGACTGTGGAGATTCTCCATCACCATTTCCATTTCTTGCCATTGGGCTGGCGCCATCCTCCATGCTGGCTGTTTAATTGGGCGGTGATCCCCGGTGTCTATACTACTCCACCAGATCAGTACACCCCAGGTCTAGGTCTCCCGTGGAAAAGACATCAGCATATTCCATCAGCAGCTGCGTCAACTTTAACACTTGTGAACCATCCAGGCATTGAGAACTCCTTGACAAGAGGTCCTGTAGGTGGTCTGGCACGTACCCGTCTTCCTTGACTATGCTCCTTGTACAGGCCTTCCTCTGATGCCACTCAGGGTCCACAGCTTGGCACAGTCCCACAATTTCTCCTTCGTTGATCTTCTGTGGCTCATGGGAGAAATTGGCCACCAGAACCGGCACTTCTTCTGCACCTGTTTCCACCAATGTTCTCCCCACCATCACCCCGGCCTTCGACTTGCACCATACATCAGGCTCCACTACCCCTATACAGCTGTCAAAAGAGCCACTCACCTTACACTGGAGCAACAGTTCTGATTTTGGGGGTATCACTGTAGTACGAAGCGCCCTCACCTCGCCACCAGAACTGGTACGTTTCACTGCTGTGACAGGAACCGACCTTCCCCGAACCTTCATCTTCATGGAGCAGAAGTCCAGCTCACATCCCATGGACATAAGGTAGTCCAGACCCAGAAGACAAGAATCTTCCATGTCGGCCACGTAGACTGGTAGAGTAGCCTCTTGCCCTGCCACTTCAATCCGGACATCCAGGGGTCCCCTCAGTTCCGCACAGTGCCCAGTTATGCCACACAGTTGTTCTGATGACTCAGGCAGATACCGATGATGTAACACGTCAGGCCTCACAAAAGTCAGCTCTGAGGCCAAATCAATCACCAGGGAACACTTCCTTCCGTCTATTTTTCCGATTATTCGCACACTATCAATCGCCGTCGTCTTGCATTTTCTCGGTGGTCGGGCTACTTGGGAAGAGCTGGCTGGTGGTTGCCCCTTCACACCAGCCTCCACTAGTTTTCCGTTTCTTTCTGGTCTTCTGCAACCTTCTTCTTATCATCATTTTTCTTCTTCAGACACTCTGAACTGAAGTGTCCCACCTCACTACACGTCCAACAAGCTTTTGTTACAGCTGATGATTTCCTCACACTGCTCTGTTCTTGCTCTTTCTTCCGCTTGTGACAATCTTCCTTCTAGTGCCCTGGCTTCCCACAGTACCAGCAGCCTCCTCTGGTCTTCTCCTGTTCCCTCTTCCACTTGTAGCAGTCCTCTTTTCTGTGTCCTGGCTTTTCACAGTACCAGCAACTTCCCTCAAATTTTTCCTTTTCACATACCTGCCCCTTTCTTGCCTTGAATCCTGCACTACGACTTGCCTGAAAGGTGGATGTACTGGACCTGATATAGGACTCAAATTCTAGTGCCCTGGCTAGTGCTTCTTGCATGCTTCTTGGTTGTGCCTGCTCCACTTGCACTTTCAACTCTGCACTATCAAGAGCATCGATGAACTGGTCCCTCAGTAGAATAGCCAACAGGTTAGGTGCTGCTCCAGGGTACGCCTTATATGCCATACTCTCCAGGTCATGAGCAAGCTGCTGTAGGGATTCTCCTCGAGACCGTACACGGCTCCAAAATCTTGCTCTATAAACCTCAGTCTGGTACATGGTTCCATATCTGCGCTCCAGCACTTCTACTAGGGACTGATAACTGTTCCTCTCCATGACTGATATCTGGCCCAGAATTTCCATTGCAGCACCCTTAAGGCTAGTAGCAAGCTCCACTGCCCTCTCCTTATCATCCCAACCATTCTGATCCACAAGTAACTCAAACTGTGCCCGGTTACCGTCCCAAGATACTCTATCATCAAATTCCTGAGGTTTCTTTTTAATTGGACCCCCATTATAGCCATGCACTTCACTAGTTTGGGGCCTAAGAACTGGGGCATCATATTTAAGGCCAGGACTTAAAATTTCTGCACTCTGATTATTCAACCCTGTAATGCTACCTTTAGATGCCTGGGATCCATCAAGATTCACCATACACTGTCCACTCCCTTCATATGCTCCCTGTACACTAACCTGAGGCTCAGCAGTGCAATATTTCTCTACAGCCTCAATTTTCTCACTAATTATTTTCACATGGTCGACTACATGCTTCAACTGGTTATCTACATGCTGTCTGCACTCCATCACTATTCCCTCACTAATCTTCAGCTGGTTGTCCACATGTTGTTTGCACTCTGTCACTATTTCCTCACCAATTGTCTTCAGTTGTTCGTCTACATGCTGTTGACACTCTGTCACATTATTTCTTACCTCATACTTCTGTTGCCGTAGCTCAGCGTTACCTCCTCCTTCAATGTTTCTGTTCTTTCTTCATTTCCCCCATGAACATCTAGCTGTCCTTTCATTCTCAGCTGTAATTCCCTCTGTTGCTCCTGTAGTGCCTCCTGAAACTGTTCATATCGTTCCTTCTGTTCTTCGTTTTGTGCCTGCAATTGTTCTTTGATTTCTTTTTTCTGTGCCTGTAATTGTTCTTCGAGCTTTTTCTGTCCTCCATTCTGTGCTGCTTGTAGTTGGGCACTTTGTGCCCTATGCTTGGAGTTTTTCCTGTCCTTCACTCTGTGCTTGTAATTGTGCTTGGAGTTTTTCCTGTCCTTCACTCTGTGCTTGTAATTGTGCTTGGAGTTTTTCCTGTCCTTCACTCTGTGCTTGTAGTTTATCACTCTGTGCCTGTATTAGCTTCACGATTGTCGCCAGGGAAATTTCCTCCTCCTGTCCAGCTCTAGACCTTGTTTTCACACCTTCCGCTTCCATGTCGAAGGTTAGACTCACTGCAGCCATGAAATAATCCTCACTCCTGACACCAGTGTTACATCCTCGTCCCACACTGCCACAGGCTCCAACAGCAGTAGTACAGTACAGGAAGGACGTTGCCCAGTGAGTTGTTCTTCTTATGGTCAGCCTTTAGGTGTGCAGTACACAAGATCAGCTGAGGCGAAAATAAACACTGGCTCCTTAAAGTTCACTGTCTTTATTTTCCAAATAATTGCACTTAATGCTTTCCAACTTCACTGTTCTCACAAGCACTGGAGCTATACACACTTTATAGATTGCAGTTACACTTAATGTTTAACAACACTTCACAGCCAGTACTCTTAATGCTTGCTAACACTTCACTTATTACACAAGTACTGAAAATAATCTTCACTGACAGTAATTACACTTAATACACTTCACTGTCTTTTCAAGTTCCACTGATATACAAACTTCAATAACCCGTCACTGTTTGCCACTGTTTTCACAAGTACCAAAAATATACACCAAAACTGACTGCACTTCACACAAACTGACTTGACACCCGATTAAATTCCAAACTGACTGACTAACTAAGCTCTTCCGCATCCTTATATAAGCTTGCATTGCTCTCGAAACTTCTACTTCCCCAACATTCTAGGGCATACTGTCTAGCATCAGCCCCTAGGAACAACAGTTACCAACTACGAGACATCAAAACATTCTAGAGTTGTCTTACATTAACCATACGAACTTAAATTACATAATTTAACAAGCAATCACTTAAATAACACATTATAAAGAAAAAGAGCATAAAAATAAATGAATGTTTAACTTACGAAATAACTATGCTCACAAACACCAGGCAAACTGGCAACTCTGACGACTCGTACCGAAACTTACGGTACCAGAAACGTCTCGAAGGCACGAGACTACCTAACCGGCAAATCCCCCTTCATAACAATATGTATACACAGAAGCAGCAGGGAAACAGAGGCAGCAAGCTAAGAACAGTGTTCCAATTGCCTTAACATGGAGGCGATGAGTAGGGTGTTTCAAAATGGCGGACAAAGTCACACGCTGGCTGCGGAGATAGCCCCTCCATGTTATAGAGCTCAGTGGCTCTACTCAAACACAAATTGAGAGAGAGAGAGAGAGAGAGAGAGAGAGAGAGAGAGAGAGAGAGAGAGAGAGAGAGAGAGTTGTGTACAAAGATAAAAATATCTTCCCAGTTCCGTCTGAAGAAAATTTACAACTGGGGAAACACAATGAAATCCCAGTCTCTACCAGGCTGTGTTTCAAATGATTTGAACTTTCCGCTATGTGCTTATCAAACTTTGGGAAAATACTTATTTCTCTCTGTACATAAATATTTCCTTCCCTATGACAGATGACCAGTTCGTTTGTTACCCGTCCCTGCCCCTCCAACGAACTGGAAGGGTATTGTTTTCACTCGGTTTGTCTGTTTGTTTGTTTGTCTGTCTAACTGATCGTCTCACGCACGATGATGCAATACAGGTCATAGTGCTTGCAGTTTGAAGAGTAATCAATGATGCACTGAGATGCAATTTCCCTATAAATGATCGTAGAAACCTTTCCAGCGACTGAAAGTGCATCAAATTTTGGTGAGTCATAGGTTAAGGTGGTCAGGTCTGAGGGAAATATATGGTAACACTCAGAAGCCTGCCACAAGCACAAACGGCCTACTAATAGCTCAGTGTCCTCTTGGCAGTCAGGCAAGAAGGGTGTTCTAGCGTGCGGCCAGCCATTTTATTCCTTATTTTCTATTACGTCACCTATCCATACATTACATGTATTATAGTGATAGTATGGTATATAGTGCAGTGTGTCAGTGAAGAAGGTGTATAAGTGTTGTTTATATAGTTTTGGAGAAATCCAAATTTCATATCTATAGCCGCTTGTAACTGTTCCCTTTCAGTACTGAAAGTAACCATGACAGAGGGAAAGGGTTACCAAGGTGGAGTACCTGAAAAATTTATTCCCTGAAGCTGAAAATGAGGAGGACACAGAGAAAGAATCTGGGGAGTGTGCTTCTGAGAGTGACTGGGGTGATCAGGAAAGATAGTGAAGCAACATGATAAGCCACCCTCCACCCTTGATGGTCAAGGCTACCTCCATTATCATCACCACTACCACCACTACCATCATTGGTACCTACCACTACGATCACTGGCACCACCTCTACCACCATCACAGCAGAGACAGCTGCCTCTTATCACCACCTCCGATACACACACACACACACACACACACACACACACACACACACACACACAATCACAAATAATCACACACACATGTGATGTGATCGTACCTTTCCTCCTGTCTGCTACTCCATCTCTACATTCCAGAAGCATTACAACACTGCTAGAGGATGTGAGTAACCAGCTTATTTGTCTAGTTTTCATACAATGTATATATAAGTTATAAATGTGTGTGTTTACTATATATTCTCATTGAGTAAATGTGGTGCATTTCATTGCTTTTCTCTCAGGCATTTTACTCGGAAAGTATAGGTCATGTCACAAATTCGAAGAAAGTATGAGCAAGCTGGTGGTTATTTATGCATATTTTTGTAAACAAATTGACGAGATGGAAGGAGCACTTTGAGGATTTGTTGAATATAGAGAGTGAGAGTAGTGCGAGTATAAATGGTTGAGGAATGGCTGGGAGAAGAAGAGATGAGAGGAGGGATTAAGAGATCAGTAGGGCGGAAGTAGTGGAAGCAATGAAGAAGATCAAGTTGGGAAAGGCCCCAGGAACTGATGGAGTGTGAAGTGAAATGCTGAAGTATGGTGGGGAGGTCGTTGTGGAGTGAATATGAAAGCTGTGTAGATTGGCCTGGGAAGAGGGAAGGGTTCCAGAGGACTGAACATCAGGTATAATTGTTCCTTTATACAAAGGAAAAGGGGAGAGAGAAGTATGTTGTAACTATAGGGGTATTTGCCATCTTAGTGTGACTCGAAAAATATATGGTAGAATACTCATTGATGGGGTTAGGCATATGACAGAGGAGCTAATTGGAGAAGAACAATGGGGATTTAGGAAGGGAAAAGGGCGTGTAGGTCAGATATTTTTTCTAAGATGTTTAGTGGAGAAGGGAAAGAAAGTGTGTGCTGCCTTCATGGACCTGGAGAAAGCTTATGACACAATAGATAGGCAAGGTATGTGGAAGGTATTAAGAATATATGGAGTGGAGGGGAAATTGATGAGTGCTGTGAAGAGTACGGTACATGTAAGTACGAAGGAGCTAGGGCTACAGCGTGATTGGATGGTGAGCTGAGTGAGTTCTTTGATCTAAATGTGGGACTGAAACAGGGATGTGTGATGTCTCCATGGCTGTTTAATATATACATGGATGGGGTAGTAAAGGTGGAACCTAGGGCAGGGGATGTGGGGGTGGCTCTAATAAATGAGGGTGAGATGCAATTGGAACGTGGAATGTAAGGGGAGCAAATGATGAGGTGAAAGAGAGAGAGATTGTCCAGGTGCTTGAGGATGCGAAAGTGGATGTGTGTGGAATAACTGAAACAAAATGGAGAGAAAGTGTGAGAGAATGGGAGTATGGATGGGGTATATGTGCAGGAGTAGGTGAGAATGAGAGGGCAAAGGAAGGAGTATGTATAGTTGTGAGTAAAAGATGGAAGAGGAGCATAAGACAGTATGGATCAGTTGGATCAAGGATTGTGTGGGTAAAGTTGAAAGTTGGAATACAAATGTGGGCGATTGTGTGTGTGTATGCGCCAACGCAAGATCGTGCTAGAAGAGTGAGAGAAGAGTTCTGGACAAATGTAGAAGTGTGCATGGAAAAGTTTGGAAGGAATGATAGAGTGTTTTTGATTGGTGATATGAATGGTAAAGTTGGGAATGTGAAGGTGGATGGATTAGTTGGTGAGTGGGGTGTGCCTGCTGAGATAGATGAGAATGGGAGTGCGTTAGTGGACATTTGTGCTGGGAGGGGGTTGGTGATAGCCAATACCCTCTTCAGGCATAAAATGATCCACAGGTATACATGGTGAGTGATGAGAAGGGTGGGTGGTGAATTGAGTGAAAGGAAGGCAATGATTGATTATGTGTGTGTGGATGAAAGGATGCGAAGATGTATACTGGATGCAAGAGTTTATAGAGGTTGGGGGAGTGGACTTTCTGACCACTACTTGGTGGTGGCCAGAGTTAAAGTTCAAGTAAGATGGAGGAATAGAAGAAGGGAAAGACGAGAGGAAGGAGTAGTTGCAAGGAGAGTGGAAAGGTTACAAGAGGATGAGAAAAAGGCAGAGTATAAGAGAGAAGTGGAGGAACGATTGGGCAAATATGAGTTGGAGCAGATGGGGGACGTGGAAGGTGTGTGTAGAATATTTACAGAAGAAATATGTGCAGCATGTGATGTGGTGTGTGGAAGGAAGAGAAGACGGAGGGGGGTGCAAGGAACAGCGTGGTGGACTGAAGAGGTGAAACGGGCTGTGGCACAAAAGAAGGAAGCATACAATGAATGGATGAGAAATAGGGGCGTGGAAGAAGTTGAGAGGCGGAAGAGAGAGTTATATGTAGAAAGAGAGAGGTGAAAAGATTAGTAAGAGAGAGTAAGAAGAGAATGGATGAGGAATTTGGAAGGAATTTGAGTGTAAAGTGGAGGGACGGTAAGAAAATGTTCTGGAAAGAGGTGAAAAGAGTAAGACAGGGTGGCAGTGAAGTTAGCAGGGGAATGAAAGATAAAAATGGTAGATTACTAGTGGAGAAGGGAGAAAAAGTGAGCAGATGGAGAGAACACTTTAAGGAATTGTTGAACGTGGAGGATGGAAGTAATGCGAGTATAAGTGGCTGGGGAATGGCTGGGAGAAGGAGGGAGGTGAGAAGACAGGAAGAAATCAGTAGGATAGAAGTTGTGGAAGCAATGAAGAAAGTTAAATCAGGGAAAGCCCCAGGAATTGATGGAGTGTGTGGTGAAATGCTGAAGCATGGGGGAGAGATAGTAGTAGAATGGATGTGGAAGATGTGCAGATTGGCCTGGGAGGAAGGTAGAGTCCCGGAGGATTGGAAGTCAGGTATAATTATTCCCTTGTACAAAGGAAAAGGGGAAAAAGAAGTGTGTGGTAATCATAGGGACATTTGTCTTCTTAGTATACTAGGAAAAGTGTATGGTAGGATACTTATTGACAGAGTTAGAGAAAGAACAGAGAAATTAGTTGGAGAAGAACAGGGAGGCTGTAGGAAGGGAAGAGGTTGTGTAGATCAGATATTCATTCTCAGATCTTTAGTGGAAAAGTTTCTAGAGAAGGGAAAGAAGTTGTATGCGGCTTTCATGGATTCGGAGAAAGCATATGACAGGGTGGATAGACTAGGATTGTGGAAAGTGTTAAGAATATATGGAGTAGATGGGAAGTTGTTGAATGCTGTGAAGAGTAGCCTATGTACGATGGTGCAAAGGCTGCAGTGCGTGTGGATGGTGAACTAAGTGAATTTTTCTCTTTGAAAGTTGGGTTGAAACAGGGATGTGTCATGTCTCCATGGTTGTTCAATCTGTACATGGATGGGGTAATAAAAGAGGTACAAGGTAGGGTAGTGGATGTTGGAGTGGCCCTGGTGAGAGAGGATAGTGTTTAGAAACTCCCTGTACTGTTGTTTGCAGATGATACTGTGTTGTTGAGTGAAGACGAAGGGGAGCTGCAAGGCTTGGTGGATGAGTTTGAGAGAGTGTGTAAGAAACGGAATCTAAAGGTGAATGTAGGGAAGAGTAAAGTGATGGTCTTTGAGAGAGGTGAAGTCAGTGAATGTACAGCGAGGTTGGATGGTGAGGAATTGGAAAATGTGAGTACATTTAAGTACTTGGGTAGTGTGATGAGTAAGGATGGAGGTTTGGAGGGAGAAGTGCTTATAAGGGTACAGCAGGGAAGAAAGGTTGCTGGTTCTTTGAAAGCAGTGATAAGAAACAGGGAAGTGAGCATGGAAGTGAAATAGTTACTACATGACAGTATTGTGATACCAACTCTAACGTATGGAAGTGAAGCTTGGACGTTGTTGGAAGGACACAAGTCAAGAGTGAGAGCAGTGGAAATGAGTTATTTAAGAGGAGCCTGTGGAGTCACATGGAGAGACAGGCTGACGAATGAGGATATAAAGGAGCGTTGTTGTGTTGATGTGGATGTGATAGGAAGCGTTATGAGGAACACACTGAGGTGGTTTGGCCATGTGGAGAGGATGGAGGGCGAAAGACTGACGAAGAGAGTGTATGTAAGTGAGGTGGAGGGGGAAAGAGGGAGGGGGAGGCCGAGGATGAGATGGAGAGATGGGGTGGAGAGGTATATGAGAGAGGGGGGTGTGAGTTGGGAGCAGGGGAGTGAAATGGCGGGGGACAGGGCGACTTGGAGGCGATTTGTTTGTGGCCACCCCAAACGGGATTGAGGCGTCTGGCAATAGATAGATAGATGTGGAGGATTCCGGTGTTGCTGTTTGCTGATGATACAGTATTGTTGAGTGAAGATGAATGGGAGTTGCAGGGTTTGGTGATGAATTTGGGACAGTGTGTAGGAATAGGAATCTGAAAGTTAATGTAAACAAGTGTAAAGTTACAGTGTTTGAGAGGAATGAAGTCACAGAATGCACGGTGAGGTTGGATGGTGAGGATATGGAGAATGTGAGTGCATTTAAGTACTTGGGTAGTGTGATGATTAAGGATGGAACTTTGGGGGATGAAGTGCTTGAAAGAGTACAGCAGGGAGGGAATGTGGTTGGTTCACTGAAAGCAGTGATGAGAAATAGGGAGGTGAGCATGGACGTTAAGAAGTCACTGCATGATAGTATTGTGATCCCTACCCTGACGTACAGAAGCGAGGCATGGACCTTGCTAGAGGGGAAGAAGTCAAGAGTGAGAGCAGTGGATATGACTTGCTTGAGAGGTGCATGTGGAGTGACATAGAGGGACAGGTTGACGAATGAAGAAATGAAGGAATGTTGTGGGGTGGATGTGGATGTGGTTAAGAAAATTAGGAGAAATACACTGAGGTAGTTTGGACATGTGGAGAGAATGGAGAACGAAAGACTGACTAATAGGGTGGATTTAGGTGAAGCGGAGGGAGGGAGAGGGAGAGGAAGACCAAGGATGATGTGAAGGGGTGGAGTTGAGAGGTATATGAGAGAGGGGAGAGTGAGTTGGGGGGAGGGCAGTCAAATGGTGGGTGACACAGTGACTTGGAGGTGTTTTGTCTACGGCCATCCTTTGCCGGATTAGGGCGTCGAGCTATAGATAGAGAGATAGAAAATAACCTTTGTGTGCAAATTATTTGGGAAAAGTTTCAAAACATAAACATACTGTACTGAGCTTACAGGCACGAGTTTCCATGCTGTTACCGCTCCCAACCCATCCTAACTTCAAAATTCATTTCCTCAATAACAAAAAGGGTTATAACAATGTCTATTGTATCATGGGCTTCCCTAACCTTTGGGCTACAAAACTGTAAATAATTTACATATATATTTGTTACGGTGTCAGTAATAACATACGAAATGATAAGCAAATCAGACATTTTTAAGCTTTTTTTTTTTTTTCCAGTTTACTCGAAAACTATTGGACATATCAAATTGTCATTGTCCTCACTGGAAAACTCGTGAAATTCTGCATATAGGCATGTACTTTGCAACTGCATATCCTGAGAAAAATTTTGTACAGTGATGTTGGGAAGTCATTAGAAGCTAGTTTTCACCTAAATAAGGTTTCTTCTCACTTCATTTCTTTACATTTATTCATCTTTTTTTTTTTTTTTTGCTTATTGTATAAACATCAGCGAAGATGATGGGCTACGATTTGTAAAAATATAAGCATTTCCTGAGGGTAAATTTGGCCTTAGAATTCTTTTCCTTTCCGCACGAGCGGAGGCAGCCTAAGCAGGGTTTTGATGTTGTGCCTGGCTTGGAAACCTAATGCAAACTAATGGTGTGCAAGACGGTTAACAACTCTACGCTAAAACTAATGGTGAGATTTTGAATAAAATTACAGAGATAATTGGCTATGACCTTCTGGTCACCTGATTGAATTATGGGCCAAATTGGGCCAAAGCCCAGGCTGTAGGGCCAAAAATGTAAAATAACAGGGATGGGTAAAAATTGCTTTCTCACCATAACTCCTTTGAAGGTCGTCATATCAATATGAAACTAAAACCTAAAGGTTCCCCTTTCAAATCTGCATCCTAAATCATGCCTCATTTCATCAGGGGTGGGTCACCCCGAGTTTATGGTAGGGGGTCACCCGTTTTACTCCAAATTTGTTATTTGACATTGTTGACTAGATATCCTGTTGTGTTTATAATTATCTCAGCACTAAAATGACTGCAGAAGACAGATTTGCTGTATCTTGGCACCGCTTTTTGTTTATTTGTATTTTAACTCATATACCTTGGTTATGGGCCCCAGTCTTGTTTTTTAATTTGGCGGTCATCCCCCAAACAAAATAAGGAATTATGGTAGGTAAACGTTACATTAGGCCTAAATTGGCTAGGTACTGGTTGGTGCGATGACAAAACATACGTTTTCCTATGATTTATTGCTATTATTATTATTATTATTATTATTATTATTATTGGTTTGATAAGTCGAACTGTTTCATCCATTTCCGTTAAAACTGGTGCGTTTATTGATGGGGGAGGAGGGATATCTCAACAACAAAAGACATCCAAGGGAAAAGGTACTCAGAAAAGTTGCCCCAAATTTCAAAATATTAGAAAAACCAAGATTCCATGTGCAAATTCCAGAGTGACTGGAACTGAAAATTTACTGATGAGCTTAGGTTAGGTTAGGGCTAGGTTGGGTTGTATTAGATAAGATTAAAGTTGATGAGGTTGGTTTAGGTTAGGTTGGGTCAGGTAAGGTTAGGTTAGGTTAGATAAGCTTAGTTAAGTTTTGGTTGCGGTAGATTAGGCTAAGAGGCTTGGAAGCTAATGTACATCTAATATACTGTACAATAGCACTAGCCGTGTGTGTGTGTGTGTGTGTGTGTGTGTGTGTGTGTGTGTGTGTGTGTTGAGCAGCCAAAAGCTACACATTCAAATTGCACCAAAAATGGCACAAAAATCACAAAAAATTCGCTGATGTGAAAAAACTTGGTCCCATCACGATTGAAAAACGTTTACTATATTTAATGAGTGATCACATTTTGACCAAAAAACGCCGCTCTCGGCGCCTGGCATAGGATCTCTGTAGAATTTTTTGCCCACAGCTACAACTAAAATATACTATCGCAGCACGAGAGCCCTTTGCAGGAGCAAGTGCGAGGGGCCTGAAGGGCCCACGAGCACTTGTGAGTGAAAGAGGGGCACTCATTGGAGCGCATCTTTCCAACAAGGACAACGTAATTTCCAAACCACTCTTCATAATGGGCTAGGTTTTCTCATCACTTGTTAGGGTTTCACAAAAAAGTGTTTTCCGGATCCAGAATCTGTAATACGATCCGGATCGGTTCCAAAAGTTAACTGATTCTTCCCTGAGATATGGGCTATCTATCCACCAAAATTTGTCCAAATTTCTCTTTCAGTTTTTGAGTAATTGTGCTAACAAACAAACAGGGGTGAAAACATACTCTCCTTGTCGGTGAGAATGACACGAATCCTCCAGAAAACAACGCACTTCATGCCTCATTATTATTTCATGTTCTGAGCTGCAATAGTTTATTTTTTTTATTTTTTTTTTATTTGTACCTGGGAAGGAGAACATGAAACTAACGAGACTGTATGTGCGTGAGGTGGAGGGGAGTAGGGGAGGAAGAGGTCGAGGATGTGGTGGAGGATGGGGTGGAAAAGTATATGAAAGAGGGGGGTGTAAGTTGGGGGAGGGCAGTAAAAAAGCAGAGGACAGGGCGACGTGGAAGCGATTTGTTTGTGGTCACCCCTTACAGGATTAAGGCGTCTGACAATAGATAGATAGATAGACAGGTAAGGAACTGGAATCATGGTGTACAAGGAAGTAAATAAAAATGGAATAAACTGGTTATTCATTTTCCTTTATTCCAGTAACTTTCAGATTGCATTGTTTTGGCATCCTTCCACTCCATTTTCTTCATTAGTATCTCCCATTTTCATCTCAAATTTCATCCTCTTCTCATACCCAGTCTCCATCTCTTCTTGACTGGTTTAGGATGCCCGCTACACCAACGCAGTCACCTTTCCTGCCGCTGCTTACCCTGTTGCCAAAGAGGAAGTGCAGAGATGTAATTAGAGAGAGAGAGAGAGAGAGAGAGAGAGATACTCTGTTCACTCTAACTTGGCCTAAAATTGCCATGTCTCCATCTTATAAGCTCGTATTCTCGTCAGTTAAGGAATCTCCCTAACATCTCTTCCTTAGCAATTTATTTTTGGATACGCCTGGTCAATTTCCTTTTGCACGTTATTTATGCAGAGTATTACAGTATTGGTAAGATTTATTTTACAAAGGACACTGTAAAAAGCTGAATAAATCGATCAGGAAAAGGTGTTAGGGCGCTTACTTAGCGGACGAGGTTACCGGCCATGATAGATTTACTACTCGAAATGATGCTAGTCACGAGGAAGTGCTATGGAATGGATGTGGAGCCGTAGCATTGTCTTTTCTGCCACCGAGCCACAAAAGATGAAATATGGGCCATGGTGAAAGATGTGTAGTAGTAGTAATAGTAGTAGTAGTAGTAGTAGTAGTACCGGGAGTAGTAGTAGTATAGTAGTAGTAGTAGTAGACAGAAGTAGTAGTAGTAGTAGACATAGAAGTAGTAGTAGTAATTGTGGTAGTAGTAGTAGTAGTAGTAGTAAACATAGAAGTAGTAGTAGTAGTAGTAGTAGTAGTAGTAATTCGTAGTAGTAGTAGTAGTAGTAATTCGTAGTAGTAGTAGTAGTAGTAGTAGTAATTCGTAGTAGTAGTAGTAGTAGTAGTAGTAGTAGTAGCAGGCTGAAGTTGCCCTCCTCCTGCAGTCCACTATTATTCATTCGGCCGCTGAAGGGGGTTAAGGAACGTTTGTATATCCGGGCAGTGGAGTGTTACTTTGTCATTGTAGATATTTAAAATGTACTCTATATCCTTTCCAAAGCACTTCTTCGTGACTACCACCACACAGTATTGTACATCATCTGTTACAACTCACAATTCAAGGAGGGATGGCAGTTTTTCACCTATAGTCCTTCTACACTAAGTTGACTCAGATTTTCTCCCCTTTGCAGTTTAGTTCACGTAGCTCCGTAGGGAAATTAGACAAAACTTTGGTTCTACATCCGTTCCATAGCACTTCTTCGTGACCAGCATCATATTCTAGTGTTGATTTACTGTTACTACATAGCAGTGACGAGGGAAAAGCAGCAATTTTAGGCCAAGTTAAAGACAGTACAGTTAAAGTGGACGGAGTAACATTCAGAGAAATAAATCACTTCACTTTTTAGCCCAGTGGTTCCCAAAGTAGGGGAATTCCCCCCTGGGGGAAATTTGGTCATTCCAGGGAGGGAGGGATAAACAGATAAGGCCAAAATAGCTAGAGTGGCTTTTTTCATGTGTTGTCGGTAATTGATCTTATGTACGTATGTTTTATGGCCAAAGGGTTTTTGGCTTTTAATTTGTGCTTTTCAAGAGTGAGGATTGGCGTGTGGGACCTGCTGGTGGCGTGTGGCAACTATTGTATTCCCAGACAACAACATTGAGCCACTCAGCTGGTCCTGCCGCACTGCTCAGCTGGTTCTGCCGCGCAGTAATCAGTTTCCCTGATGTAAGGCAGGTTTTTCAGGTAAATGAAGATTAAATAACACCAGAAATGAATAGTGAATTATTGAATAAATTATGTGATCTGTGGGGTAATGGAATATTTTGTTCACAAATGGAGAAATCGGTGTGTTTACAGTAGTCTTCCTGGTGATGAATCAGCTAATAAGGTATGGAAAAATGATGTGTGCTGGTTAGAATAGAATGCTTCATGAATAACAATGTGAAATGCATCGTGAATGACTTGGTAACATTTTTATAACCTTCGAACAGAAATGAGAATGCATACATGTAAACTTAAAGGAAAGCAGGCATGTAAAAGGAAAACCCTGTATTGTAACTCTTGTGATGACAGCTCCAACAAACCAGCTCTTCGTGTAATTCCACGTTCAAAAATATATCACACAGTAAGAAGAAAATGATGTAAGAAAGTATGTACTGTAACTGTGAAATGGTGTAGTATACTTCAGTAGTAACCAAATTAATGCCCTGAAGCTTGATTGAATCCTGGGGAATACGTATCTTTTCTTTGTTCGACCGAGCGAAGCGGCACAGAACACCAAATTATTTTAGTCACAGTTTGGACCCCCGACATATTTACCCGAGCGAAAGGTTTATCGCATCAGCAAGAATTGCCGCCAGGGGTCCGGAGGAAAACTGTGTAGTACAGTAACGAACTTTTTTAAAATCTGTCAATTCTGAAGTTACAAGACAGATACCAATATCGAAATCCTATAAAAATCCTCAATTATTTTCATTTCATGGACAGCCCATAATTGCCAATAGTTTTTCTGTAAATAGAGAAAGTGATATTTTATATGGAAGATTAGTGTAACAGCCGGTTTCGCAAGAAGTAACGGTCTAAGGTTGCGAGTATTTTCCGACGACTGCTGAGAGAGTTGGTTTTAGGAAGTGTGAGGGAATACTTTTGATGTAAAACGATTTTTTATAAGGCAGAGTAGCGCAACAGCCGGCAGCAGCAAGAAGTAACGGTCTAAGGATGCGTGAGTAGCGCAGCAGTATTTTCCGACGACTGCTGAGAGAGTTGGTTTTAGGAAGTGTGGGGGAATATTTTTGGTGTAATATAATAAGTTCTTTTTAGTATTTTCAGGTCAGGAAATCAAGGGAAGATGACGAGCCACATGAGACAAAATTCAGCACTGCCTGGCTTGTTCGCTTGCTCGTTCAAACACGTTCCCCACTTTCAGTGTGGACGCCTACTTCATGTTTTCTGCATTTCGTGTGATTCCACAACAGTTAGAAAAAATTCAATCTCTTGTAGAGGTGTAATATACCAGGATCATGGAGTGAGTACCTTCTGATTAATTTCTGGTGAATGATGAGTATCTCCACTTGATCTTTACTAGGGTATTGCTAATTGACAGGTAGTGAACTGGTCATCCATCATCATGCCAAGGAATAAGAAGAGATGCCACCAGGAAGACTACATCCAATATGGATTTTCCTACACTGACAAGGACGACACAGAATTTCCTCAATGCTTAATATGCCACAACGTACTAGCAAATGATTCCATGAAACCATTTCAGCTAGAGCAGCATCTTGAAAAGATTCACCCAGGGTTAGCTGAAAAGAACTGATCATCTTTTAAGCAGAAATCAGATAGTTTGAAGAGACTGAGGCTGGATAACAGTGGATTCACCTAACATGCAAAACTTAGTGATAATGCAGTTAACAAACTTAAGCAAATCCCGCTGTCTAATAACAACGTCAAGTCACGGATAGATGATATGGCTAACAACATTAAAGATCAAGTGACTGACAAGACAAAGTTATCAAAGCAATTTGCCATTCAGTTTGATGAGACCACTGATATAACAAATCATTCCGAGCTTCTCGTTATCAAAGCAATTTGCCATTCAGTTTGATGAGACCACTGATATAACAAATAATTCTGAGCTTCTCGTATTTCCCCGATATGTTGATGATCAAGACATCGAAGGGGACCTCCTTTTTTGTCGTCCATTGGTCATGACAACAAAAGGAGAGGATGTGATGGAACTTATTTTAACTTTCTTTGATAAAGAAGGACTTCAATGGAAGGATTTAATCGGGGTGCCTACAGCCGGAGCCTCAGCAATGTTGGGGACTCGATCTGGATTCTTGGCACTTAAACTTAAGAATCTTGCAGTGATTGGGATACACTGCATGATTCACAAAGAACTTCATGTTTCCAACACATTACCAGCAGCCCTGAACGCCCACTTAAAGACCATCATCAAAACAATCAATTTCATCAAAGGGTCAGCCCTGAATACACGACTTTTCCATGACCTGTGTTAAAACATGGATGCTGAACACCAAACCCAGTGGTTCCACGCACAAGTCCGCTGGGTGTCAAAGGGCAACATGCTCGATCAGTTTTATAATGTTAGTGAAGAAGTGAAGACTTTCTTGGCCAGTCATAGTAAAGATGACCTACTCACCGAGATGAACATGCCAGTATTTCAGGCTCATTTGGCATACATAGCAGATATGTTCAAAGCTCTAAATGAGCTCAGCTAGAAACTTCAGGGTGGTCAGAGTAACATCATCCACCAAGCAAACATTATAAATACATTCATTGAATAACCGCAGCTCTGGAGGAGACGAATTAAAGACGGTCACGCAGCCCAATTTCACTGACTTTCTGAAGTCATCAGAGATGTCATCAACCACGTGCTCAAGGCAGGGATTATACGGCACCTTAACTGTCTCACTGACGACTTCCGGTGATACTTCACAGATGTAAATACCAATCAAGTTACCATGGCTATGACAAGGGACACATTCAAACGTCTTGTAGATGACGTTCCTACAGAGATCCAGGAAGAGTTTTTGGAACACAAACAACCCCTCGGGAAAAGATGAAGTCAACTTCCTAAGTCTAAGTGAGTTCTGGGTGAAAATGTATCCCATTTATCCTGGACTTGGTTAACAACTCTCTACATGTACTGCTCCCGTTTACTCCTACATATATTTTTTTTCTTTTTTTGTGTTTCAGACTCTGGGCATAGGCTTCACAGCCTGCTCTAAGGGCCCAGTAGTCCACCTACATACCATACCAAAGGCCGCGAGCCTGCAAAATTGTTCCTTCCAAGAGAAAAACAAAATACAAGAGAGAGCCAAATTCAAGATCCGATCATTTCGAGGTGCCTGGACACACTGCGTTTGAAAGACTGGAGACCATAGGAAGCAGGAAATACAGACAGAGGGAGACAGTTCCAGAGCTGACCTGTTCCATAAATATAGGACTGGGAGTAACAGTTAACTTTAGCATTAGAGAGTTGGACAGAAAAGGGATGAGAGTTTGCTGCTAGACGGGTGCTACGCGCCTGTCGTAGAGGTGGAGGAATGCATGCAGACAGTTCAGAGGAGCAGTGACCATTGAAGTAGCGATAGAAAAGAGATAAAGATGTAACAGAGAGGCAAAGAGACAGAGGTTGAAGGAAACCAGTAAGAGGAGAAGAGATGATAAGACGAAAAGCCTTTCACTCCACCCTATTGAGAAGAGCTGTATGTGGGAAGCCTCCCCACACATGACAGTTGTACTCTAAACAAGGTCGAATAAAACCCGTGTATAAAGTCAACAACTGTGCAGGGGTACAGAAGGTATGGAGTCGGCTTAGCACACCTAATCTCATGGAAGGAGATTTTACAAGAGATGCAATATGATCTTTCCAAGTCCCGAGTGAATGAAACCTTAAGAATGTTCAAGGATGATGAAAGATTGAGCTGGACATTATTAAACATTAATGGGTACTCCTGTGGAAGGTTGTGTTGGGTTGATCGGTGTAAGAACTGAGTTTTTGATACATTAAAAGCAACAAGATTATTCTTACCCCAGTAAGAGATACGCACCAAGTCAGACATTAGGTGTGCCGTAGCCTCATCCCTTGTTTGTTGAAGTAACTTCTGAGATGGACGATGCGGGAACAGAATGGAAAGGTGAAGAGTGGAATCATCAGTGCTTGAGTGGATAGGGTTAGATGTACAGCTTAGAAGGTCATTGATGTATAAAAGGAAAAGAGTTGGTGATAGGACAGAGCCCTGAGGAACACCACTGTTGATATAGCTACAAGAACGATGGCAGTCTACAATAGCGGCTGTAGAACTACCAGTAAGGAAGCTATAAATGAAGGCACAAATAGACGGATAGAAACCATAAGAGGGTAGTTTGGAAATTAAAAATTTATGCCAGACTCTATGCAAAGCCTTTGAGATGTCAAATGCAATGGCAAAGCTTTCGCCAAAATCCTGAGAGGAGGATGACCAGGAGTCTGAAAGATATGTGAGAAAATCGCCAGTGGAGCGCTGCTGACGGAACCCTTACTGATGATCAGAAAGAAGGTTGTGATAGGAAAGATGCTTTAAAATTATTCTGCTAAGAACTGACTCGAAAACTTTAGAGACACAGGATGTTAAATCAATTGGACGATTGTTAGAGGGTTGAGAATGGTCACCCTTCTTTGGAACAGGCTGAAAGAGACCAAACTTCCAGCAAGAAGGAAAGGTACAAGTTAACAAAGGCAAAAGAGTTTACCTAGGCAGGGTGTAAGCACTGAAGTACAGTTCTTGAGAACAACAGGAGGGACCCCATCAGGCCCATATGCCTTGTTAGTATTGAGGCCAGTGATGGCAGAAAATACATCAGCTGAAGAAATTTTATTGTCAGCCATGAGGAAGTCTGGTGGGGAAGTGATGGAGGTATAGCACCTGAATTGTATTTGTATTGTATTTGTTTTTTCTCAGAGAGAACGATTTCCGGGCTCCGGCCTTTGGTTCCATTTTTCATATATATATATATATATATATATATATATATATATATATATATATATATATATATATATATATATATGTGTGTGTGTGTGTGTGTGTGTGTGTGTGTGTGTAAAGACTGAAGTACTGAAAATAAGTTTGTTGTAAGTAAGGCAATAAAGAGTAGGTTGCCAGTGAAATATTTAGAACAACACAAATGCACAACTTACAGTGATACCTCGTACACACACTGCGTTCCTTCCAGCAGCGGCAGATCTTTCCCCCTACCTTCCACACGGCGTTGCCACGGCAGGTTGGACCAGGTCCTGGTGATGGGTACGCTGGAAGAAACAGAGGTTGGAGGAAGCTATTAAGAGAAGGAGGGTTAATGCGACGAGAAGCTTTTGACTCCATGTGGTTAAGATGAGCAATATGTGGGGAATTCCTCCACACAGAGTCATACTCCACACATGGGCGAATAACATCCGTGTATAAAGCTAACAACTGTGCCTGGGTAATGAAGGCATGGAGTCGGCTTAGCACACCCAGTCTCATTGAAGCAGATTTTACAAGTGAGGTAATATGTTCTTTCCAAGATTAATATTGGATGAATGAGACCCCAAGTATGTTCAAAGATGATACAGGGCTGAGCTGGATACTATTAAGAATTGGAGAGTTCTCCTGTGGAAGATATTATCAGGTTGGTAGATGTAAGGAGAGTTTTTGATGCATTTAAAACAACAAAATTACTTTGATCCCAGAGATATGAACCAAGTCAGACATTAGGTGTGCCATACCCTCATCCCTTGTTTGTTGAGGTAACTGCTGAGATGGACACTGTGGGAAGTGAATGGAAAGGTGAAGGGAGGAGTCATCAGCGTATGGGTGGATAGGGTTATATGTACAGCTTAGAAGGTCACTGATGAATAGAAGGAAGAGAGTTGGTGATAGGACAGAACCCTGAGGAACACCAGTATTGATAGCTCTATGAGAAGAATGGTTGCCATCTACAAGAGCCGCTATAGAACGACCAGAAAGGAAGCTAGAGATGAAAGCAGAGATAGAAAGATAGAAACCGTAAGAGGGCAGTTTGGAAATTAAAGATTTATGCCAGACTCGATCGACAGTGTTTGAGAGGCCGAGTGAAATGGCAAAGCTTTCGCCAAAGTCCCAAAAGTAGGATGACCAGGAGTCTGAAAGGTATGTGAGAAGTTTGCCAGCGAAGTGCCCCTGGCTGAACCCTTACTGACGATCAGGAAGAGGTTGTAATAGGAAAGATGCTTTATTTATTTATTTTTTTTTGTAAAGAATATACTAGAAAACTTAACACACAGGATGTTCCAGCAACTGGGTTATAGTTAGAGGGTTGGGAATGGTCGTCATTTTTTAAGTCTGGCTGAATGAGAGCAGACATCCAGCAAGAAGGAAAGATGCAAGTTAATAGACAAAGGCGAAAGAGTTACCTAGGCAGGGTATAAGCACAGAAGCACAGTTCTTGAGGACGACAGGTGGGACCCCACCAGGCCCATATGCTTTGTTAACATTGTGGCCAGTGATGAAAAAAAAAAAAAAAAATCAACTAAAGAGCTTTCAACGTCAGCCAAGAGGAAGTCAGAGGCGGGAAGTGATGGAGGAACAGCAATAGTATCATCCAAGGTGGAATTGGAAGAGAAAGGTTGAGCGAAGAGTTCTGCTTTATCAGTAGAAGAAAATTAGCTATAGAGCCATCGGAGTGGAAAAGGGGAGGGAACGATGATTGTTAGAAAGGTTTATGGCAAAGTGCCAGAAGGAGCGGGAAGAATTAGAGTTGGAGAGCTCAGAGCATTTAATACGAATGGAATTATTTTTAGCAGAGTGAAAAACAGACTTTGCATGATTCTTGGCAGAAACACGAAAGAGATGAGATTCAGGAGTGGGTTGGCACTGTTACTTTTTGTAGGCCTTGTCCTTGCTGTGGACAGCATTAGAACAAGAATGATTAAACCAAGATTTTTTTTTTTTTCTTTTGGCTTTAGTAAAAGAATATGAGAAAGAAATGTATGCTTCACTTCCCGAGAGAATAACCTCCATAATGTGTAAGGCACACTCAGATGGTGCTCGGCCATGAAAGCAATAATCATTCCAGGGAAGATCAAAGAAGCACTGCTTGAGAGCCTCCAAATCAGCAGCTCCGAAGTGCCACAACCATTGCTTCTTGGGAGGGTCAACAGGCCTTACTGGAGAGATAGGACAGGTTGGGGTGACAAGGTTGTGAATGGAAGAGCCCAACCTAGAGGAAAAATTAACAGTGTAAGTAGAAGGATCAGGAAGGGGTCAAGTGTTGGAGCTCTCTCTAAGGCGGTCAGGGATACAGGTAGGGTGCTGTACAAGCTGCTCTAGGTCATTAATGATAGATGAGGCATGGGCTTGTTCACCAGGTGGATCAGTGAAAGGAAAGAAGAGCCAAAGGTGGTGGTGAACATTGAAATATCCTAGAATGGAGTTTCAGAGAAAGTAGAAATGGAAAGGATGTGTTCCATCGGAGAAGTAATATAGTCGAGGAATTTTTTATAGTAGAATTAGAGGATATGTAAACAGCACAGATATATTTAGTCAGAGAATAATGGGAAAGTCGAAGCCAGAGAGTAGAGAATTCAGAAGATTCAATTCAGGAACAAGAGAGCACGATATGCTGTTGCGTACATTACACAACAGGCACGTTTGACTCTGATATGAGTATAGAGAGAGAAGGAGGATACAGAGAATGGCTTTGCTATCAGTTGCCTCAGACAGCTGAATCTCAGTTGGGAAGAGAAAGTGAGGTATAGAGGAGGAGAGGTGGTGCTCAACAGAGAGAACGTTAGGGGAAAGGCCACGAATGCTGCTGAAATGAAGAAGTGAGTCAGACAGTGGTTCCAGGTATCTTGCTGGGTCGTAATAGCGAGAGGGTTGCAGATAGATAGACATATAGATAAATAGACTGATAGATAGATAGGCAGACAGATAGATAGTTTATAGACAGAAGGAACGGCAGGACGGTCAGTGGCCCGTATTCTCGTCGGGTAAGGAGGCTCCTTAACACGTCTTCCTTAGCGAATTATTTTCCAAACTACTCATTAATATCCCCTGGTTTGATTCTTTTGTCTTTTTTATATCGACCCAGATTGCATGAATAACTCACATGAATATAGTAATGGAGCAGAATCAGAAATAAATCAGTAAGGAAGATGTGTTAGTAAAAATATAGTAACGAAGCAGAATCAGAAATATATCGATAAGGAAGAAGTATTAGTAAGAAAAATGAAGCAGAATCAGAAATAAATCGGTATGTCTGCTGGTGTGGGCGTGGGTGTGGTAGTGAGAGTTGGAAATGAATAAGTAATGCAAGATGGCTCAGTCTGCTGGTGTGGGTGTGGTAGTGAGAGTTGGAAATGAATAAGTAATGCAAGATGGGTCAGTCTGCTGGTGTGGGCGTGGGTGTGGTAGTGAGATTTGGAAATGAATAAGTAATGCAAGATGGCTCAGTCTGCTGGTGTGGGCGTGGATGTGGTAGAAAAAGATAAAGAGAAAAATAATATTTATTACTATATATAGTTCTTTAACTCTAACTTGTCACAAATTTTTGTAACACAGAAGAGGAAAAGAAGGTGCAATAAGTAAAACAAATCGCTTATGGGTAGGTGTTAGGGATATTGTCATAGAGGGTGTGGTGATGTTTGAGTAGGGATGATTCTATGTGCATATACTCCTTTCACCTTAACTTGGCCCAGATTATAGTCGTTTTGCAGTTTATTTCACGTAGCTCAGTGGCAGAAAAAGCCAATGCTATGGCTCTACACCCTTTCCATAGCACTTCTTCGTGACTAGCATCATATTCTAGAGTTAATACAATACACCCATTCTATAGTACTTCTTCGTGACTCGCATCAAATTCAATTGTTAACGTAATACATCCTTACCAAAGCACTTCGTGACTAGCATCATGTTCTAGTTTTAATATAAATCCTTTCCATTGCACTTCTTCGTGACTAGCATGATACTCTAGTGTTAATATGACAACTCAACATTCAGGGTAGAGGTGGCAATTTAAGGCCAACTTAAAGACAAAGCTCCCTTACACCTCTTCAGGCCGTTTCACACCGGATGTGATGCTAACTGCCCTGCGGTCGTACGCTGGTGATGCTTAAGATGCGACTTTTACACCGTAGCGATGTCAGCGAGTTACGTTGCGGATGTTGCGATGATTTGTATCACTGGAGCCATGGATGACAGTACCGAGTGGTCTTATGTGGTGGGGGAGGAGGAGGAGGAGGAGGAGCTGTTATTGCTCACTCTAGCCATTACCAAGAAAATGAAAAAGAAATGAGTATGAGACAAATGTGTAAAGATTAACCTCTCCCCTCCGGCAGATGTTGTCACGAGCGCTCCCACCAGCTGGGCATTCCCGAGAGAAATCTGGAAAATCGTCCATTTTTAAACTATCATATCTCACTTAAAACTTAAACAAATATAACAAACAAGGTGTCATATTACTCATCAATCCTTCGAATTCAAGCTGATTGCATGAGATGGTCCGGGAAGTTCATGTAAGGAGAGTGAGTGAGTGGGGAATGAGGGCATTTTTTTTTTTTTTTTTTTTTTTTTTGCCGGTGTCCGTATGCGTTGTGGAGGTTCGGTGGCACAACTAAGGCTTCCGGTAGCCCTCCACAATAATAACACTTTGATAACTCTTCCAGAAGACCAAAATTCACTACAAACACTGTTTATGTGAATATTTTTCCATAAGCTGTCGTACTTGGTGCTGGTAGGCCAGTAACCGTAGCAACAACCTTGAAGGCAGGCTGTCCGCTCGCCTGCACCACCACCACCCCGCCTTGCTGTACAGACAGACAGACAGACAGACACTCTCACATGCTTTCTGACTGTCTCTCTCTCTCTCTCTCTCTCTCTCTCTCTCTCTCTCTCTCTCACACACACACACACACACACACACACACACACACACACACACATTTACACACATACAGAAATGTTTGTTTGGTTAGCACTGTCGTCCGATTCTGGCACCACTGATCGAGTAGGAGTCTGGGTATTACAATTACTAGAAATAATACTGTTGTTACTACTACTACAACTACAACTACACTACTGCAACTACTACTAATACTACATCTACCACTACTACCACTATACCACTACTACTAACACTACAACTACTACTACTACAACTACTACTATTACTACAACTAGCATAACTACTACTATTAGTACCACACCTACAACATATACTACCACTACTACTACCACTACAAGTACTACTACAAAAAAGCTATAAAAAAAATATTATGAATAAAGTACCGGTAGTTATTTATGTACTGCCCCTAATGGGAAATACTGCCCATAATCAGAAATACTTACCACCGTGACTTTCTCTTGACTGTGATTTGTACTTTTTCATCATAAGAAATATGTATAAAGAAGTATTTTGAAAACGAAATAAGAGAGTGACTTTATCATGAAACAAACTTTCTTCTTCCATTATTTACATTAGTATATGCAGAGCAGTAAAATCATTTTTTCTATTCACACAAAAAACAACATACCAGTATACACAAAACTAACTTGTGCATAATACCCAGACTCCTACAACTCGGTCTTTGAGTGGAAATCGAAGAGACAGTTAGTGCACATTGCCACCTCACATCCAGCACACCACCACATCATCATACGGCGTTGCTGTGGTCGGCGCAATGAATTGGTGCAAACATAGCAACGCTGGAAGGCTTCTTTGCCTGCAGCTGTTGAAGGCAGTATTTCCATGAAATGCCTCTGAGGTAGTCCCTGCACTGCAGGGGGTCAGGCAGTTGCTGCACACTGTGCCTCCATTTCACGGAAGGTTTTACCTGTCCGTATCTCTCCAGAAGGCCATAAATTACATCCTTCTCGAACTATCTGAGGGATGTGCTAGTCTGTGTAACATCCTTGTACAGAATGAAGGCATTCAGTACACAGATGTCCAGTATATGTAGGAATGCCTTCTTATACCACTTACAACACCTCCTCAGACAGTCGATGGTGCCGAGCTGCATATCAGATTTATTGACGAGTCGCATGTTCACGTTATAATTGATAACAGCATCAGGCTTGAAGACTGGCTGCCTCGTTCTCCTATCGACCTTGCCTGTGTTGATCAACCTACCTTCGTGGACCATAGAGAGGACATTCACCTTCTCTTATTGTGCCAGTGAATTGCTAGGAGTTTACCTGATTTCAAGGTCCTGCACTCCCCTTTCATGGTGCCTTTGGGAAAGGATGGCCGATGCTTCTTCTTTGCACAGACAGTGCCATATGATCTAATTTTGTGTTCCTGCAGGTTCTTTGCAAGACTTGGTGCCATGTAATAATTATCCATGTACAGGATATGGTTGCCACCAAGTAGCTGTCCATCAGCTTCTTGACAACTGAGCCAGAGAAGCAATGGGGAACGTCCTTCGACAACGCTGCATCATTCACTGCACACACAATGTAATCTAACATGTACTGTACCCAGTCTTGAAAGCACACAGTACAAAAAACTATATTCCGAAACGATGTCTCTTTGAGGGAATGTACTAAATGAAGGCAAGACGTCCCCTGAACAAAACAAGCAACTGGTTGATAACAACCTTCTGAAATGGTCTGAAAAAAAAAATGAAAATCTTCCTTCATCATCTCCAGAATCGAGCGAATTTTCCACAGCCCGTCGTTCTAATGTGGGCCCATATTCGTGGAAAAATACAGGTACCTCAGGATGTCAAGGTAGTGGTCCCGTGGCATATACTTACCAAATACTGGCATTGCAGCAATATCATCCACACGCCTGTAATCATGTGTATTGTGTTTCCTAACATGATGCATCAACATAGTCAGAGCTAGACAAGCATAAATTTCACTAACATTCGTCGCAGTCCATTGTTTCATCTTCGCACCTCTCTCTCAGGTGCGAGGTTTCAGCTCAGTTGCAGCAGAATTCCCCGAAACTATTCACTTCTTTCACAATGAACTCCATCACTGCAGTAGTGAAAAAAGCAAGGAAGAAGTCCACTGCAGAAGATCGATTACATGGGAATTCTGGCTGCACATCTGCATTTGTGTCATCAGACACAGGTACCTCGGGCTGAAACCCCGTCCCTTCCTCCCAGGCAAAAGCTTCAAACCTACCAATCCTAGGTGCCTTGTCTGCCGTGCACGTGGCCTGCCCCGTGCCCTGCCATGGCCCCTTGCATGGTAGCATGGTGGTTAGTCTGCTGACTTACCATCAGATGAGGCAGGTGATGATGCTGGTGACGGCGATCGTGGTGGTGATGGCGATGGTGATAGGCGTTGTCAGGCACGTTCCTGCCGGCGTGCACTTGCACCTACATAGCCTGATGTGCTGGGCTGTGGTGATAAGGCACGTGGTGGGGCAGGCCGGCGTGGTGAGCCACGTGGTGAGGCAGGCTGGTGTGGCAAGTCACGTGGTGAGGCAGGCCAGCGTAGTGAGGCACATGGTGAGGGAGGCCAGCGTGATGAGGCATGTAGTGAGGCAGGCCAGCATGGTGAGGCATGTAGTGAGATAGGGCAGCATGGTGAGGCACGTGGTGAGGCAGGCCAGCGTAGTGAGGCACATGGTGAGGGAGGCCAGCGTGATGGGGCATGTAGTGAGGCAGGCCAGCGTGGTGAGGCATGTAGTGAGGCAGGCCAGCATGGTAAGGCATGTAATGAGGCAGGCCAGCATGGTGAGGCATGTAATGAGGCAGGCTGGCATGGTGAGGCATGTAGTGAGATAGGGCAGCATGGTGAGGCACGTAGTGAGGCAGGCCAGTGTGGTGAGGCATGTGGTGAAGCAGACCAATGTGGTGAGGCATGTAGTGATGCAGGCCAGCGTGGTGAGGCACATGGCGATGTGGGAACCGATGCAGGCCGTGTACGTGAAGGTTGTGATGATGAAGGACGGGTGTAAATTCCCACTGTAGGCCGCTCTGGTGCGCGGCTCAGCCTGCAGCATTTCCTCCTCCCACCATACTCCATCTCCTCCCTTTCTTCACTCCCTACCTCCCCTTCCACCTTCACCATTGAGTGAATATCATCCTCTGCAGGACCATCAACAACATCTGACCCTTCATCATCAGAGAAGGTTGATGATCGTGCACAGAAAAAACATCGCCGCACAGTGAAGAAATCATGGTCACTCTCCTCCTCTGAGGCATACATCTCCACACTCAGTATGGCGATGTCACTTTCCTCAGAGGAGGAGTCACTTTCCCCACTCACCACTGGCAATAACAGCAGATCCAACTCCTTTTCTATCGCACTATTACTAAGGCGTTTCCTCTTAGAGCCTTTTGACTTCAATGGTGTTGAAGTTGGCGGTCGCAGGCGGTCACCCGAGGGTCGGAACACAGGAATATTTTTTTGCATAGGTCTATCCCAGACCGAGGTACACAGGCAACTGGAGCATGACTGTGATGCATGCAGGAGAGTTGCCAGTGGCTGTGTATGGTGGAATTAACCAGCTGAATATTCAAACAATGGCAAGAATTACTAGATCATGTATACATGGCCCCCGGAAGGCCCTGGGAGGACATGTATACATGTCACCTGGATGGGATGGGTTAAAGCTGGGTGAATACCATTGTCTTTTTCAAGAACTTTCACATGATCAGGAAGAATTCAGGCACTATTTTAGAATGTCTCCCACTCAGTTGAATGAAGTCTTATCAGTGACTGAATGAGATATCCAGAAACAAGATACAAACTACAGGCAGCCCCTAAGTGTGAAGGACAGGCAGTCCCTAAGTGTGAAGGACAGGCAGTCCCTAAGTGTGAAGGACAGGCAGTTCCTAAGTGTGAAGGACAGGCAGTTCCTAAGTGTGAAGGATAGGCAGTTCTTAAGTGTGAAGGACAGGCAGCCCCTAACTGTGAAGAACAGGCAGTCCTTAAATGTGAAGGACAGGCAGTTCCTAAGTGTGAAGGACTGGCTGTCCCTAAATGTGAAGGATAAGCAGTCCCTAAGTGTGAAGGACAGGCAGTCCCTAAGTGTGAAGGACAGGCAGTCCCCAAGTGTGAAGGACACACTGGCAAACTGTGACAACTCTCTTCTCAAGCACTCTTGTACGCATGCGTGACGGAAGCTGTGTTGAGAGAAACCTCAGAGGTGGCAATCTGTAAAGCTATGCAAGCGACATCACGCATGACAGTTACATGGTATCGCATCCAGTCTGAACAGCCTCACTCAAAAGAAAACAAGCAATTGAAAGCCATGTCGCTTCCCATCTGCAGCAGAGCTAGCACTGCATCCCGTGTGAAATGGCCTTTTCTTAGCATTTTATTTTTGGAAATGTGTGGTTAATATCCTTTTGTACCCCATGGGGTAGGGGGGGTTTTCAAGAATACTCCCCCAGTATCCCTGCTTGTCGTAAAAGGCGACTAAAAGGGTTGGCGAAGGGTTAGTGCCTCTCCCTGGAAAACAACTAACTAAAAAACAAACAATAAGCCTCGGACAAGGACTGACCAAACGATGACGACCAAGGACCGGACAAAGGACATGGTTATCAGTACGTGGAATGTAAGGGGAGCGAATGATGAGGTGAAAGAGAGAGAGATTGTCCAGGTGCTTGAGGGTGCGAAAATGGATGTATGTGGTATAACTGAAACAAAATGGAGAGAAGAAAATGTGAGAGAATGGGAATATGGATGGGGTATATGTGCAGTAGGTGAGAATGAGAGGGCAAAGGAAGGAGTATGTATAGTTGTGAGTAAAAGATGGAAGAAGAGCATAAGACAGTATGGATCAGTTGGGTCAAGGATTGTGTGGGTAAAGTTGAAAGTTGGAATACAAATGTGGGCGATTGTGTGTGTGTATGCGCCAACACAAGATCGTGCTAGAAGAGTGAGAGAAGAGTTCTGGACAAATGTAGAAGTGTGCATGGAAAAGTTTGGAAGGAATGAGAGAGTGCTTTTGATTGGTGATATGAATGGTGAAGTTGGGAATGTGAAGGTGGATGGAATAGTTGGTGAGTGGGGTGTGCCTGCTGAAATAGATGAGAATGGGAGTGCATTAGTGGACATTTGTGCTGGGAGGGGGTTGGTGATAGCCAATACCCTCTTCAGGCATAAAATAATCCACAGGTATACATGGCGAGTGATGAGAAGGGTGGGTGGTGAACTGAATGAAAGGAAGGCAATGATTGATTATGTGTGTGTGGATGAAAGGGTGCGAAGGTGTGTAATGGATGCAAGAGCTCATAGAGGTTGGGGGAGTGGACTTTCTGACCACTACTTGGTGGTGGCCAGAATTAGAATTCAAGTAAGATGGAGGAATAGAAGAAGGGAAAGACGAGAGGAAGGAGTAGTTGCAAGGAGAGTGGAAAGGTTACAAGAGGATGAGAAAAAGGCAGAGTTTAAGAGAGAAGTGGAGGAACGATTGGGCAAATATGAATTGGAGCAGTTGGGAGACGTGGAAGGTGTGTGTAGGATATTTACAGAAGAAATATGTGCAGCATGTGATGTGGTGTGTGGAAGGAAGAGAAGACGGAGGGGGTGCAAGGAACAGCGTGGTGGACTGAAGAGGTGAGACAGGCTGTGGCACAAAAGAAGAAAGCATACAATGAATGGATGAGAAATAGGGGCGTGGAAGAAGTTGAGAGGCGGAAGAGAGAGTTATATGTGGAAAGAAAGAGAGAGGTGAAAAGATTAGTAAGAGAGAGTAAGAAGAGAGTGGATGAGGAATTTGGAAGGAATTTGAGTGTAAAGTGGAGGAACTATAATAAAATGTTCTGGAAAGAGGTGAAAACAGTAAGACAGGGTGGAAGTGAAGTTAGCAGGGGAGTGAAAGATAAAAATGGTAGATTACTAGCAGAGAAGGGAGACAAAGTGAGCAGATGGAGAGAACACTTTAAGGAATTGTTGAACATAGAGGATGGAAGTAATGGGAGTATAAGTGGCTGGGGAATGGCTGGGAGAAGGAGGGAGGTGAGAAGACAGGAAGAAATCAGTAGGATAGAAGTTGTGGCAGAAATGAAGAAAGTTAAATCGGGGAAAGCCCCAGGAATTGATGGAGTGTGTGGTGAAATGCTGAAGCATGGGGGAGAGATAGTAGTAGAATGGATGTGGAAGATGTGCAGATTGGCCTGGGAGGAAGGTAGAGTCCCGGAGGATTGGAAGTCAGGTATAATTATTCCCTTGTACAAAGGAAAAGGGGAAAAAGAAGTGTGTGGTAATCATAGGAGCATTTGTCTTCTTAGTATAATATGAAAAGTGTATGGTAGGATACTTATTGACAGAGTTAGAGAAAGAACAGGGGAAAAAGAATTGTGTGGTAATCATAGGAGCATTTGTCTTCTTAGTATAATAGGAAAAGTGTATGGTAGGATACTTATTGACAGAGTTAGAGAAAGAACAGAGGAATTAGTTGGAGAAGAACAGGGAGGCTTTAGGAAGGGAAGAGGTTTTGTAAATCAGATATTCATTCTTAGATCTTTAGTGGAAAAGTTTCTAGAGAAGGGAAAGAAGTTGTATGCGGCTTTCATGGATTTGGAGAAAGCATATGACAGGATGGATAGACAAGGATTGTGGAAAGTGTTAAGAATATATGGAGTAAATGGGAAGTTGTTGAATGCTGTGAAGAGTATGTACGATGGTGCGAAGGCTGCAGTGCGTGTGGATGGTGAACTAAGTGAATTTTTCTCTTTGAAGGTTGGGTTGAAACAGGGATGTGTCATGTCTCCATGGTTGTTCAATCTTTACATGGATGGGGTAATAAAAGAGTTACAAGGTAGGACAGTGGATGTTGGAGTGGCCCTGGTGAGAGAGGATAGTGTTTGGAAACTCCCTGTACTGTTGTTTGCAGATGATACTGTGTTGTTGATTGAAGACGAAGGGGAGCTGCAAGGCTTGGTGGATGAGTTTGGGAGAGTGTGTAAGAAACGGAATCTAAAGGTGAAGGTAGGGAAGAGTAAAGTGATGGTCTTTGAGAAAGGTGAAGTCAGTGAATGTACAGTGATGTTGGATGATGAGGAACTGGAAAATATGAGTACGTTTAAGTACTTGGGTAGTGTGATGAGTAAGGATGGAAGTTTGGAGGGTGAAGTGCTTGAAAGGGTACAGCAGGGAAGAAAGGTTGCTGGTTCTTTGAAGGCAGTGATAAGAAACAGGGAAGTGAGCATGGAAGTGAAAAAGTTACTACATGACAGTATTGTGATACCAACTCTAACGTACGGAAGTGAAGCTTGGACGTTGTTGGAAGGAAACAAGTCAAGAGTGAGAGCAGTGGAAATGAGTTATTTAAGAGGAGCCTGTGGAGTCACATGGAGAGACAGGCTGACGAATGAGGATATAAAGGAGCGTTGTGGTGTGGATGTGGATGTGATAGGAAGTGTTACGAGGAACACAATGAGGTGGTTTGGCCATGTGGCGAGGATGGAGGGTGATAGACTGACGAAGAGAGTGTATGTGAGTGAGGTGGAGGGGGGAAGAGGGAGGGGGAGGCCAAGGATGAGATGGAGGGATGGGGTGGAGAGGTATATGAGAGGAGGGGGGGTGATTTGGGAGCAGGGCGGTGAGATGGCGGGGGATAAGGCGACTTGGAGGCGGTTTGTTTGTGGCCACCCCAAACGGGATTGAGGCGTCTGGCAATATATAGATAGATAGACTTTATTAGGGAAGAGTATGATGAAAGTGGAAGGATTCATCCAGCACAGAATAGGACAGTAAGGTGTAAATAACAAAACAAATCACTTAGGAAAAGGTGTTAGGGAAATAAGGACTAAACAGTAATTCATCATCATCATCATCATCATCATCATCATCATCATCCGGACTTCCTTTCCCACCCAAGGGCAGGGTGAGGAGTAACAATGTCCAGACAGCCCAGATTTGCCCAATCCAATGGGCCACGCTTCCATTCACTCATCATTCAAGCCCGGGAATCCTGGCTCTATCGTATAAGCCAAAAACACCCACCACGTTCTGTAGTTTCATAAAAACGTATCCGATTGAGTCAATCCAGATGCTGCCACGTTAAAAAGGGGTGCCAAAATCCCTGGTTATGCACTTCTCACAACATTCATCTAGCCAGCTCAATCTCTTGTCAGTTCCCTAGCCTCACTGACTTCCAAACCTCTCTTCCTCACATTCTCATCCACCATATCTCTCCACCCTCTCCTTGGCCTACCTCGCCTCCTCCCTCTTTCAAATTTGCTTAAATATACCTTTTTCACCACCCTATTGTCATCCATTCTCTCCACATGACCATACCATCTCAGCACACTCTTCGATTCTGGTGTCCACCGACTTCCTCATTCCACACCTTTCACGAATCACATAATTTCGTATCCAATCCACCCTCTATACTCCACATACATTCCTCAGCTTTCCCATTTCCACTGCCCTCACTCCTGATGTTTCATTTTCATGCCACACCATAGTCTCACAGCCATATGTAAAAGTTGGCACTAACACTCCTTCATGTAAGCCTCGTGCAGGTGCAACACTCAAGCCTTCATTGCATCAGCTACCTTTCTTCCTTGTGTCATTCTACTTTTCACTTCTTCTGCACATCTTCCTCTCTTTTCTGTCAATGTACTCAGGCATTTGAACTCTCTCACCAATTCCAGTTTCTCTCCATTCACTGTAACATCACACTGGGAGTCACCTTCTCTCTCAATAACCATCACTTTACTCTCTTTTCTACAGTTACTCTCAAGGCACGACGCTCACAGACATCAGCAAAACTCTGCACGAGCCTACCAAGTTCTTGTCCGGTAATTGCAAGCAGTCCTGCATCATCAGCATACAACATATTTGAGGTATTCCATCCATCATCATTCATTACGAATGCCATCCCTCTCTCCATTACTCGTGTGTTTAGTTTTTTCATCATCCCATCCATATATACTGTATTCTGAACAACCATGAGGATAACACACAACCTCGTCGCAAGCTCACACCGACTGTGAACCTTTCACTTAGATGCCCATTAACTCTTATACATGCTTCGCTACCATCATAAAAACTTTTGACAGTTCCTAGCAGCTTACGATCTACGCCATACATGTGCAAAACTTTCCACAATTCCTCTCTGTCTACTTTGTCGTATGCTTTCTTCAGATCCATGAATGCCATAAACACCTATGGTCTTTCTTACAAGCCTTCTCTGCTAACTGTCTCACTGCAAATACTTGATCCACACATCCTCTGCCACTCCTAATGCCACCCGGTTCATCACTCACTAGGACTTCTGATATCTCTCTTACTTTCTCTATAATAATTCTTCCATGTACCTTCCCTACCACACTCAATAAACTTATCCCACGATAATTCTTGCACTCACTTCGCTCACCTTTATTTTTGCACAGGGGTACAATCACAGTTTGTTTCCTCTCTGCAGGCACAGTTTCACTCATCCATGCCTTCTTACATATCTCCAACAAGCACTTCATTCCACTCTGTCCACTACACTTAAGCATCTCTGCATACACCTCATCAACCCCTGCTGCTTTCCCATTTTTCATCCGCTTCACAGCACTCTTCACCTGTGCGAGTGTCACATCTCCTGGCACTGTATTCCTTCCCTGCACACCCCCAAAACCAGTTATGTTTATAGTCGCTCTGTTCTCTCTATTCCCATTCATCAAGCTTTCAAAATAATCTTTCCATCTGGTCCTTACTTCATCTCCATGGGTTAATAATCTACCACCTGCATCCTTGACACCATCACATTTCTTTCCGCCTTCACTTCTACATTTCCACACCTCTTTCCAGAGTAACTTCCTATTTTCAGAGTAGTTCGTATTCGTTTTTCTTCGCAGATCATCATTTACCTCCTTCTTTTCCTCTTCACTAGTCTCTTTATGTACTTCTTGCTCTCAATATACTCAGTTCTCATTTCAACTGAACCCCTGTCCTGTAACCACTTTAGCCACTTCTTCCTCTTTACCTCCACTGCTCTCTTAACCTTCTCATCCCACCCTGCCATACCTTTCTTCTTGTTACTCTTGCCATACACACACCACTTTAGCATTCCTAACTAAGCAATCCCTATATGCATTCCACAGGCTGTCCAGATCCATTTCATTCTAGTTCACTGATTCTAACTCCTCCTCTACTTTGGTCCTGTAATCATCTACCATTTCTTTGATCCTGAGCTTCTCAACTTTGAGTCTTTCTCCTTGGCTGCTCCTCTCTCTCCTGATCCACCTCACTCCTCTCAGGTTGATCTTGCATACCACAATCATATGATCTCACAGACCTCCACATCGTCCTCTCACGGCCCTCGTTTCAGCAACCATTCCCGTCATTGACCTCTATACGAGTACATAATCAATCAGGCTTTTTTCAACATGATCCCTGTTTCCTCTATACTATGTATATTTATGTGCATCTTTGTGTTTGAAATATGAGTTACAAATGCACAACCTCCTCTCCTGACACATATCCTATTGTCGCGTCCCATTATCATTTTCTCCTGGTACTCCATAACAACCCACTATGTCATCCTCAGGACCAGTGCCTACTCTTCCATTCATATCCCCCTGTGATGATCACTTTGTAGCTCCTGGGCATTTCTCCCACTACCTCATCCAGCGCATCCCAAAATCTGTCTTTCTCTCTCTCACTACTGTCCTCACACGGTGCATATGCCACAATCACTGCCACTTGCACCTCAAACTTGAACTTGACATACAAACACCTCGAGTTGGAACATCTGTAGTCTCTCATTCCACTCTGCCACACCTCATTCATCAACAAAATATCTCCTTCCTTGCATCTTCCTTCCCCATTCATTCCCGATCTTACATATTTCACACCCTCCCACTCCTCCACTTCACACCCTTTCATCTTCGTTTCACACAATGCCATCACAGCATATCTCACACTCTTGAACACATTCACCCTTTCCTCCCTCTTGCTCTCCTCATTCACACCTCTCACATTCCACATGGCCACGCAAGTCTGCCCATTTGGTTGGGGCCCTGGGCAGGGATTGGGCCCTCCGAGGCTCTCTGAAACGACTGCCATGATTAAGTGATTTTGGATAGGGGAATCTGGGGGACATTTAACCCTGCCAGAAACCCTAGTTATATGGTTACCAACCAGCGTAGTGAATGGTTTCCTGGGTACAGGAAACCACTTGGCTTGTCACTCAGTGTAGAGCTCATATGGCATCACTCTATATTGAGTGAGTGGATGATGGGCGCCCCCATCCACCATAAACTAAACTATACTAAACAGAATAGTTACGATATGTTTTCTGTCCGTACTTTGTGTTAAAAAAAAAAATAATAATAATAATAATAACTGAGAGAGAGACAAAGAGACAATGAAAGTACGTACGGCATCCAATCAAGGTACACACAGGAACGCCTGTGTCCGTACACCTGCACCAGTTACAGGCATCAATCTTGAACTCCGAGCCTGGCACACACGTAGCACCAGGAGGCAATCCCGCGAAGGGGTCATGATGACCTGAAAAGAGGATGGTACATAGTTAGACGGAAAGTTTTAGTTAGGCAGTGTTAGTACGAACAAGCGAGCGAAGCGAGTAACCGATGATTACTCTCACTTAAGTTTGGAAATGAGCAGCCCGACCCGACCCGACCGTTAGGCTAAGCAGAAGCTAATAATAAGAACAATAATCATACAATGACAACAACAACAATAATAACAATAACAACAATAATAATAATAATAATAATAATAATAATAAATAAATAAATAAACACAACCAAGCGAGCTAAGCGAGAGAGTCATGTTATTAAGTTTGGAAATGGGTGGCCCGACCCGACCAGACTCTCACGCTAGGCAGAAGCTAATAATTACCCTTATCACGGAGTGTGGTAGCCACTCCGTGATAAAAGTAATGTTAGGATGTAAAGTAGGAATGGTGCAAGTTCAAAATGACGTCCTGTCTAATTGAGTTCATGATTCCCTGGACACATAGACAAAGGAAAAGCAAATGGTCCTGATGAAATTTCACGTTGGGTGCTACGAGAATGTGCAAAGGAGTTAAGTAAACCATTATTTTTAATTTTCAAGAAATCCTTGAGTCAAGGTAAACTACCTGATATTTGGAAGAAAGCAAATATTGTCCCCTTATTCAAGAATGGGAATAGACAAAATCCACCCAACTACCGACCAGTATCACTGACCAGTGTTGTAAGCAAGGTATTAGAAAAGCTTATAAGAAAAGCTTGGGTAAATCATCTAGAACACAATATGATAACAGAAAGACAGTTTGGTTTCAGAAAAGGAAAATCATGTGTTACTAATCTGTTGAGCTACTATGACAGAGTAACAGACACAATACAGGAAAGAGAAGGATGGGTGGACAGTATCTATTTAGATTTCAAGAAAGCATTTGACACAGTACCACACCAAAGAGTTTTATGGAAACTGTACCATCAAGGAGGAATTCGAGGCAAACTGTTTTGTTGGATGCAAGATTTTCTCATAAAAAGAGAAACGAGAACAGTACTAAGAGGAAACTACTCATCATGGAAAGAAGTGACTAGTGGAGCACCACAGGGTTCAATGCTGGCACCAATCATGTTTTTAGTGTATATAAATGATATAGACAGTAACACTGGAAATGAAAGCTATCTAAGTATGTTTGCAGATGATGCAAAAATACAAAGGAGAATTACTAACACAGACTCTTGTAAAGAGCTACAAGAAGAATTAAATAAGCTTCATGAATGGAGTAATACATGGCAAATGGAATTCAATGTGGACAAGTGTCATGTAATCAAGTTTGGTAAAAGTGGAAAAAGACCTGATTGGGATTATATGTTAGGAAATAAAACCCTACACACATCAGAAAGAGAGAAGGTGTGATTATCAATAACAGACCATCTCCGGCTGACCACATCAGCGAGAAGGTACGGAACATGTATACACTGCTTGCAAATATGAGAATAGCATTCACATACATAAATGAAGACATGCTAAGAAGGATAATAACATCATTCATCAGACCAACCCTGGAGTATGCATCAGTAGTCTGGAGTCCTCATCTCAAAAAACACATAGACAAGATTGAAAAAGTGCAAAGGGCCGCTACAAGATGGATACCAAGCTTAAGGGATCTAAGCTACTAAGAAAGACTAAATAAACTGAATCTACCAACACTACAGGAGAGAAGGAAAAGAGGTGACATGATAATGCTATGTAAATGCATATCAGGGAAGGAGAAAATGGACATAAATGATTACTTAACATATGGGGAAGCATCAACAAGAGGACACTGCAAAAAAACTGCATAAGAAGAGAGGTGATAAAAACGTGAGGAAATTCAGTTTCCCAAACAGAGCAATTGATCAGTGGAATGCACTACCGAATGAAATAGCGTGTGCCAAAACAATGAAAAAATTTAAGGATAAGTACGATAAATATGGTTTAAGACACGGGACAGTATGAGTTTGACTCATTCCTGTAAAGATACAATTAGGTAAGAACAATTAGGTAAGAACATCTGGAGGTATCTGGCATCCTCTTACTACACGACGTAGTAATAATCTATAAATGAAGGCAACGATTTGTGTCGTGCCCACCGATTGGTTACAGAGGCTCAGTTCCATTGGTTAAGAATAAAGAATTACATTCTAAGCATCTCTAGAATGTATTGCGTGATATTGTCAGTATAGTGGTAGTGATATCACATGGTTCAGTCATACTGGGTAGATGTATCAGCATTATTTACATACATCTACAGTTGGGTAAACTGTAGTAATATGAGGAACAGGAGCCAATGGCAACCTATGTTACATGTAGTTGGATTCGCTTCGGAGGATCGAAATAGAATTCATACTGACCAAATTAAGTTACAGTATTGTTTCTGCGTAGCTAATTGATGTTTAACATATAACATTTTGGTTTGGCGGTGCCTCAATCCTCCGTTGATGTGTCCTAATTTGTTTAACCTAAGGAGCACTGCATCATTTCATACACTGTGTAACGGAACCCCGTGTGTGTGTGTGTGTGTGTGTGTGTGTATGTGTGTGTGAGAGAGAGAGAGAGAGAGAGAGAGAGAGAGAGAGAGAGTGTTGGAACTTCACTGAGAGGGACGTCGGTTCTTTTCACATTACCGTTATTATAATGTGATTCATAATTGTAATAATTATTACTTATTTTCCCTGGACAGTTATCTGTGTTACAACAATAACAAACAATTAGAGAATACAGAATAAGCAATGGGGTTTACTTTAGATAACGTGAGCGTCGCTTGCGTGAACAATTGTCCCTGTAACTGCGCAACAGTCCGGTATTTTATTTCAGAATAATAGTAATTATTTGCATGTGTATGATTTTCACCCATGTTATGATGTGAACTTGAGCATTAATATACTGATCGGTGACCTCAAAAGTAGTTATTAATAATGTAACGCACAGTAAGAAACGAGATATAGAGATGCCTATCCCTCCCAGGTTAGGGTCAGGGAGCCCACGTTTTAAGTCATGCAGGGTTACACTGACTATGAATAATTGCAAAATGAATATCGGTATGCCTGTATGATATCCGCTGATGCTAACCAAACACTTATCCACGACGCCAGAAGGACGCAGGAACCTGTCAGGTTCGAATTACTGTCCCGTAAAAAAATATGTGTAAGCAAATTGAATATAAATGAAAGAAAAGCACTCTGGAGCCGAATGTTAATCGACCCCCAGAATATGCTGTTGGCCAAGTCAAAGATTTTGACCATATCTTTATACCCTGAAGGTTTTATTTTGATAGCACAAGCCGTTCATGAGATATAATGGTGCTAAAGGCTAGCGATAACAATTGGTTGACCTTTGACAGCCATTTTGGTGACCTTGGCCTTGACCCCAAGTGCCCATTTTCGAACTCGGCTAAGATTTTTGCCATATCTTGATATCCTGAAGTTTCATGTCGATTTCTCAAGCTCATAGGATATAATGGGAACACACACACACACACACACACACACACACACACAGGATATAATGGGAACACACACACACACACACACACACACACACACACACACACACACACACGGGGTTCCGTTACACAGTGTATGAAATGATGCAGTGCTCCTTAGATTAAACAATATTAGGACACATCAACGGAGGATTAAGGCACCGCCAAACCAAAATGTTATATGTTAAACATCAATTAGCTATGCAGAAACAATACTGTAACTTAATTTGGTCAGTATGAATTCTATTTCGATCCTCCGAAGCGAAGCCAACTACATGTAACATAGGTTGCCATTGGCTCCTGTTCCTCATATTACTACAGTTTAGCCAACTGTAGATGTATGTAAATAATGCTGATACATCTACCCAGTATGACTGAACCATGTGATATCACTACCACTATACTGACAATATCACGCAATACATTCTAGAGATGCTTAGAATGTAATTCTTTATTCTTAACCAATGGAACTGAGCCTCTGTAACCAATCGGCGGGCACGACACAAATCGTATAGATTAATACTACGTCGTGTAGTAAGAGGATGCCAGATACCTCCAGATGTGTCCAGGGAATCATGAACTCAACTGTACATAGGTATAAGAGCGTTCGCGCGAAAACGGTGGCAAAGTTCGTTCTAAGCTTATGAACTAAGAGACCTTCGCTATTCAGATACAAAACCTACTCGTAAAGTCTTACTAACCTTCGTAGGAGTCGCAAAATCGAACTGCAGAAAAATCGGATTTGTTCTTCTTTCTCTCTTTTCCTTCTTTTTTTCCTACTTCTTCATCAGTCATAACTCCAAAACAAACAGGAGTACACAAGCGTACTATACACCAAAACGCTGCTTATCAAGTGCATAAGTTTTTTTTTACCTGTTAGAAAGGCATTCAGGCTATGGTTCGCGAAGAACAGCTTCAAAACCGCATCGCGGTCACCCGTAAGTACGTCATTTTGCGCAATATTGGTAAGCTACAGCCAGCCTACAGTTAAAGAGCGTACCAAAACATTTCTTTTCACGGGAAGGCAGCCTCGTGTTAGTCTCTCAGTAGTGATATGTAGACATTACCATGTTACGACAGTATGTAATAGTTGTACGGTAGAAATTAAAATATAGGTACTGACATGAGTAACACAATAAGTCATGTCTGATGTATAAGGAGAGTCGAGCACATATTCTAGCTCAAGAATGTCGATGAATCACAAACTCTTTAATCCAGGCAATACAGGTATGTCACGAGAATGCAGTATAACCAACTTGAGCCAGTCATTTGACGTCATGGAAAACTACCTGTGGAAAGGTACCAGACAAAGACACACCTATGCACTGGTCGGTACATACAGGCTGGGAGGTTGGAGAGGAGAGCAGAGGAGAGAAGGGGTTGGAGTAGGATAGCTAGGTGGCTCGCCGACACGCTAGGTTATGTTACGTTAGGTTACGTTACATTACACTGTCCAGTCTTCATATAACTTTGTGCAATAAAACCTCGTAACCCTGAGAAGTGACTATAACTCACCTCACTTGAGATATAAGGATACATCAGAGCGGGAAGGTGAGAGAGAGAGAGAGAGAGAGAGAGAGAGAGAGAGAGAGAGAGAGAGAGCTCTCCTTTACTTCACGACGCACCATTTTACTCGCAGCGACCCACACACTCCACTAGTGACACAGGTGCAGTCATTCATCACGATACACCTACAGTCTCTCACCATCTAATCTAACCCTTCGGCTACTTTCTTCGATACTGGTGACAGAGGCAAGTACGAGCCATACGATGCCTCAGGACTTTATACTGGCGGTGCATCGACGATCTGCAATTAAAACCAACCTCCCTATCTCTCTACGTCTGGCTATGGCTACTTCATCGATAAATGGAGCTATGTTCTACAAGTAAGCTGCAGTCCACACAGAATCGCTCTACCGTAGTTAGCTATAGCTTATGCTATGCATGAAACAATCCAAGTCTTACATTTGCTATATGCCTAATTATACTTGGACAGAAAGATCATAAACTAGAAAAAAAAAAAAAATCAAAAATGATTGTTATAGAGTAGGAATGGCAAAAATGCACAGATAAAAGATGAAAAAAGCACAGAAACAAGAGAGCATCAGGATGGAAGGAGATTTGGTGACCTATACCCATTACTACATTTCACACTCTAGCCACAAACATGTAGCTGGTGGAATGTACTGGGAACAGGTCTCCAAATCTCCTCCCATCCTGAATGCTATCTGGTTTCTGTGCTTTTTTCACCTCTTACCTCAGCTCTTTTGCCCTCTGCAGATTTGGAGACCTGTATGCATTACTACATTCCACACCGTAGCCACAAACATGTATTTGTAGCCGGTGGAATGCTCTTGTTTCTGTGCTTTTCTTCATCTCTTATCTGTGCGCCTTGTCCATTCCAACTTCTTCACAATAATTTTAGAAGAATATTTTTGTTCTCTAATGTGAAGTAGAGTTGAAATTCTTTCTGAATGTGATACATTTATTCAATTAATTTTGTTATCAACTAAAAACTCACCAATTAAGGCATAGCAACCCCTTGGAATCTACAGTTTTCAAAGGCAGTGTTTGGTTCTAATCTGTGAACACCTCAATTACTAAATCAGATTTAAACAGTATTTGTGTAATAACATTGGCATCAACTCTAGCAGTTAAATATCGGAGATTCCGCCTATAATTTTATATCACAGGGAAATTTTGATAACATGGCGCCCTCCCGCTCCTCATGCGCCCACAACTCCACCTTACTGGTAATTAAAATTATAATTATAATAGTAATTATTATTATTATTACTAACCTGGGTTGGCGGACACAAGGCCCATCGTCACCACCAACACCAGGACGCTCTCGTGTAACCCCTTCATCACCAGTGGTGGCAGTAGTTGTGGTGGTAGTGGTCGCGGTGGTAGTTGCAATGGTAGCAGTGGTAATGGCAGGGAATGGCTAACCTCTCCTCAGACCTCACCTCAACACCCGGTATATATACACCTCCCACACCCACACCCACAACAGTTGCCATCGTTTGCCACTCACTTTATCACTCACCAGGAAGGTTATCTTGACAAAAAAAGAAAAAATCCTTACCACTGCCTTATACAACATTTAAATATTTTCAGAATGTGAAATAACGTAAATGTGAGGACTGTGGAACCAAAAAGGAGGAAATAAATTATAAATACACACACACACACACACACACACACACACACACACATATATAGATATATATATATATATATATATATATATATATATATATATATATATATATATATTAATGCAAGGAAGAAGGAACTAAAGGCCAGAAGCCAGCAACATCGCTCCCTTCAAGAAAAATAAAAAACAAGATCACAGAGAGCCAAATTCAAAATGCGTTCTTTTTGAGATGCCTGGACACACTACGTTAGAAAGACTGGAGGTTATACGAAATACAGACATAGGGAGACAGTTCCAGAGTTGACTGTTGCCTACATATGACGTCAGCACGCAGCACAGTGGCGGGTGCGGTGCTGTAATATCACAGTTCGTGCTGTATCACTGGATGTTGGAGCTTTGTGTATCATTGCTAACAACACTTTGGAAGCTACTTATTCTCGTTGGGTAAGGAAGCTCCCTAACACTTCCTCCTTAGCGATTTATTTCTGGATATGGATGATTAATATTCTTCTGCATGTTATTTATGCAAAGTATGGCGATATTTGAATGATTTATATAACACAGGAGGGGTGACTAAGGTGCATTAAAGAAAATAAGTTAGCTAGGAAAAAGTGTTAGGGAGCTTCCATAATCGACGAGGCTACGTGTTTAAGTGACTGCTTGTGAGTTTTGATGAGGGAAGTAGAAATATTGACATTGATCATTTTTGTAGTTTTATTATACATCACGTTTGGATCTATCTATAGCCAGACGATTTAATCCCGTAAGGGGTGGCCACAGACAAATCGACTCCATGTCACCCTGTCCCCTGCTATTTAACTGCCCTCCCTCCAACTTACACTCCTTCTCTAATATACCTCTCCACTCCATCCCTCCACCTGATGCGTTGAAAATATGTGATGATAATATATGCATCAAAAATATGCATAGGCGCGTTGAAAATATGCACAGAAAATCCATTACACTGCGCAGCCCTGCGAAATTCAAAACGTATTTTCGTCACTTACCCCGCCGCATCCTGACAATTTTTCACCGATGATCCCCCCCAATCCCGACAGATTTTCAAAAAGTTTTTTTTGGCTAAAACCTTTGCTTTTTATGAGAAAAATCGAAAATTCAGAAAGTGCTTAGTGACTTTAGAAACACAGTACAGGTAAGAGAACCCTCCCCTTGGTACCATGTTCTCTCAGGCCAGGCTCCAGAGAAGATGTTTTCTATGGGAGGGGTAACTATTCCAAACCACTCTTAATAGTTAAATATTTATTTATTTGGTACGAAATTATATGTAATACAAGAGTTTATTGGTTTTCACACAATAATATAGGCAATATAACCCTTGTTCACTCACCAAACACATCAACATATGGCACCTTCTTTTACGACGTTACTGCCTCATCACTCTTCTTTCTTCCTCTGACTTGTTTCTTCCTTTGTCTTCCACCTCAGGAATCACTATCGCCTTGAATTTCGTCATTGGCGAGACCGTGGTGCGACATGTCTTTACTGGCCAGGTCACTGCTAACAGGTGAGTTGCCGAGAAAATGGTGTGCAGGGGAGAGGTGGGGTCAGGTGGGGCCAGGCAGTATTCCCACCTGCCGGTGGATAGAAGGTCTCTCACATATGCAAATCACCCATGAAACTTGAAAAATGTGCAAATGACGGACCTTACAACTGCAAAACGTATGGATACGTCATCAAGTGTCACAGTGACAAAACGCGGTAACGTATACACGCGTCAACGAGATGCCTCGGGTTAAGGAAGCTCCCCAGCACCTCTTCTTTAGTGATTTATTTTTGGATATGGGTGGTTACTATCCTTTTGTACACTATTTATGCAAAGTATGGCTATATTGGAAGGATTTATGTAACACAGAAGAGACCATCAAGCTTTTACAAAATAAATCGCTTAGGTAAAGGCGTTAGGGAACTTCCTTACCCAATGGGAATACTGGTTCTGTCTGTCTCTGGGTCCAGGCAAAGAAAGTTTTCTTACTTCGTCTTTTGAGAGAGAGAGAGAGAGAGAGAGAGGACTTCGTCTTTTGAGAGAGAGAGAGAGAGAGAGAGAGAGGACTTCGTCTTTTGAGAGAGAGAGAGAGAGAGAGGACTTCGTCTTTTGAGAGAGAGAGAGAGAGAGAGAGAGAGAGAGAGAGAGAGGACTTCGTCTTTTGAGAGAGAGAGAGAGAGAGAGAGAGGACTTCGTCTTTTGAGAGAGAGAGAGAGAGAGAGAGAGAATAATATTCGATACTATCAGTATAGTCAGTAAAGTCCCATGGAAATTATGCTTACCATCTAAATCATAAAAATGAAAATAATAATAATAATACTTATAATAATAATAATAATATTAATAATAATAACAATAATAATAATAATAATAATGACGATACGACGACGATGATGATGATGATGATGATGATGATGATGTGATAATGATGATGATGATGATGATGATGATGATAATGATGATGATGATGATGATGATGATGATGATCATGATGATGATGATAATACTGTAATAATAATAATAATAATAATAATAATAATAATAAAAAGTAGTAGAGGTAAAAGTAGTAGTAGAAGGAGTAGTGGTAGTAGTAGTAGTAGTAGTAGTAACAAAAATAATAATAATAATAATAATAATAATAACTAGACAATGGAAATTACAATTAGCCATTTTAATAACTCACCACACGACAAGGTCATCCGTGTGGTGCATGTGACAGTACACACAAGTCTACATGTCCACCAAGTTTGATGATTCTACATCATTATTAACAGCAGGGCACACCACCTCCTGCTGTCTTATTTACTCGCCAGGCCTTAAAGACCACAGTCTGACGATTCTTAAATCATTTTTATTTTTTCCGTAGGCCCATTATTAAGCAGTATAATTTGTTTAAATAAGCATATTTTGATCTTTGACCTTGGCTGTGGCCTAGAGTTTTGTGTCAAGGTCATTAGTACATGGAAACCATGCACGGCATATGATTTTCTATAAATGTACTAAGTTTGCTGATTGTAACTCAGTTCTATCTTGGCTTCTTAAATGGTGCACTCAATGACCCCAAACTACTTTCCATTTACCCCCGGCTGATCTCATAAACTACTGAGCCAAATGGGCCCATAGTCATTTCAGACCTGCTCCCCGACCATGGTTATGTCCCACAAAAATTTAAAGTCTGTACTTTTAGCGTTTCTGAGAATCCGCGAATAGACTATTTTGATAGATTTTTGGCTGTAACTGGAAAACCAGTACTGGGAACTGGATGATACTGGGTCATATGAAGCCGCCAGCTGGGGCACTCAGGTGGCCAAGTACGATGGCTGTGGCGTTGAAATTGAGCGAATACGAGCAGTTTACTTCTTCGTAAGAAATAATAATAATAATAATAATAATAATAATAATAACAATATTAATAATAACAATATTAATAATAATAATAACAATAATAATAACTGAGCCACGTAGACGAAGTCGATGGTGTTTTTTTTTTTTTTGCATGAACTGTATCTGTGTGTGTGTCTGTCTGTATAGAAAACTCAAATGTCAGAAAGTACTGACTGTAGAATGAAAAGTTATTAATAAAAGTTGTTTAGAGTCACAACTTGAGTTCACATGTCAGTCCACCAGCACTGGCAGTCATCCAGGATGGATATATAATAGTCAAGTTTTCATTTTACAGTATTATTACAGTCTACCTGCCTCACACATGACGGGTAGTCTTGAAATAATAATAATAATAATAATAATAATAATAATAAATAATAATAATAAATAATAATAATAATAATAACAATAATAATAATAAAATAATAACAATAATAATAACAAGAACATTATAACTCACAACTGGTGTGGTGTTATAATAATAATAATAATAATAATATGGCATCTTTATGGTGGCAAGGTTACGTCAAACAGGACGTAGTGACAAAGATAGACAGGTAATAAAAGTGGATAGTTAGATAGATGGATAGAATGGTGTATGGATAGACAGATAGATATATGGATAGACTGATAGACTGGATAGATAGACAGATAGATAGATAGGATTCACATATATAGACAGACCTACAGACAGGCAGATATACATAGATAGATAGATATAGTTATATATAGACAGACAAGGATAGAAAGATAGATAGACAGATGAATAGATATAGATAGACTAACCGATAGATACAGATAGTCACTGACAAAGACATGGATAGATAGATATATAGATAGATATGCAAAAAGATATATATATGTAGATAGATATACAGACAGACAGGCAGACAGACGGACATACATATATAGATAGATAAGTACACAGATAAATATATACATACATATATATATAAACAGATAGGTAGATAGATAGACCGACAGAATAGGCCGAAAGATATATATAGATAGATATACAGATAGACAGTCAGAGACATACATACATAGACAGAAAAGAAAATAGATAAATATAGATATACATATATACATATAGACAGATAGATAGATAAGATAGACCGACAGAGAAAGAAAAAAAGGTAACAGACAGCTTAATAATAACAGCCTCCCCCCCCCCCGTCACCTTCAACGCTTTCCTACTTCACCCGTTCACCTCCTTCTCTCTCTTCCTGTTTGTGTGTCTGTCTGTCTCTGTGTCTGTCTATCTGTATCTTAGTCTGTCTGACTGTCTCACTGTCTGTCCGTCTGTCTGTCTAGTTTACCTCCTCACCTTAATCTCCCTCCCTCCCTGTGTGTGTGTTCTTACCTTACCTAATTGTATCTTTACAGGAATGAGTCAAGCTCCTACTGTCCCGTGTCTTAAACAATATTTATCGTACATATCCTTAAATTTGTGAATTGTTTTGGCACACACTATTTCATTCGGTAGTGCATTCCATTGATCAATTGCTCTGTTTGGGAAACTGAATTTCCTTACGTCTTTATCACCTCTCTTCTTATGCAGTTTTTTGCAGTGTCCTCTTGCTGATGCTTCTCCATATGTTAAGTAATCATTTATGTATATTTTCTCCTTCCCTGATATGCACTTATATAGCACTATCATGTCACCTCTTTTCCTTCTCTCCTGTAGTGTTGGTAGATTCAGTTTATTTAGTCTTTCTTCGTAGCTTAGATCAATGAAGCTTGGTAACCATCTTGTAGTGGCCCTTTGAACTTTTTCAATCTTGTCTATGTGTTTTTTGAGATGAGGACTCCAGACTACTAATGCATATTCCAGGGTTGGTCTAATGAATGATGTTATTATCCTTCTTAGCATGTCTTTGTTTATGTATGTGAATGCTATTCTCATATTTGCAAGCAGTGTATACATGTTCCGTACCTTCTCGCTGATGTGGTCAGCCGGAGATAGTCTGTTATTGATAATCACACCTAGGTCCTTCTCTTTTTCTGATGTGTATAGGGTTTTATTTCCTAACTTAAAATCAAAATCAGGTCTTTTTCCACTTTTACCAAACTTGATTACATGACACTTGTCCACATTGAATTCCATTTGCCATGTACTACTCCATTCATGAAGTTTATTTAATTTTTCTTGTAGCTCTTTACAAGAGTCTGTGTTAGTAATTCTCCTTTGTATTTTTGCAACATCTGCAAACATATTCAGATAGCTCTCATTTCCAGTGTTACTGTTTATATCATTTATATACACAAAAAACATGATTGGTGCCAGCATTGAACCCTGTGGTACTCCACTAGTCACTTCTTTCCATGATGAGAAGGTTCCTCTTAGTACTGTTCTCATTTCTCTTTTTATGAGAAAATCTTGCATCCAACAAAACCGTTTGCCTCGAATTCCTCCTTGATGGTACAGTTTCCATAAGAGTCTTTGGTGTGGTACTATGTGAAAAGTTTTCTTGAAATCTAAATAGATACTGTCCACCCATCCTTCTCTTTCCTGTATTGTGTTTGCTACTCTGTCATAGTAGCTCAACAGATTAGTAACACATGATTTTCCTTTTCTGAAACCAAACTGTCTTTCTGTTATCATACTGTGTTCTTCTAGATGATTTACCCAAGCTTTTCCTATAAGCTTTTCTAATACCTTACTTACAACACTGGTCAGTGATACCGGTCGGTAGTTGAGTGGATTTTGTCTATTTCCTTTCTTGAATAAGGGGACAATATTTGCTTTCTTCCAAATATCAGGTAGTTTACCTTGACTCAAGAATTCCTTGAAAATTAAAAATAATGGTTTACTTAACTCCTTTGCACATTCTCGTAGTACCCAACATGAAATTTCATCAGGACCACTTGCTTTTCCTCTTGCTAATTTACTTAACTCCTCCTGTATTACTTTTTCTGCTATTTGTATATCTGGTAGTATGTGTGGATATGCATGTTCCACATAGTCCCTCTCAAAAGATTTTTCTTCCGTAAAAACTAATTGGAAATTCTTATTTAGTGCTTCACAAATATCTTTCTCTTGCGTATAAGTGATTCCCTCGTCCGTAATGGATTGTATTATATCTTTTACTTTGGTTTTGCTTCTGATGGAGCTGTAAAACAGCTTTGGTTGATCAGTACTTTTATTTATTATATACTCAAACTGTTTTTGGGCTTCCCTCCTTATTATTGTATAATCGTTTCTTGCCTGTTTGTAATTATTATACGCCATTTCACTATTGTGTTTTCTGTATCTATTCCACAAGAAATCTCTTCTTTCTTTTGATTTTTTACATTCTGTATTGAGCCATTTCTGTATTTTCTTATCTGCTTCTTTGTGCTGTGGGATGTACTTCTGGACTCCTGTTTCATAAAATTCACAGAATTTTTTATATACAGTATTTAAATCTTGTCCTCTAAGTTCATTTTCCCAATCAACTTCTAAGAAATACTTCTTTAGGTCTTGATAATTTCCCTTTTTATAGTTTAGGCTCTTTTTGTAACTTTCATTGCTGTTAACTATGTCATATGCTATCCTGAAGTTGTAATTTAGTACTGCATGATCGCTTTTGCCGAGTGGAGGGTGATATATTAAACTGTCAATATCATTTTCTTGCCTAGTAAATATTAGATCTAGCACTGAAGGTACATCGAGTCCTCTTTTTCTGGTGGTTTCCCTCACATGTTGCGTTAGGAAAAACTCTTGCACGAGATCCAGGAGCTTTTGGTCCCAACAGCTTTCTTGGCTAATTATATCTAGAGTATTCCAATTTATATTTGTACTAAAATCTCCAGTTAGTATAATTCTTTCCGATTTCTCTTCCATTTTATGTAGTAATGATCTTAAACTCTGAATTGTACTCTCTGCCAGGTCCTCATATTCGTCTCTTTCCCATATGTTTCATCTGAGTGGCATGTACAAATTGGCTACAATTACTTTCCCTTCAGATGTGTTGATCTCTACTGCAATCAGTTCTACTTGTGATGGTATATCTAGTTTTATTTCATTGACTTTTAGATTTTTCTTAGTTACTATTATAATTCCTCCTCCTTTTTTTAAATTTCTGTCTCTTCTCCATATATTGTATTCCTCTAAGTTTAGTATGTCATTGGATAGCCTTGGTGTTAATTTTGTTTCAGTTAGGCATATTATTTGTGGTTCATTTTCTCTGACATAATCATTCATCTCTAGTAATGAAGATACCATTCCATCCACATTTGAGTACATCAACTTTATCATCTTGTTTATATACTTGTCATGACATGGTTCTACTACCTTCCTCCTTTTTATTCCATCCTGTTTGTGTACCACTTTCGTACCTGCAATCCTATTACTTTGTAAAAAAAAATTTGTTCTCTTCTGTGTGTGTCTGTGTGTGTGTGTGTGTGTGTGTGTGTGTGTGTGTGTCAAAATATCTATCTACCTATCAGTCTGTCTGTCTGTCTTTCTGTCTGTCTCTCTCTCTGTGTCTGATCCATCTATCAAAATATGTCTATCTATCTGTGCGTCTCTATCTATCTATCTTTTTCTTTCTCCTTCTCCGTCTATCTTTGTCTCTCTGTCTCTGTAATGATCTCTCTATCACCCCCTCCCTCCCTCCCCCCTTCCCTCTCTCAGTGGCCACCCCTTACCGGATTAAGACGTCTGACAATGGAGACATAGATAAGATGGATGGAAAGAAATTAAATACTGTCAGATGGGGTCAGATATTATCATTCATCTTTTTTCATCACGTCAAGTGAATATCAAGATAGTTTCTTTATGACTCGCAGTAATAATAATAACAATAACAAATTAAGAATAACTAGTTACTTCCTGTTACTGTGTAGCCACAATAAAGAGGCTTCGCTCCAACTATGAGGGTATGTTTAGTATAGACTATACCTGAAGACCCTAAGGTAACCTCTTGTGTAACATCAACAATGAGGGTATGTTTAATATAAACTATACCTGAGGACCCTAAAGCAACCTCTTGTGTAACATCAACTCTGAATGTATGTTTAATATAAACTATACCTGAGGACCCTAAGGTAACCTCTTGTGTAACATCAACAATCCAACTATGAGGGTATGTTTAGTATAAACTATACCTGAGGACCCTAAGGTAACCTCTTGTGTAACATCAACTATGAGGGTATGTTTAATATGACCACCTGAGGACCCTAAGGTAACCTCTTGTGTAACATCAACAAGGGACCTGAAGACAAGAATACAAAGAGGTCGAAGAACACATGTGTAAATATTACGTTTGTCAAAATAACTGGCTAACTGTATGATTAGTCAGGAAGCAACTTTAGGCTATCATGCAAAAAATAGAGTTTTGTTGAACCCGACAGATAAATTTTTCGCAGTACCTTTAGCTGTTAAGAAGGATATCTAAGGTGTATCAAAAAGTAACATACTTTTCAAAATCAAGTTGCGAAACTATTTTTTGAAGCGTTTAATGCGAAATTCTCGATTTTCCCCAAAATTACAAATTTGCTAAAAACTTAACTTTGATCCAATTAAGCCCAGATTTGGTCCACTACCGCCAATTGGGCTGTAGATACGACATATAAAATTGTAAACGGATATATGAATTACAAGTTAATAAGATCGAAGCTCTTAGAGGCAGACAGGAACAAGGAGCAGGGGAACCGAGTGGCAGGTTGCCAATGGATACAACTGGTAGTGTAACGAGTCAAGCAACCTTACCAACAAAGATGGATGCTAAAACTTGCTGTTTTCTTTGTGAAAAGAGTCGCGATCCTAAAGGTAGGTATATACTTGTATTATTAAGTCTTACTGATATGCAACATTCAAGTCACCAAAAAGCAAAGAAAAACACCCTTATACCAAAAGGTACCTCCTTTGTCCTTTGTGGTACATTTTCCAGCAAAGATAAGACTGTAAGGATTACTAGAGACAGTGTTCATGAAACTGAAGAACTCAGATGTGAAGAACACGAAGAACAGATACCCGTATAATAGCTCATCTTGCGTATGCAACTAGGCTTCATGAAGTGTCACGTGTTGTTGTCCAAGCAACAGACACAGACGTTGTTGTCCTGTCCATGTACCACTACTGTCATTTACAGTCTGTGACAGAAATGTGGATCCAGAAGCTGGACAAGTATTTATTAAGGCATGAACTTGTACAGTTGTTGTCACATAAATACCAGATAGAAAAACAGACCCTTGCACGTGCACTGATATTCGCTGATGTGATTTCTGGAGGTGACAGAGTGAGCTACATTTACCGTCGTGGAAAAAGGAAAGCAACCAAGAACTTTACAAAAAGCACAGAAAGCTGGATAGCTTTCAGAGAAAGCTGGACAACTTTCAGAGATAAAGCGCACAGTTTTCATATATCATAATACGGTGAAAGTGGTGCTGAACTGGATCTAACAGACGACATTGTCAAAGAAGCAGGAGCTTTTATGGTCATTTTTTTATGTTGCCTAGACATCTGAAGACATAAATGTGTTGAGGGAACAAGTTTTTGAATCAAGCAGAACAGGTCTGCGAAACTTACCTCTACTGAAGAGGTTTTTCATCAGCATTTACTTCGTGCAATACCAACTTACTGTTTACAAGCGAGCCCACATGTGCAAACTGTCTGTGCCACCTGCCACCCAGTATGGCAGTAGAGTTGTCAATGGCATACTACAACCCATAATGATGACCAAACCAACATCGGCAAAATCAGCTTCTTGCAAGTGCAAAGTATCAAAGTGTTTACGCAACTGCCTATGCGCAAAAGCACAGGTACCCTGCTATATAGGATGTACAGTCGTCAGCACATATTCGCTACAACCCTGCTCGTGTGATGTGGGTCGTTTTGTCTGGCAACGGTGTTTGGGAACTAGTTGCCACATAAAAAATTTTTACTCTCGAAAGACGTGTTTGTGAGAATTAGTACCGTAAATCGCCCAGAATGCAATATTTTTTATATTTGTTTAGCAAAATAATGTGATTAAGACGACAGAAGAATGTGGAATGATGAAACTTCAGCTCTCTCCCCCGTACCCCTCCCGATGACCCTCCCGAGCCTACAGTACCTCCCACCACACCTCCCTCCCTGCTCTCCTTCATTTCCACTCCCCTCTCTCCCCACCCTGTCTCCCTTATATTATCCACGGCGCTAATCGACATAATAAACCGCACTCTTCTCTATTTCTTGTCTATTCCTGTAACCTTTTTGTTTCTCTACATTCGTGAGATTCATGTCATGCCATAGTCTTTTTCTCCCACCCTTAACTTCAAAAATGATGCAGCAATTCGAATCATTATGGTTCTGATACTGCTTCATGAATCAGTGAACAGTATGAGAAGAATGGGAACATTTTCGTGGAAAGAGAAAGACAGGTAAGAGGAATGGGCACGAATGTTTGTTTGATTACGCCTGCTGAAATAATAGCCACCGACTGCCAGGCTTATTCTAAAAAAAAAAAAAAAAAAAGTGAGGAATACATCACAAGACCGAAACCTCAAATGTTTCTATATCTAGCAGCTGTTGGTGGTGACGGGGAGAAAAGAATGACAACTGGAATAAAGGGAGTGGGAAGGAGATTGTGAGGGCAAGAATGGGACTCGAACAGGAAGGAATATTGATAATTAACCTTGGCTGCAGTTAGTTTTATTAAGGCATTGGGAGCAATTGAGAACAGGATGGGCTGGGTTTAGTAAATGTCAAGAGAATTGTGATGCACCAGTCGGGTTAGTGCCATGGATAAATGAATGAAGGTAGAGAGGGTGGAGAGAGGAGAAAGTGGAGAGACATTAACATGGGTGGGGTGTAGGAGGGAGAGGAGGGGTAGGGGGGACAGGAGGAGTAAGGGGGAGAGAGGTGCTTAGACACCGTTATAATGAGGAATACCAGAATGATGCGCTCATACGTCGTTCCATAACATTCTTCTGTCAACTCTAGCACTTTTTTATACTGATCAAATACGGTATGCAGAATATTGTACTCTAGTCAGTCTCTAGTACCACATCTTAAAACACGTCTTTAAAGTGAAAAAAAGTCTATGTGGCAACTAATCCCCTTACACTGTTGGCAGACAAAGAACTCACATCACACGAGTGGACTTGCAGCGAATTTATGCTGACGACTGTACATGCCTTGGGAAAGCTGGTAAATGCTTACGTATTGAGGCCCAAGAATCATATGAAGATGAAGGTTCATTGATTTGAGATGATGTCATTACTTTTTTTTTCATATTCAGTTATGTATTTGGTTTACCATAACAAAGACATAAGAAACACACCTGTTTGGTAAAGTCAGTTCAAGTCAAACAGATAACAAAGTTCTGTGTCCTTGACAATATTCATATGGTGATTCATTTTTTAAGTGTCTTCTTTGAGATAATACCTTTATATTCTTCATATTCAGTTATGTTTTTAGTTATGATAATCACAAAGAAACTCACCCACTATGGAAAAGTCAGTTCAAGTTATAGGCTACAGTTAGCAAAGTTCTGGGTCTGAGACAATAGTCAGTTGATTCACTTTATGAGCCTGTGTTGCCATAGATATAATTACTAAAGTATTTCTCTGTTCAAAGAACATCAGTAGTTTGATATTTTTTGATGACAGAAGTGAAACAATGTATTTTAGACACAGTAGTCAGAAACATGTATATTTTGTTCAGTAAATCTCATATTTCCGTATGTATTGTTTCAATAAAATTTCAAAATATATTTGTTTTACAGAGCTACCATGTATCAGTGGGTGTAATGAAGGGGTATTTAGTACATTCAAGCTGCAAAATTAATACTATGAGGTTATGGCACTACTGTGTTGCAGATAAAGTGGTTCTTACTTGAACACTATTGACACAAAGAGTCACTTGTACACTACGCTTCATTTTATGGATTTTGCGATGAGATTTTTATTAGTATCTTACTTCCCGTGCTCCTGGAATGTTACAGTTTACAAAAATACCTATCTATCTATCTATCTATCTATTTCCAGATGCCTTAATCCCTTATACGGGGTGCCCACAAACAAATCGCCTCCACGTCACCCTGTCCCCCGCCATTTCACTGCCGTGCTCCCAATTCACACACCCCCTCTCTCATATACCTCTCCACTCCATCCCTCCATCTCATCCTTGGCCTTCCCCTCCGTCTCTCCCCCTCCACCTCACTCACATACACTCTCCTCGTCAGTCTCTCACTCTCCATCCGCTCCACATGGCCAAACCACCTCAGTGTGTTTCTAATGCTTCCTATCACATCCACATGCACACCACAGCGCTCCTTCACATTTTTATTTGTCAGTCTGTCTTCTCTCCATGTGACTCGACAGGCTTCTTCCAAATAACTCTTCCACTGCTTTCACTCTTGACTTATGTCCCTCTAACAACGTCCAAGCTTCATCTCCATACGTTAGAGTTGGTATCACAATGCTGTCATGTAATAACTTTTTCACTTCCATGCTCACTTCCCTGTTTCTTATCACTGCCTTCAAGGAACCAGCAACCTTTCTTCCTTGTTGTACCCTTTCAAGCACATCCTCCTCTAAACTTCCGTCCATACTCATCACATCACCCAAGTACTTAAACACACTCACATTTTCCATTTCCTTCGCATCCAACCTCACTGTACATTCACTGACTTCACTTCTCTCGAAGACCATAACTTTATTCTTCCCTACGTTTACATTTAGATTCTGTTTCTTACATACTCTCCCAAACTCGTCCACCAAGTCTTGCAGCTCCCCTTCGTCTTCAATTAAGATAGTATCATCTGCAAATAACAGTACACGTAGTTTCCAAACACTGTCCTCTCTCATTAGCGGCACTCCAACATCCACTGCCCTACATGGTATCTCTTTTATAACCCCATCCTTATACAGATTGAACAACCATGTAGACATTACACATCCTTGTTTCAATCCAACCTTCAAATAGGAAAATTCACTCAGTTCACTATCCACACACATACTGCAGCCTTGGCAACATCATATTTACTTTTCACGGCATTCAATAACTTTTCATCTACTCCATACTTTCTTAATTTCCAAACTGCCCTCTTATGGTTTCTGTCCTTCTATCTGTGCCTTCATCTCTAGCTTCCTTTCTGGTCGTTCTATAGCTGCTGTTGTAGACGGCCACCGTTCTTCTACTAGATCTATCAATAGTGGTGTTCCTTAGGCTTTGTCCTATCACCAATGCTCTTCCTTTTATTCATGAATGACACAGGCTGTGCATCTAACCCTATCCACTCATATGCTGATGACTCCACCCTTCACCTTTCCATTCATTTCCCACAGCATGCATCCCAGCAGTTACCCCAACAAACAAGAGATGAGTCTTTGTCACAACTAATCTCTGACTGAGTAAAAGTAATCTTGTTCAAAAACTCAGTTCTTACATCTATCAACCTGACAAAATCTTCCATAGGAGTCCCGTCTAATTTTTAATAAAATTCAGACCAGTCCTGCTTCACCATTAAATATACTTGGGGTTTCATTCTCTCAGGATTTATCTTGGAAAAAACATATTTCCTCTCTTGAAAAATCTTCCATGAGATTAGGTGTGCTAAGCTGACTTTGTGCCTACTTTACCCCTGCACAGTTGTTGCCTTTATTCATGGGTTTATTCACCCCTGTGTAGAGTACAAGTCTCATGTGTGGGGAGACTCACCACATACAGCACTTCTCAATGAGGTGGGTCAAAGGCATTTCGTTTCGTTAACTCTCTTGCTCTTACTGGCTTCCTTCAACCTCTGTCTCTTCGCAGCACTGTCGCATCTTTATCTATTTTCTGTCGCTACTTCAGTGGTCACTGCTCCTCGGAACCGTCTGCTTGCATCCCCACCACTGTGACAGGCGCATAACACCCGTCTAGCAACAAACTCTCAACCCTTTTCTGTCCAACTCTTTAATGCAAGATTTAACTGTTCCTCCCAGTTCTTCATATATGCAACAGGTCAACTCTGGAACTGTCTTCTTCTGTCTGTATTTCCTACTGCCTATGATCTCCAGTCTCTCAAACGCAGTGTGTCCAGGCATCTCGAAATGTACAGATCTTGAATTTGGGTCTCTGATCCTTTGTTTTTGTTTTTTCTTGAAGGGAACAATTTATGGGGCTCCTGGCCTTTGGTTCCTTCTTCCCTGTATTAAAAAAGAAAATCATGGGAGTACAGTGCACTACAGTACATTACATGAGGGTAGTACAATGTTGTACATGGGGTAGTAAAATGTCGTATATTAGGGTTGTACAATGTAGTACATGGGGGTAGTACAATACAGTAATCATGGGAGTACAGTGAATTACAGTACATGAAGATAGTACAATGTAGTACACAAGGTTAGTAAAACACAGTATAATAATCATGGTGGTACAGTACAGTACATTACATTACGGTAGTACAAAGGAGTTCATGAGGGCAGAGCAACACATCAAAGTAATCATAAGAGTAGTACAGTACAGTATGGTACATTACATGAGGGTAGTACAATGTAGCACATGAGGGTAGTACAACACAGCACAATAATCATGAGTAGTACAGTACAGTCCATTGCACAAGGGTAGTACAACGTACAGTAGTACATGGGGATAGTATGATACAGCACAGTAATCATGATAGTACAGTACATTACATGAGGGTAGTACAATACTGTACATGGGAGCAGTACAACACAATAATCTTAGGAATGAAAGAATGAATAGTGAGAAAAACAAGCACCAAGCCTAAGGAGCCTCTGTGGCACTAAGGCAGCAAGGAATGGAGGACAATTAAATTAGACGAAAAATACGCAGAGGAGAGAGAGAGAGAGAGAGAGAGAGAGAGAGAGAGAGAGAGAGAGAGAGAGAGAGAGAGAGAGAGAGAGAGAGAGAGAGAGAGAGAGAAACAATAATATTAGAAACAGAAAAGGTAGGGGAATCACCAAGGAAATCAGTAAGCAATGAGGGGCGGGGTAATAATGACAGGAATGGAAAAGCAGAGCTACGGTAGCGAAGTATGAACGGGCAGTCGAGAATAAGGTGTCTGATAGTCCAGGGGCAGTTACAGCGTGACCAAAGTGGCATGAGATCACCACTCATTAACTGATCATGAGTGAGGTGACTGTGGCCCAGGCGAAGATGAGCAAGGACAGTCTTCCATCGACGATTGTGATGAGTGGAAACAGACCAAGGAAAAACAGAAGGTTTAACGAGATGAAGCTAATTGGTGACCTGGGAGTCCCAGGAAGTTTGCCAGAGGTCACGGAAGCAGCGAGTAAGAACAGGAAAACAATCAAGAGCAGGAATGGGCAGAGAAGACGTGGGAGACCGAGCAGCAAAATGAGCCAGTGAGTCTGTACTATCATTACCAGCAATTCCAAAACGACAAGGTACCCAGTAAAACTGAATCAACTTCTTATGCAATGAAAAACGTAAGAGCTATTCTTGACTTTGGGTGACAAGGAGATGAGAAGAAGGAGGCTTGTAGAGAAGAAAAAACAGTGTGAGAAATAGAGAAGATGACAAAACAACAAGAACTGGAACGAAACAGATTTCAAAGCGAAAAGAATAGCAGAAAGTTCCTCCATGAGAACACCCGCAACAGAAGGCACGGAACTTGGAAGAAGAAGACTCAGGGGAGACAACAGCAAAACCAACGCCACGAAGGGATTTGGAACCATTGGTAAGAACAGGAGTAGCAGAAGAATGAAAAGACGTGTTCAAGAAATAAGGAGCAGAGAGCAACAGGAGAAAGAAGAGAGCGAGAACAAGGGAGAAAAGAAGAACAGACCACTGGAGGACGTAAAAGCCAAGGGAGAAAAGAAATAGGACGAAAGGGAAGAATGGATGGAAAGGTGAAATTAACTGACTGAAGAAGAGGGACACTGAGGGAGGAAAGGAGATGAGAGGTAGACTGAAAAGAATGACGGAGAGAGGGAGGAGGGCGGAGCAATTTATTAGAGGGAAACTGACGCAGATGCGCAAAAGACTTAACTGTAAGGAGAGAACGCCGAGAGGAGGGGGGGGGGGAGCTCGATTAGACACAAATGCTTGTGACTGGGGTTGCCTGAAAGACACCTATGGCTAAACGAGGACCAGTATGATGAAGGGAGTCAAGTTTTGAAAGAATACGGGCTGAGGCAGAAGAATACTGTAGACTTGACAACCATAATCGAGTTTAGCAAGAATAAGGACAGACTGGAGACGAAGAAACATGGTGCGATCAGCGCCCTATGAAAGATGAGACAGAGCTTGTAGTAACTGAAGGCAAGGAAGAGTGGTAGAATGTAGGAAAGAAACATGCACATTCCAGTTTAACCGAGTTAAAAACAAGATCAAGAAATGTTGCAGAAAATCGATAAGGAAGAAGGGCGTCATGCAGGTAAATAGGTGGTTGAGGTTTTGTACGGGAATGGGTAAATGATATAGCATACCATAAGACTTGGAGGGAGAGAAAGGAAAAGCATGAGTGGTGGCCCAGTTGGATGCTGCAGTAATGGCAGACTGAATAAGAGACTGGAGACAAGGGAGATCCGACTCTGCAGTGTAAATAGCAAAATCATCGACACACAGAGAGACAGAAATAGCAGGAGACAGGGAAAAGAAAATACCATTAACCCCCAGCCACTGGGTACCGTGTATGCGCATCAGAATCTGGCTGCTACGGAGCCACCAGGTAGCAGCTATACATACAAGTGTCTTCCCGCCACAGTTTCCTGTTTTATCATAGGGTAGGGAGGTACCCAAGGTACCCCACGGAGGCGTGGTACAGTTTGTACACAGCACACTCACAGTGCGGAGTGATGTCTTCCTCAGCCTCGTCATCCAATTCTGTCCTCTCACCTGCAAGGCCAATTACATCATCAATCCCTGCCATGATTCAGCCCTTACTGCCGGGGAAAGGGCTTAGCGACAGTGCCATAGTTCGTACCCTGGAGGAAACTGTGTCTTCCCTTACCGTGAGTGATGAGACTTCCTCCAAACCATGGGGACGCTACCATGTTGAAAGTTATGTGTCACACACTTCATTCCCAACCCACCCTGAGACGCCTGAAAAAGCTCTCAAATAGCTACAGGAGGAGGGCAGGGCTTATGACAGTAAGGACTTCACATCAGAGGACGAGGTGGATGACCCAGGTCACCGAGGAAGTGAGGAAGATGGTGATAGTCATCTCCTCCATAAACGCAGTCGCCGCATCTCACCACCATTCTCGTGGCCAGTTCGCCACAGACTCTCCCTCCAACGTCCCTCATCACCACTACCCATCACTTTGAGGGCATTATCCCCACAACCTGGCCCTTCACGTGTGGAAAGTTCCACTCAGCGCCCACGTGGTGTGACAGGGCCACCAGCATCTCCCCAGGGAAGCCCCATGTCAGGTGAGTCATCAACCCTGTATTCCACCACCTCTGCCTCTCCCTCCCCTCCCTCCCTCCCTCCCGTGTCCATGGCTGTGCACGTGGTGTGAAAAGACGTGCTGGCCAAAAATCATGACCAAGGCTCCCAGGTGTTGGGCAAGTTGATGCCTTTGTGTGGAAGGAAGGGACAGGATTCGAGCCCTCTGCGTCTGCCTTTGATGCTGAAAGGGAAGGTGCACAAAATGACGAGCGGTTGCCCTGCCCCAGGACTATGATGTCCTATTTCAAGGCCATCTTTACCACTGCAATTAAGCAGTACTTGGTGGCTGACAGCAATTACCATCAGGCTATCAGTGTATGCTGGCTAGAGGTTTTGGCCAGCAAAAGTAGAAAAAATGAAGGAGTGGGCACCAGTGGAGGTGGGGGAGTTGCTTATGTGGCTGGCTTTGGCCATAATGATGGCCCACATGAGAAAACATGCACTCCACGATAACTGGTCGGTAGACGAACTTGTGGGCACATCTGTCTTTGGGAAGTATATGGTCCGTGATAGGTACCTAGCCATCTTCCGGTTCCTTCCCTTCATCAGGAACTATGGGCCAGCACCAATGACAGGTTATGGAAAATAAGACCCATCCTGACCATGCTCAAGAAGTGGTTTGCCAGGCTTTTGTAACCATTTCAGAAAGTGGTTATTGAAGAGTTGCTTGTGTTGTTCCAGGGCCATTTAACATTTATTCAGATGTGCCTTCAAAGTGTCACTGTTTTGGTTTGAAGCTCTTTGTCCTGTGACTGCCCAACTGGAAATGTGCTTGATATAATAGTTTATTCAGCTACAGATGTTAATGCACTTAGTGATGATCCCCATGGTGTCTTGGCATCAGTCATAAAGGTGCTTATGGACAGGTTTTTCAACAGGCACCACATCCTGTACACTGACAACTATTACACATCCTCCATGCTGACCAAGTATTTACTTGAACATGGTACTGGGTCCTGTGGAACTGTCCATGCTGGTAGAAAGCTTTTTTCGTCTTTCCCAGAAAAGAACAGAGAAAGGTGCCCTCCTAACCCGGAAATGTGGTAACATGTTAGCCCACATGTGGCACGAAAAGCGTAACATTAAAGTGTTGACCACAGTTCGTAATGGGGGTTTGGAGGACACAGGTAAGACAGACTACAGGACCAGGAAGCCTGTTTTCAAGCCCAATGCTGTCAACGACTACCGCATCAACATGCGGCTCGTTGATAAGTCGGACATGCAGACTGGGAAAGCTGACTACCTCCAAAAATCCTGTCAGTGGTACAAGAAGGCATTCTTACACTTTCTTGACATGACCTGTCTGAACAGTTACATACTTTTCAAGCAGGTCTGGCAAAGGAATCTCTCTCTACCAGAGTTCGAGAAAGAGCTGAAGCGCAAGCTCATTGCAGAGTATGGAACTGCACAGGTGACAGTTGGGAGGCGGGGGAGGTACGAGGCGGCGACGGCAGACAGGCTGAGCTGCACTTAGTATTTCCAGCATCACCGTCTTGTCGACGTAGGACTTACAACTGCAGATCGTCCAACCTACAGGTGCTGCCATGTGTGCAGCAAAACGCCGCCCCCCACACAGAAGGAAACCTCCTACCAATGTGCAGAATGCAAGGTCCCACTGTGCCCTAATGTTTCTGTATCATTCAAAATGTGATTACTGAGAAGGTTTGTGGGAAAACTGTGCAAAGTGAACAGGTGTGCACGTGCTATTTTTTTGGTTCATGAGAAAAATGAACAGGTGTTCACAAGTTTTTTTTTCTTTTTAATGAGCTAAGTGATAATGAATTGTTTATGGTAATATGCAATGCTTGAGAGTCTCTTGTGGAACCCTACCTGATATACGAAAGGAAACCACGAGTGCACGTAAGAAAATGGCTTTATTGGGTACAACTACGGTGTACTTACAGGTACTCTTGAAATACTTGCGAAGATGTGGTAGGAAGTGTATTTGTGAGCTGAAGTACAAATATTATAAGTTGAGTAGAACATACATTATATTTTCACGATGCCTGAGAGACGTACAAAAAAGCCAAAATTTACGTACACGTGTATACCTCATACACAACCATCCTGGGTGCAATAAACTGAGCACTGATTTTATTCACGTGCAATAAACCGCAACTGTGATAGGAATTACAGTATAAGTGCTTCTGAACATAAATTGTAGGCAAGTATTATAACCGATGCCTGAAAACGATAAAGAAAAGCATACAGCGTAAGTTTTCCCACACACCTACGGGGCATAGTGCCACTATTATGGCTTGATAACCAAGGGCGAGCCACGTTGATGAGGTGATGACTCATCCTCATTGTCGGTGTGTAAGGAAAAGGTAAAAGGAAGGCTGGCTAGTGTTACAATCACCACTCTGGTTAGTGCTGCCAACACTAGCCAGGCCCACCCAGTGCGGTGCCAGCAGCACGCGCTCAGAGACTCCCCGTCAAAACGAAAACCACTCATCTTATCCTTAGCCATCAACGTGACTACCTGGCAGAGTTACCATATCTAGCATAATTTCATTCATTTAGCTTAATTTTGATCAAATTTTCGAGTCTGGAATATTTTTTAGCATAGAATTTTTAGCATAATATTAGCATAATTTAGAACAGAATGGAATAATTTTGGAATAATTTTATAAAAACCATAAATCAGAGAGAGAGAGAGAGAGAGAGTTGGGTGGGTAGCTGATTGGCGAATAAGTGTTGCCATACTGATACCTTTAGAACGATATTATGAGAGTACTCTGTAGCTCTGCCAACCGTCTATGAGAAACAATGAGGCAGTTGACTGCCATACTTTGATTTTTTTTTTAATTAAAATCACAAGTCACACTAGTAGTGGAGTACCACTCTTTGCAGTAACCTAGCTATTTCACGATGTTGAGTAAGAGAGAGAAAGTTTGTCAAGAGGATCCAGGACCTAGTACTTCAAAAGCTTCATTTGGCAGTGATTCCTCGAGTAGCAGTGACCATGATTCTGATGTACCCGAGAAGAAAAAGCTAGTGAAAAAATTTATAACCAAACTTTTTGCCTAGAATGGCTGACTGAAAGTGGATTCAGAGAGTGGCTCACCAGAGACAGGAAAAACAAAGCCTTTTTTTAAGCGGTGCAGTGTTTCTATTCAGCCAAAGTTGTGTCATCAAGGCTCATGAACACACACACACACACACACACACACACACAAAACACCATGCTCTGGAAAAATTATCTCATGGTTGTAATAAGGTAAGCCACGATTGTGACACGATTGTGTCTCCCACTTACAATTTTTAAATCAATTTTCCCTCTACCAATGAAGAAAATTATACTTCATACACGTGAACAATGAGATACTTCCAGTGTGTTAATGAGTAGGCCTAATTTGACTTAGTCTTTTGAAACTAAAGAAAAGCTATGTTTATTATGTAGAGGGGTTACAGGACTTTTGGAGTCGGCTGTGCTGTAGACCAATTCGGTTCTGAAGTAACACAGTGGTAGGAAATGGGCCTCTTGTCAAGGACAAGGAGGTGCAAACAATTTGAGTTTGAATTTTGATTCCTGGCCTGCCTTATGGCATGATCTTGGGCTATAGGCCTACTGTAGTAGCCACGACTTAACTGGACGAAACGGATTATATCTGAGTGAAGTTCGTCCCTTCAAATCAAATGAATAGCTGGCTTATTCAAACTGAATAAAAATTTTTATGTTCTATATGCATAATTTTTATTAATAATCCTCTTCATTGTATATCATGGGATCATACAAGATAAAGTAATCTATCTACCTGTTTATCTATCTATCTATCTGTCTCTCTATTCTATTCTTTACGGATATCCCAGATGTTCAACACTCCATCTAATATTTCGACTGCAACTGTCTGTGCTGAAATTAACATTGCTGCAGTTGCTGCAGAGCATTATTTATCTTACAATTTAGTGGACAATTTGTCTGAAATATTCCCAGTCATATTTCCAGATTCTGAGATAGCCAAAGGGTATGCTTCTAAGCGTACAAAATGTTCAGCAACAGTTGATAATGTGCTGGGGCACACTTCAAAAAGGAACTCCCGGAAAAGATTGAGGGGTTCCTAGTACGTTTCGTTATTATTGTTGATGAATCAACGGATATAAGCACAGAGTCCACCATGGCTATTGTTGTTAAATACTATGATAATGTCAGTAACAGAGTATCAGCTAAACTTCAAGGTCTCCCTATCTTGAAAGGTGAGAATGTTGAAAGTTTTACATTGAGGGAAGAGCTCCAAGCTGACAATATGGACCTTCAAAACTGTGTGGGGTTTGCAGCAGATACCACTAATGTCATGTTTGGTGTCAACAACACTATAGTTTCTAGGTTGAAGGCAGAGAATCCTCATATAATAACGGTTAAGTGTTCATGACATTCCATTTCCTTAGCTGTTAGCCATTCAACCAAACTCCTGCCAAAGCCACTTGAACATCTTTTGAGTGAGTGTAATTCTTATTTCTCTCGCTCAAGCAAGAGTAATGAAAGACCTCAAAGAATTCCAGGAGTTTTATGCAGTGCCACCAACAACGAATTCTAAGGTTGAATGACATTCGGTGGTTGTCTTTTGGTGCATGTGTTGCAAGGGTGTTGGATCAGTGGAATGTCTTGCACTTATATTTTCAGCTTGCTCACACTGAAGACAGTTTAAAGAGTTCAGACTTTCTGTACAATGAGTTCTCAAACCCCTATGCTCACCTATACTTGCAGTTCCTTAAGTACATTATGTCAATAACTGAACGGTTGAATACCATCTTCCAGAGCTCCCATGTACTTGTGCCCCAGGTAGTTAAGGACTGTTGGCAGCTCTATATTCAGATCCTAAGTTGCTTTTTTAAAACAAGGTCTATGGGGGTGTTAAGTTTGTTAGGGTTATGGAAGCAACAGCTACCCGTAGAGACAGCCAAAGTACCAATCAAATGTTTTACCGTCTCCTAGTGTTCTTAGTAGAGCTAGCAGTTGAGCTAAAACAGCGCTTGCCTCTCAATAGCACAATGTAACACGATTTTTGTTCCTGGGTAGCGGGTGTTATTTTCTGATAGCTTCGGTCTCAGAACCATGAAAAATGGCTATTACTCTCGTCAGACTTCGCTTTTGTGACTAGGAGTGACTTTTATGCCTTCAAATGCGTGAAAAATGGCTACTTAGGCTGAGTGAGGCGAGTTCTTGGGTGAACGAAAAGCTGCACTTCATAAATAATTTTACATGTGTCTGCATGTGCTGATATCAGCATTGCACGTCATTTTGGTGAGCTCGGTGACTGGCTGAGGCACATAATTCGAACACAAGCCATTTCCGGATGCACCATACCTTTCCGGGTGTGGGCTCTGTCAGTTGAAATGAAGTAAGTCAGCAGAGCTTAGTTGAAAGACTTGTGAATTTATATTATATATCAAATCTGTATCGGATTATGGATGAATGGTGGGTTTTTACATTAATGGTGCTAATTTTGTTGTACATATAAATTCTATACCATTTTGTTTTTTGTTTTTTCGATCATTGCTAACATGATTGTATTTTTTCAGATGGCATTTAGACATTGTAAGCATTCCGGTGATGCATTTTGCAATATTTGTGGTCAATTTATGAAAACGAGAAAGAAGAAATATTCTGTTGACGCATCTGTCCAGATGTGTGAAGCTTATAAGGCATATTTTGGCATGCCTGTCGGTGATCAGGACAAGCTGTGAGCACCTCATTTCACTTGTGAGCACAAAAAAAAAAAAAAAAAAAAAAAAAAACTCTGGAAGATGAGATGGATCCATAAAAAGTCTGTATTACACTGAGATAATCTAACCATAGAAATATAAAATGGATTTTTTTGTCATTCTTAATGATGAAACCAGTGTGTTTTAATACTATTTTTTTTTTTTTACAAGATGGTACAGAGGAGAAAAAAGGGCCATGAAGTTCGCCATTCCAGGAACATGGCGTGACCCCACAAACCACACGGACTGCTATTTATGCTTGGTGGATCCTTCTAAACATTAGGCTGGCGTGAATGCCCTGTGGTCACTTATCCAGACATTCCTTTATCTATAGCCCCAGTGCCTCACTGCTCTGAGCTCCCTGTACCAACTCCTCTGGCCGGAGAACAGCCATCTTTGGAAAGCAGTGAACCAGGGAGTGTGGAAGACACCACAGATTCAGGCAACGGATTCACAGAAGCAGCTGAGGAAAAACGTCCTTACTTCCCTAACCAGTAAGTTTTCAACGACTTGACTGGGGATCACAAAGTCCAACGCTGAGCTCCTGACATCTAGGCTCAAATACTGGAACCTGTTGAGTAAGGACGGGCAGGTTCCTGGTCAGAGGAAGCGTCACCAATCTTTTTCCAGCTTTTTCGTCCATCAAGATGGACTGTGTTTCTGTTATGATGTAACTGGTTTGTTCGAGATGATTGGAATTGCATGTAACCCTAGCGAGTGGCACCTCTTCAACTACAGTTCAACAAGGAGCCTAGAAGCTGTGTTCCTCCACAACGGGAACAAGTACCATCTCTTCTGCTGGCTCACTCTGTGCATCTCAAGGAGAATTACGACAGTGTGAAGACGTCGCTGAAGGCCTTGAAGTACAACGTTTACATTTGGGAGGTCATTGGAGACTCAAAATAGTGGCATTCCTAATGGGTTTCCAAGAGAACTGGACCAAGTTCCCTGCTATATCTGTCCTAGGGACAGCAGAAATTCCGAAGCACATTACCGTAAAGTTCAGTGGCCAAAGAGGTCAGACCTCCGTAGGGAGCAACAACGTGAAACGGAAGTCACTAGTGGATCTCAGAAAAATACTGATGAAGCCATTACACATGAAAATGGGCCTCATGAAACAATGTCACGGCTTTGGACAAGCAGCCGGCAGCATTTCAGTACCTACCAGACTTCTTCCCATGGCTATAGAAGGCGAAAATTAAAGCCGAGATTTTCATCGGTCCACAGGTTAAGAAGATCCTGGAGTGCAAGAATCTTCCCAAGAAGCTTTCGAAAGTAGATAATGTGGCTTGAGACAACCTGAAAGCAGTGGTTCACAGTTTTCATGGAAATCACAAGGATGAGAACCAAATCGAGCTGACTGAAATTCTTATCATGAACTACGGCGCCATGGGCTGTAGAATGTCACTCATGATTCATAGGCTTCATTGCCATCTTGATGAATTCAAGGAAAACATGGGTGCATATTCGGAAGAGCAAGGAGAATGCTTTCATAAAGATATAATGGACTTTGAGTGGAGATACCAAGGACAGTATAACGAGAGCATGATGGGGGACTACATTTGGGGGCTGGTCCGTGAAAGGGATCTACTACTACACAATCGCAAATCACGAAAGAAATGTTCGATTCTAGACTTGTATGATTTCGTTCATTATGTAATCAATATAATTACTTTTCATATTTATATGTTTTCTTCTGGCTCCTCATGAAGGAAAAGACAATGACACTTGTTCTTTCTACAAAGAAATTGGTAAATATAAAAAAAATCATTCTCCTGTTAACAAAAGCGAAGTTTTAGGATGATATTATGTTCCCTATAGTTTTGGAGCAAAACAATTAAGGAAGTAATACTTATTACACAGAAACATTTTTTTTTTTTTTTTTTACATAATGTAATGAAACCCTGCTTGCAATTGATTACATTTTAGATCCATGTGAAATAAGAAAGAATGAGAGAACGCCTGTTGAATGTTGTTGCTATGATGCCAAGAATAGTTGGCGAAGACAAAGAACGTGATTTGGATGATGACTGGAGATCCCTAATGATGTCTAGTGATCTGGACGACTTTCTCTCCCAAAATCAAAGCACTGAAGGATTTTGGGCGCAGGTCCACCAGAGTGAGAGATACAAGACCTTATCAAAGTTCACAAAGGCATTGCTAACAACCCCAGTATAAAATGCAGATTGTGAAAGAATATTTTTTATTTGTTAATATAAAGAAATCAGGAAAGAGAAACAGACTGAGCAGCCAAATGAAATACGTAGTGCAGAAGGCCTTAAAGAGAAAGGGGAATGTGTTAAAGTTGAACCATCAGTTCAGATGATCAATGCTGTGAAGAAAGACATGTATGAGAAAAACTAATGGTGAAAACTCTGTAAACAAAATCGATCATAAAGATGGTCTAATTTCCTTCAAAATAATAACTTATGTACTGCTTCAGAAATAGCGACAATTAATTTTTGCGGATGATACTGTGATTATAATAGTGATGCCTAAATATATACTGTATATGGAACTATTGTATTTTTGATGGGTAAGAATATTATAATTATATGACAATATTTATTTATGGATTATACAGTAAGAGTAGACATGTTATTTTTAAGGAAAATTCTACAGTTATTTTCTGAACCCCTACCTTTTAGGTGCATAAATGTATTTATATTATTTACGTATTTCTTCAATAAAAGTTTTTTTTTGAGGATTGAAGTATGAATACAGTTACAGTATTTGCATAAGATTAGTGATTTAAGTTTTCTATTGGGTGTTAAGAATGCCATATACAGTATTCATCGGCAATATTAATCATATACATTTATTCAATGAAAATGTTTAATTGAAATCTGGATTAAGGAATACATTGCTCTACGAGAGAGAGAGAGAGAGAGAGAGAGAGAGAGAGAGAGAGAGAGAGAGAGAGAGAGAGAGAGAGAATGTATTCTCTTATGTAGGGTTCAGTTAAATATTTTCATAGTAAACAAAATACATAATTAGTATGTAACATGAATAAAAATAGAATTTTGTCATTAAGCTTCGTCAGCATAATTCGTTTTTTACTTGGAATAAATTCGCTCAATCTAGCATAATTTCTTCATTTCCCTAACATAATTTCGTTGTTCGGATATGGCAACACTGCAACCTGGAGACCTGGGGATGGTTTCACTTGCAAAAAGTAGAATTGGTGAGTAATATGGTTTTATATTATTTCTGTATTACGTTTTTCCAGATATTAAGGTTTGAAAAAGAGCTATTTTTCCAGGAATGACCATAGTGAGATCATGCCAAGATAAAAAAAAAAAAAAACAGACCGGCATTTAAGGGTTAACCTTAATGTATTCCTTAATCCAGATTTCAAAAACATTTTTATTGAATAAATGTATATGATTAATATTGCCGATGAATACTGTATATGGCATTCTTACCACCCAATAGAAAACTTAAATCACTAATCTTATGTAAATACTGTAACTGTATTCTTACTTCAATCCTCAAAAAAAAACTTTTATTGAAGAAATACGTAAATAATATAAATACATTTATGCACCTAAAAGGTAGGGGTTCAGAAAATAACTGTAGAATTTTCCTTAAAAATAACATGTATACTCTTACTGTATAATCCATAAATAAATATTGTCATATAATTATAATATTCTTACCCATCAAAAATACAATAGTTCCATATACAGTATATATTTAGGCATCACTATTATAATCACAGTATCATCCGCAAAAATTAATTGTCGCTATTTCTGAAGCAGTACATAAGTTATTATTTTGAAGGAAATTAGACCATCTTTATGATCGATTTTGTTTACAGAGTTTTCACCATTAGTTTTTCTCATACATGTCTTTCTTCACAGCATTGATCATCTGAACTGATGGTTCAACTTTAACACATTCCCCTTTCTCTTTAAGGCCTTCTGCACTACGTATTTCATTTGGCTGCTCAGTCTGTTTCTCTTTCCTGATTTATTTATATTAACAAATAAAAAATATTCTTTCACAATCTGCATTTTATACTGGGGTTGTTAGCAATGCCTTTGTGAACTTTGATAAGGTCTTGTATCTCTCACTCTGGTGGACCTGCGCCCAAAATCCTTCAGTGCTTTGATTTTGGGAGAGAAAGTCGTCCAGATCACTAGACATCATTAGGGATCTCCAGTCATCATCCAAATCACGTTCTTTGTCTTCGCCAACTATTCTTGGCATCATAGAAACAACATCCAGCAGACGTTCATTCATTCTTTTTTATTTCACTTGGATCTAAAATGTAACCAACTGCAAGCACGGTTTCATTACATTATGTAAAAAAAAAAAAAAAAAAAAAAATATGTTCCTGTGTAATAAGTATTACTTCCTTAATTGTTTTGCTCCAAAACTATAGACAATATAATATCCTAAAACTTCGTTTTTGTTAACAGGAGAATGATTTTTTGTGTAATATTTACCAATTTTTTGTAGAAAGAACAAGTGTCATTGTCTTTTCCTTCATGAGGAGCCAGAAGAAAACATATAAATATGAAAAGTAATTATATTGATTACATAATGAACGAAATCATACAAGTCTAGAATCGAACATTTCTTTCGTGATTTGCGATTGTGTAGTAGTAGATCCCTTTCACGGACCAGCCCCCAAATGTAGTCCCCCATCATGCTCTCGTTATACTGTCCTTGGTATCTCCACTCAAAGTCCATTATATCTTTATGAAAGCATTCTCCTTGCTCTTCCGAATATGCACCCATGTTTTCCTTGAATTCATCAAGATGGCAATGAAGCATATGAATCATGAGTGACATTCTACAGCCCATGGCGCCGTAGTTCATTGTAAGAATTTCAGTCAGCTCGATTTGGTTCTCATCCTTGTGATTCCCATGAAAACTGTGAACCACTGCTTTCAGGTTGTCTCAAGCCACATTATCTACTTTCGAAAGCTTCTTGGGAAGATTCTTGCACTCCAGGATCTTCTTAACCTGTGGACCGATGAAAATCTCGGCTTTAATTTTCGCGCTCTATAGCAGTGTGAAGAAGTCTCGTAGGTACTGAAATACTGCCGGCTGCTTGTCCAAAGCCGTGACTTATTGTTTCATGAGGCCCAGTTTGTTGTGTAATGGCTTCATCAGTATTTTTCTGAGGTCCACAAGTGGCTCCCGTTTCACGTTGTTGCACCCTACGGAGAAGTCTGCCCTCTTTGGCCACTGAACTTGATGGTAACGTGCTTCGGAATTTCTGCTGTCCCTAAGACAGATATAGCAGGGAAACTTGGTCCAGCTGCCTTGGAAACCCATTAGGAATGCCACTATTTTGAAGTCTCCAATGACCTCCCAGTTGTACTCGTTGTACTTCAAGGCCTTCAGTGACGTCTTCACACTGTCATAATTCTCCTTGAGATGCACAGAGAGAGCCAGCAGAAGAGATGGTACTTGTTCCCGTTGTGGAGGAACATATCTAGGCTCCTTGTTGAACTGTAGATGAAGAGGTGCCACTCGCTATGGTTACATGCAATTCCCATCACCTCGAACAAACCAGTAACATCATAACAGAAACACAGTGCATCTTGATGGACGAAGAAGCTGGAAAAAGAATTGTGACGCTTCCTCTGACCAGGATCCTGCACGTCCTTACTCAACAGGTTCCAGTATTTGAGCAAAGATGTCAGGAGCTCAGCGTTGGACTTTGTGAGACCAAGGTCCCCAATCAAGTCGATGAGAACTTATTGGTTAGGAAAGTAAGGACGTTTTTCCTCAGCTGCTTCTGTGAATCCGTCGCCTGAATCTGTGGTGTCTTCCACACTCCCTGGTTCACTGCTTTCCAAAGATGGCTGTTCTCTGGCCAGAGGAGTTGGTACAGGGAGCTCAGAGCAGTGAGGCACTAAGGCTATAAATAAAGGAATGTCTGGATAAGTGACCACAGGGCATTCATGCCACCCTAATGTTTAGAAGGATCCACCAAGCAGAAAGAGCAGTAACATGTGGTTTGTGGGGTCACGCCATGTTCCTGGAATGGCGAACTTCATGGCCCTTTTTTCTCCTCTGTACCACCTTGTAAAATAAAAAAATAGTATTAAAACACACTGGTCTCATCATTAACCCGCCCCATCCCGACCACTTTCCCACCACTGACTCCCCCCAATCCTGACCATTTTTGGAAATTTTTTTTCTTTTGCTCAAACCTCCACTTGTGAGAAACATCGAAAATTCATAGAGAAATCGCTCACCTGAGGTTTAAAATACTCAATCCAGGTAACAGTACCTCCTTACCTGACTGGGTTTTCTAACAGGCTGGCACCAAAGAAAACGAGTTCTATGGGAGGGTAACCATTTCACACCACTCATAAACGGTATTTATTTATTTACTTGGTACGAATTTATATGTAGTACAAGAGTATCTTGGTTTTCAAACAGTTATATAAGCATTATAAGCATTGTTTCACTTACTAACTCATCACCATACCTGACCTTTTTTTGCCACATTACATGATCATCATTTCTGACAGTTTCTTCCTCTAATGCTATGTAAAGTTTGTCCTCCACATTGTCATTGATTGGGGAAACACTCCTGGCCCTGAATTTCGTACCGTGGCATGACATGGCTTTACTGGCCATTTCACTGATAACAGGTGAATTGCCGAGACAATGGCATGCAGGAGGGGGGAGGAGGTCATGCTGGGTAAGGCATTGTCCCTGCCTGGCATCTTGTAGAGGAAGGTGTCCCGAGTATACGTACCAAAAATCACTCGCGAAAATTGAAAATTGTGCAAATTAGGGACCTTGCAATTGATTAGCATTTATGTATGTCGACGGGATTGGCAGTGACAAAACGTGTGGACGTTAATTCACGTCGACGGGACACTGCGGGTTAAGAATGACAAAACTATCCATTTTATATTTCTATGGTTAGATTATCTCAGTGTAATACAGACTTTTTATGGATCCAACTCATCTTCCAGAGTTTTTTTTTTTTTTTTGTGCTCACAAGTGAAATGAGGTGCTCACAGCTTGTCCTGATCACCGACAGGCATGCCAAAATATGCCTTATAAGCTTCACACATCTGGACAGATGCTTCAACAGAATATTTCTTCTTTCTCGTTTTAATAAATTGACCACAAATATTGCAATATGCATCACCAGAATGCTTACAATGTCTAAATGCCATCTGAAAAAATACATTCATGTTAGCAATGATTAAAAAGAAATGGTATAGAATTTATATGTACAACAAAATTAGCACCGTTACTGTAAAAACCCACCATTCATCCATAATCCGATACAGATTTGATATATAATATAAATTCACAAGTCTTTCAACTAAGCTCTGCTGACTTACTTCATTTCAACTGACAGAGCCCACACCCGGAAAGGTATGGTGCATCCGGAAATGGCTTGTGATCGAATTATGTGCCTCAGCCAGTCACCGAGCTCACCAAAATGACGTGCAATGCTGATATCAGCACATGCAGACACATGTAAAATTATTTATGAAGTGCAGCTTTCGTTCACCCAAGAACTCGCCTCACTCAGCCTAGGTAGCCACTTTTAACGCATTTGAAGGCATAAAAATCACTCCTAGTCACAAAAGCGAAGTCTGACGAGAGTGATAGCCATTTTTCATGGTTCTGAGACCGAAGCTATCAGAAAATAACACCTGCTACCCAGGAACAAAAATCGTGTTACATTGTGATATTGAGAGGCAAGCGCTGTTTTAGCTCAACTGCTAGCTCTACTAAGAACACTAGGAGACGGTCAAACATTTGATTGGTACTTTGACTGTCTCTACGGGTAGCTGTTGCTTCCATAACCCTAACAAACTTAACACCCCCGTAGACTTTGTTTTAAAAAAGCAACTTAGGATCTGAATATAGAGCTGCCAACAGTCCTTAACTACTTGGGGCAAAAGTACATGGGAGCTCTGGAAGATGGTATTCAACTGTTCAGTTATTGACAAAATGTACTTAAGGAACTGCAAGTATAGGTGAGTATAGGGGTTTGAGAACTCAATGTACAGAAAGTCTGAACTCTGTAATCTGTCTTCAGTGTGAGCAAGCTGAAAATATAAGTGCAAGACATTCCACTGATCCAACACCCTTGCAACACATGCACCAAAAGACAACCACCGAATGTCATTCAACCTTAGAATTCCTTCATCAGAGAAATTACCAATATGCCGGGAATCGAACCCGGGACTCTCAGGTGAGAGCCAGGCAGCATACCACTACACCACGACCAGGTAAAAGTTAATTCACGTTGTCACAATCTTGTAACCAACGTCCCTCCGCCCCCACTGTGGGCATCAAGAGGATGAGTTAACCCCCTGGCACTCGGGCAAGTAGATGCTTTTAATCTATCCCAAACACTTACGGCAAGTCAGAATGAAGAGAGAACCTGTATTTTTTTCACAGGAAAAATCATCAGAGAAATTACCAATATGCCGGGAATCGAATCCTCTTGATGCCCACAGTGGGGGCAGAGGGACGTTGGTTACAAGATTGTGACAACGTGAGTTAACTTTTACCTGGTCGTGGTGTAGTGGTATGCTGCCTGGCTCTCACCTTAGACTCCCCCGGGTTCGATTCCTGGCATATTGGTAATTTCCCTGATGATTTTTCCTGTGTAAAAAATACAAGTTCTCTCTTCTTAGAATTCATTGTTGCTGACACTGCATAAAACTCCTGGAATTCTTTGAGGTCTTTCGTTACTCTTGCTTGAGCGAGAGAAATAAGAATTACACTCACTCAAAAGATGTTCAAGTGGCTTTGGCAGGAGTTTGGTTGAATGGCTAACAGCTAAGGAAATGGAATGTCATGAACACTTAACCGTTATTATATGAGAATTCTCTGCCTTCAACCTAGAAACTATACTGTTGTTGACACCAAACATGACATTAGTGGTATCTGCTGCAAACCCCACACAGTTTTGAAGGTCCATATTGTCAGCTTGGAGCTCTTCCCTCAATGTAAAACTTTCAACATTCTCACCACTCAAGATAGGGAGACCTTGAAGTTTAGTTGATACTCTGTTACTGACATTATCATAGTATTTAACAACACTAGCCATGGTGGACTCTGTGCTTATATCTGTTGATTCATCAACAATAATAACGAAACGTACTAGGAACCCCTCAATCTTTTCCGGGAGTTCTTTTTTGAAGTGTGCCCCAGCACATTATCAACTGTTGCTGAACATTTTGTACGCTTAGAGGCATACCCTTTGGCTATCTCAGAATCTGGAAATATGACTGGGAATGTTTCAGACAAATTGTCCATTAAATTGTAAGATAAATAATGCTCTGCAGCAACTGCAGCAATTTTAATTACAGCACGGACAGTTGCAGTCGAAATATTAGATGGAGTGTTGAACATCTGGGATATCTGTAATGAAGAGAATAGAGAGACAGATAGATAGATAGATAAACAGGTAGATAGATTACTTTATCTTATATAATCCCATGATATATAATGAAGAGGATTATTAATAAAAATTATGCAGACAGAACATAAAAAATTTTATTCAGTTTGAATAAGCCAGCTATTCATTTGATTTGGGAGGACGAACTTCACTCAGATATAATCCGTTTCGTCCAGTTAAGTCGTGGCTACTACAGTAGGCCTATAGCCCAAGATCATGCCATAAGGCAGGCCAGGAATCAAAATTCAAACTCAAATTGTTTGCACCTCCTTGTCCTTGACAAGAGGCCCATTTCCTACCACTGTGTTACTTCAGAACCGAATTGGTCTACAGCACAGCCGACTCCAAAAGTCCTGCAACCCCTCTACATAATAAACATAGCTTTTCTTTAGTTTCAAAAGACTAAGTCAAATTAGGCCTACTCATTAACACACTGGAAGTATCTCATTGTTCACGTGTATGAAGTATAATTTTCTTCATTGGTAGAGGGAAAATTGATTTAAAAATTGTAAGTGGGAGACACAATCGTGTCACAATCGTGGCTTACCTTATTACAACCATGAGATAATTTTTCCAGAGCATGGTGTGTGTGTGTGTGTGTGTGTGTGTGTGTGTGTGTGTGTGTGTGTGTGTGTGTTCATGAGCCTTGATGACACAACTTTGCCTGAATAGAAACACTGCACCACTTAAAAAATGGCTTTGTTTTTCCTGTCTCTGGTGAGCCACTCTCTGAATCCACTTTCAGTCAGCCATTCTAGGCAAAAAGTTTGGTTATAAATTTTTTCACTAGCTTTTTCTTCTCGGGTACATCAGAATCATGGTCACTGCTACTCGAGGAATCACTGCCAAATGAAGCTTTTGAAGTACTAGGTCCTGGATCCTCTTGACAAACTTTCTCTCTCTTACTCAACATCGTGAAACAGCTAGGTTACTGCATGGAGTGGTACTCCACTACTAGTGTGACTTCTGATTTTAATTAAAAAAAAAATCAAAGTATGGCAGTCAACTGCCTCATTGTTTCTCATAGACGGTTGGCTGAGCTACAGAGTACTCTCATAATATCGTTCTTAAGGTATCAGTATGGCAACACTTATTCACCAATCAGCTACCCACCCAACTCTCTCTCTCTCTCTCTCTCTCTCTCTCTCTGATTTATAGCTTTTATGAAATTATTCCAAAATTATTCCATTCCGTTCTAAATTATGCTAATATTATGCTAAAAATTCTATGCTAAAAAATATTCCAGACTCGAAAATTTGATCAAAATTAAGCTAAAAGAATAAAATTATGCTAGATATGGTAACTCTGCCAGGTAGTCATGTTGATGGCTAAGGATGAGAAGATGAGTGGTTTTCGTTTTGACGGGGAGTCTCTGAGCGCGTGCTGCTGGCACCGCACTGGGTGGGCCTGGCTAGTGTTGGCAGCACTAACCAGAGTGGTGATTGTAACACTAGCCAGCCTTCCTTTTACCTTTTCCTTACACTACGACAATGAGGATGAGTCATCACCTCATCAATGTGGCTCGCCCTTGGTTATCAAGCCATAATAGTGGCACTATGCCCCGTAGGTGTGTGGGAAAACTTACGCTGTATGCTTTTCTTTATCGTTTTCAGGCATCAGTTATAATACTTGCCTACAATTTATGTTCAGTAGCACTTATACTGTAATTCTTATCACAGTTGCGGTTTATTGCACGTGAAAAAAATCAATGCTCAGTTTATTGCACCCAGGATGGTTGCGTATGAGGTATACACGTGTACGTAAATTTTGGCTTTTTTGTATTTTTCTCAGGCATCGTGAAAATATAATGTATGTTCTACTCAACTTATAATATTTGTACTTCAGCTCACAAATACACTTCCTATCACATCTTCGCAAGTATTTCAAGAGTACCTGTAAGTACACCGTAGTTGTACTCAATAAAGCCATTTTCTTACGTGCACTCGTGGTTTCCTTTCGTATATTAGGTAGGGTTCCACAAGAGACTCTCAAGCATTGCATCAGATATTACCAGAAACAATTCATCATCACTTAGCTCAGTAAAAAAAAAAAAAAAAAAAAAAAAAACTTGTGCACACCTGTTCATTTTTCTCATGCTGTGTTGTACTACCCTCATGTGCTTCACTGTACTACCCTCATGTAATGTACCATACTGTACTGTACTACTCTTATGATTACTTTGATGTGTTGTTCTGCCCTCATGAACTCCTTTGTACTACCGTAATGTAATGTACTGTACTGTACCACCATGATTATTATACTGTGTTTTACTAACCTTGTGTACTACATTGTACTATCTTCATGTACTGTAATTCACTGTACTCCCATGATTACTGTATTGTACTACCCCCATGTACTACATTGTACAACCCTAATGTGCTACATTTTACTACCCCATGTACAACATTGTACTACCCTCATGTAATGTACTGTAGTGCACTGTACTCCCATGATTCTCTTTTTTAATGCAGGGAAGAAGGAACCAAAGGCCAGGAGCCCCATAAATTGTTCCCTCCAAGAAAAAACAAAAACAAAGGATCAGAGACCCAAATTCAAGATCTGTACATTTCGAGATGCCTGGACACACTGCGTTTGAGAGACTGGAGATCATAGGCAGTAGGAAATACAGACAGAAGAAGACAGTTCCAGAGTTGACCTGTTGCATATATGAAGAACTGGGAGGAACAGTTAACTGTTGCATTAAAGAGATGGACAGAAAAGGGTTGAGAGTTTGTTGCTAGAGGGATGTTATTTGCCTGTCGCAGTGGTGGGGATGCAAGCAGACGGTTCAGAGGAGCAGTGACCACTGAAGTAGCGACAGAAAATAGATAAAGATGCGACAGTGCTGCGAAGAGACAGAGGTTGAAAGAAGCCAGTAAGAGCAAGAGAATTAACGAAACGAAATGCCTTTGACCCACCTCACTGAGAAGTGCTGTATGTGGTTAGTCTCCCCACACATGAGACTTGTACTCTACACAGGGGTGAATAAACCCATGTATAAAGGCAACAACTGCGCAGGGGTAAAGAAGGCACAAAGTCAGCTTAGCACACCTAATCTCATGGAAGATTTTTCAAGAGAGGAAATATATTTTTTCCAAGATAAATCCTGAGAGAATGAAACCCCAAGTATATTTAATGATGAAGCAGGACTGGTCTGAATTTTATTAAAAATTAGACGGGACTGCTATGGAAGATTTTGTCAGGTTGATACATGTAAGAACTGAGTTTTTGAACAAGATTACTTTTACTCAGTCAGAGATTAGTTGTGACAGAGACTCATCTCTTGTTTGTTGGGGTAACTGCTGAGATGCATGCTGTGGGAAATGAATGGAAAGGTGAAGGGTGGAGTCATCAGCATATGAGTGAATAGGGTTAGATGCACAGCCTGTGTCATTCATGAATAAAAGGAAGAGCATTGGTGATAGGACAAAGCCCTAAGGAACACCACTATTGATAGATCTAGTAGAAGAACGGTGGCCGTCTACAACAGCAGCTATAGAACGACCAGAAAGGAAGCTAGAGATGAAGGCACAGATAGAAGGACAGAAACCATCAGAGGGCAGTTTGGAAATTAAGAAAGTATGGAGTAGATGAAAAGTTGCTGAATGCCGTGAAAAGTAAATATGAGGTTGCCAAGGCTGCAGTGTGTGTGGATAGTGAACTGAGTGAATTTTTCTGTTTGAAGGTTGGATTGAAACAGGGATGTGTAATGTCTACATGGTTGTTCAATCTGTATAAGGATGGGGTTATAAAAGAGATACCATGTAGGGCAGTGGATGTTGGAGTGGCCCTAATGAGAGAGGGCAGTGTTTGGAAACTACCTGTACTGTTGTTTGCAGATGATACTGTCTTAAGTGAAGACGAAGGGGAGCTGCAAGACTTGGTGGACGAGTTTGGGAGAGTATGTAAGAAACAGAATCTAAATGTAAACGTAGGGAAGAATAAAGTTATGGTCTTCGAGAGAAGTGAAGTCAGTGAATGTACAGTGAGGTTGGATGCGAAAGAAATGGAAAATGTGAGTGTGTTTAAGTACTTGGGTGATGTGATGAATGTGGACGGAAGTTTAGAGGTGGACGTGCTAGAAAGGGTAAAACAAGGAAGAAAGGTTGCTGGTTCCTTGAAGGAAGTGATAAGAAACAGGGAAGTGAGCATGGAAGTGAAAAAGTTATTACATGACAGCATTGTGATACCAGCTCTAACGTATGGAGATGAAGCTTGGACGTTGTTAGAGGGACATAAGTCAAGAGTGAAAGCAGTGGAAGAGTTATTTGGAAGGAGCCTGTCGAGTCACATGGAGAGAAGACAGACTGACAAATGAAGATGTAAAGGAGCGCTGTGGTATGCATGTGGATGTGATAGGAAGCATTAGGAGAAACACACTGAGGTGGTTTGGCCATGTGGAGCGGATGGAGAGTGAGAGACTGACAAGGAGAGTGTATGTGAGTGAAGTGGAGGGGGAGAGACGGAGGGGAAGGCCAAGGATGAGATGGAGGGATGGAGTGGAGAGGTATATAATTTTTTTTTTTTTTAATATGAGGAAGAAGAAACCAAAGGCAACGAGCCTGCAAAACTATTCCTTCTAAGAGAAAAACAAAATATAAGAGAGAGCCAAATTCAAGATCCGATCATTTACAGAATCCTGGACACACTGCGTTTGAAAAACTGGAGATCATAGGAAGTAGGAAATACAGACAGAGGGAGACAGTTCCAGAGTTAACCTGTTGCATAAATGAAGAACTGGGAGTAACGGTTAACTCTTGTATTAGAGAGTTGGACAGAAAAGGGATGAGAGTTTGCTGCTAGACGGGTACTACGCGTCCGTCGTAGGGGTGGAGGAATGCATGCAGCTTTCAGAGGAGCAATGATCATTGAAGTAGCGATAGAAAAGAGATAAAGATGCAACAGTGTGGCGAAGAGACAAAGGTTGAAGGGAGTCAGTAAGAGGAGGAGAGTTAATGAGGCGAAAAGCCTTTGACTCCACCCTATTGAGAAGAGTTGTATGTGGGGAGCCTCCTCACACATGAGAGTTGTACTCTACACAGGGGCAGATAAAACCCCTGTATAGAGTCAACAATTGTGCGGGGGTAAAGAAGGAACGGAGTCGGCTTAGCACACCCAATCTCTTGGAAGCAGATTTTACAAGAGATGTAATATGATCTTTCCAAGACAAGTCCCGGGTAAATGAAACCCCAAGCAAGGATGATGTTCAAGGATGATGCAGGATTAAGATGAATATTATCAAACAGTAATGGGCATACCTGTGGAAGATTTTGTCAGGTTGATAGGTGCAAAAACTGAGTCTTTGATGCATTAATAACAACAAGATTATTTTTACCCCAGTTAGAGATATGAGCCAAGTCAGACTTTCGGTGTGCCATAGCCTCATCCCTTCTTTGTTGAAGTAACTGCTGAGATGGACGTTGCGGGATTTGAATGGAAAGGTGAAGGGTGTAGTCATCAGCATATGAGTGGATAGGGTTAGATGTACAGCTTAGAAGGTCATTCATGAATAAAAGGAAGAGAGTTGGTGATAGAACAGAGCCCAGAGGAACACCACTGTTACAAGATCTAGGAGAAGAACGATGGCCGTCTACAACAGCAGCTATAGAACGACCAGAAAGGAAGCTAGCGATGAAGGCACAGATAGAAGGATAGAAACCGTAAGACGGTAGTTTGGAAATTAAAGATTTATGCCAGACTCGATCGAAAGCCTTAAAGATGTCAAGTGCAATGGCAAAGCTTTCGCCAAAATCCCGAAAGGAGGATGACCAGGAGTCTGAAAGGTAGGTGAAAAGATCGCCGGTAGAGCGTCCCTGACGGAACCCATACTGACGATTAGAAAGAAGGTTGTGATAGGAAAGATGCTTTAAAATTTTTCTATTAAGAACAGACTCGATAACTTTTAAGATACAGGATGTTAAAGCAATTGGACGATAGTTAGAGGGTTGGGAATGGTCACTCTTCTTTGGGACTGGCTGAATGAGAGCAACCACCCAGCAAGAAGGAAAGGTACAAGTTGACAGACAAAGGCGAAAGAGTTTGCCTAGGCAGGGTGTAAGCACAGAAGCACAGTTCTTGAGAACAACAGGAGGGATTCCATCAGGCTCATATGCCTTATTAGTACTGAGGGCTGTGACAGCAGAAAATTCATCAGCTGAAGAAATTTTGATGTCAGCCATGAAGAAGTCAGAGGGGGGAAGTGGTGGAGGAACAACACTGGAATCGTCTAAAGTGGAATTGGAGGAGAAAGTCTGAGCGAAGAGATCTGCTGTATCAGTAGAAGAAATAGCTACAGAGCCATCAGAGTAGAAAAGAGAAGGAAAGGATGATGAGGTCAAGTTGTAAGAAAGGTTTTTGGCAAGGTGCCAGGAGCGGGAAGAATTCGAGTTAGAGAGTTGAGAGCACTTAGTACGGATGAAATTATTTTTAGCAGAGGAAAGAACAGACTTAACACGATTCCGGGCAGAAACGTATAAAAGATGTGATTCAGGGGTGGGTTGGCTCCGGTACCTTTTATAGGCCCTCTCCTTGTTGCGGACAGCATTTGAAAAAGCGTGATTAAACCAAGGCTTTCGTGCATTAGTCAAAGGATATGAGAAAGGAATGTATGCTTCCATGCCCGAAAGAACAACCTCTGTAATGCGCAAGGCACACCCAGATGGCTCCTGGCCATGGAAGCAATAATCATTCCAGGGAAAATCAAAGAGTACTGCCTGAGGGCCTCCCAGTCCGCAGCTCCAAAGTACCACAGACGACGTTTCTTTGGACGGTCCGCAGGCCGTACTGGAGCGATAGGACAGGTTAAGGTGATAAGGTTGTGATCGGAGGAGCCCAGCGGGGAGAAAAGATTAACAGTGTAAGCAGAAGGATTAGTTGTAAGGAAGAGGTCAAGTATGTTGGAACTCTCTCCAAGGCGATCAGAGATACGGGTAGGGTGCTGTACAAGCTGCTCTAGGTCATTAAGGATAGAAAAGGTGTAGGCTTGTTCACCAGGTGGATCAGTGAGAGAGGAGGGTGTGAACTGGGAGCACGGCCGTGAAATGGCGGGGGACAGGGTGACGTGGAGGCGATTTGTTTGTGGGCACCCCGTATAAGGGATTAAGGCATCTGGAAATAGATAGATATTTTTGTAAACTGTAACATTCCAGGAGCACGGGAAGTAAGATACTAATAAAAATCTCATCGCAAAATCCATAAAATGAAGCGTAGTTTACAAGTGACTCTTTGTGTCAAAAGTGTTCAAGTAAGAACCACTTTATCTGCAACACAGTAGTGCCATAACCTCATAGCATTAATTTTGCAGCTTGAATGTACTAAATACCCCTTCATTACACCCACTGCTACATGGTAGCTCTGTAAAACAAATATATTCTGAAATTTTATTGAAACAATACATACGGAAATATGAGATTTATTGAACAAAATATACATGTTTCTGACTACTGTGTCTAAAATACATTGTTTCACTTCTTTCATAAAAAAATATCAAACTACTGATGTTCTTTGAACAGAGAACTACATTAGTAATTATATCTATGGCAACACAGGCTCATAAAGTGAATCAACTGACTATTGTCTCAGACCTAGAACTTTGCTAACTTGAACTGACTTTTCCATAGTGGGTGAGTTTCTTTGTGATTATCATAACTAAAAACATAACTGAATATGAAGAATATAAAGATATTATCTCAAAGAAGACACTTAAAAAATGAATCACCATATGAATATTGTCACGGACACAGAACTTTGTCTGTTTGACTTGAACTGACTTTACCAAACAGGTGAGTTTCTTATGTCTTTGTTATGGTAAACTATATACATAACTGAAAATGTAAAAAAAGAAATGACATCATATCAAATCAATGAGCCATCATCTTCATATGATTCTTGGGCCTCAATACGTAAGCATTTACCAGCTTTCCCAAGGCATGTACAGTCGTCAGCATAAATTCGCTGCAAGTCCACTCGTGTGATGTGAGTTCTTTTGTCTGGCAACAGTGTAAGGGGATTAGTTGCCACATAGACTTTTATTCACTTTAAAGACGTGTTTTAAGATGTGGTACTAGAGACTGACTAGAGTACAATATTCTGCATACCGTATTTGATCAGTATAAAAAAGTGCTAGAGTTGACAGAAGAATGTTATGGAACGACGTATGAGCCCATCATTCTGGTATTCCTCATTATAACGGTGTCTAAGCACCTCTCTCCCCCTTACTCCTTCTGTTCCCCCCACCCCTCCTCTCCCTCCTACACCCCACCCATGTTCATGTCTCTCCACTTTCTCCTCTCTCCACCCTCTCTACCTTCATTCATTTATCCATGGCACTAACCCGACTGGTGCGTCGCAATTCTCTTGACATTTACTAAACCCAGCCCATCCTGTTCTCAATTGCTCCCAATGCCTCAATAAAACTAACTGCAGCCAAGGTTATCAATATATCTTCCTGTTCGAGTCCCATTCTTGCCCTCACAATCTCCTTCCCACTCCCTTTATTCCAGTTGTCATTCTTTTCTCCCCGTCACCACCAACAGCTGCTAGATATAGAAACATTTGAGGTTTCGGTCTTATGATGTATTCCTCACTTTTTTTTTTTCTTATTTTTTTTTTTAAGAATAAGCCTGGCAGTCGGTGGCTATTATTTCAGCAAGCGTAATCATACAAACATTCGCAACCATTCCTCTTACCTGTCTTTCTCTTTCCACGAAAATGTTCCCATTCTTCTCATACTGTTCACTGATTCTTGAAGCAGTATCAGAACCATAATGATTCGAATTGCTGCATCATTTTTGAAGTTAAGGGTGGGAGAAAAAGACTATGGCATGACATGAATCTCACGAATGTAGAGAAACAAAAAGGTTACAGGAATAGACAAGAAATAGAGAAGAGTGCGGTTTATTACGTCGATTAGCGCCGTGGATAATATAAGGGAGACAGGGTGGGGAGAGAGGGGAGTGGAAATGAAGGAAAGCAGGGAGGGAGGTGTGGTGGGAGGTAGGCTCGGGAGGGTCATCGGGAGGGGTACGGGGGGAGAGAGCTGAAGTTTCATCATTCCACATTCTTCTGTCGTCTTAATCACATTATTTTGCTTAACAAATATAAAAAAATATTGCATTCTGGGCGATTTACAGTACTAATTCTCACAAACACGTCTTTCGAGAGTAAAAAATCTTATGTGGCAACTAGTTCCCAAACACCGTTGCCAGACAAAACGACCCACATCACACTAGCAGGCTTGCAGCGAATATGTGCTGACGACTGTACATCCTATATAGCAGGGTACCTGTGCTTTTGCGCATAGGCAGTTGCGTAAACATTTTGATACTTTGCACTTGCAAGAAGCTGGTTTTGCTGATGTTGGTTTGGTCATCATTATGGGTTGTAGTATGCCATTGACAACTCTACTGCCATACTGGGTGGCAGGTGGCACAGACAGTTTGCACATGTGGGCTCGCTTGTAAACAGTAAGTTGGTATTGCACGAAGTAAATGCTGATGAAAAGCATCTTCAGTAGGAGGTAAGTTTCGCAGATCTGTTCTGCTTGATTCAAAAACTTGTTCCCTCAACACATTTAGGTCTTCAGATGTCTAGGCAACATAAAAAAATGACCATAAGAGCTCTTGCTTCTTTGACAATGTCATCTATTACATCCAGTTCAGCACCACTTTCAGCGTATTATGATATATGAAAACTGTGCGCTTTATCTCTGAAAGTTGTCCAGCTTTCTCTGAAAGCTGTCCAGCTTTCTGTAAAGCTCTTGGCTGCTTTCCTTTTTCCACGATGGTAAATGTAGCTCACTCTGTCACCTCAAGAAATCACATCAGCGAATATCAGTGCAAGTGCAAGGGTCTGTTTTTCTATCTGGTATTTATGTGACAACAACTGTACAAGTTCATGCCTTAATAAATACTTGTCCAGCTTCTGGATCCACATTTCTGCCACAGACTGTAAATGACAGTAGTGGTACATGGACAGGACAACAACGTCTGTGTCTGTTGCTTGCACTACAACACGTAACTGTTCATGAAGCCTAGTTGCATACGCAAGATGAGCTATTATACGGGTATCTGCTTCTTCGTGTTCTTCACATCTGAGTTCTTCAATTTCATGAACACTGTCTCTATTAATCCTTACAGTCTTATCTTTGCTGGAAAATGTACCACAAAGGACAAGTTAGATACCTTTTGGTATAAGGGTGTTTTTCTTTGCTTTTTGGTGACTTGAATGTTGCATATCAGTAGGACTTAATAAGACAAGTATATGCCTACCTTTAGGATCGCGACCCTTTTCACAAAGAAAACAGCAAGTTTTAGCATCTATCTTTGTTGGTAAGGTTGCTTGACTCGTTACACTACCAGTTGTATTCATTGGCAACCTGCCACTCGGTTCCCCTGCTTCTTGTTCCTGTCTGCCTGTAAGAGCTTCGATCTTATTAACTTGTAATTCATATATCCTTTTACAATTTTATATGTCGTATCTACAGCCCAATTGGCGGTAGTTGACCAAACTTGGGCTTAATCTGATCAAAGTTAAGTTTTTAGCAAATTTGTAATTTTGGGGAAAATCGAGAATTTCGGATTAAATGTTTCAAAAAATAGTTTCACAACTTGATTTTGAACAGTATGTTACTTTTTGATACACCTTAGATATCCTTCTTAACAGCTAAAAGCACTGCGAAAAATTTATCTGTCGGGTTCAACAAAACTCTATTTTTTTGCATGATAGCCTGAAGTTGCTTCCTGACTAATCATACAGTTAGCCAGTTATTTTGACAAACGTAATATTTACACATGTGTTCTTCGACACCTTTGTATTCTTGTCTTCAGGTCCCTTGTTGATGTTACACATGAGGTTACCTTAGGGTCCTCAGGTATAGTTTATATTAAACATACCCTCATAGTTGATGTTACACAAGAGGTTACCTTAGGGTCCTCAGGTATAGTTTATATTAAACATACCCTCATAGTTGATGTTACACAAGAGGTTGCCTTAGGGTCGTTAGGTTTAGGTTATATTAAACATACCCTCATAGTTGGAGCGAAGCTTCTTTATTGTGGCTACGCAGTAACAGGAAGTAATTAACTATTCTTAATTTATTATTGTTAATTATTATTACTGCGAGTCATAAAGAAACTATTCATATTCACTTGACATGATGAGAAAAGATGAATGATAATATCTGACCCCATCTATTTAATTTCTTTCAATCCATCTTATCTATGTCTCCATTATCAGACGTCTTAATCCGGTAAGGGGAGGCCACTCAGAGAGAGAGGGAAGGGGGGAGGGAGGGAGGGGGAGATAGAAAGAGATTATTACAGGGACAGAGAGACAAAGACAGACAAAGACGGAGAAAGACAAAGATAGATAGATAGAGACGCACAGATAGACAGATATTTTGATAGATGGATCAGACACAGAGAGACAGACAGAAAGACAGACAGACAGACTGATAGGTAGATAGATAGATATTTTGACACACACACACACACACAGACACACACAGAAGAGAACAAATTTTTTTTATAAAGTAATAGGATTGCAGGTACGAAAGTGGTACACAAACAGGATGGAATAAAAAGGAGGAAGGTAGTAGAACCATGTCATGACAAGTATATAAACAAGATGATAAAGTTGATGTACTCAAATGTGGATGGAATGGTATCTTCATTACTAGAGATGAATGATTATGTCAGAGAAAATGAACCACAAATAATATGCCTAACTGAAACAAAATTAACACCAAGGCTATCCAATGACATACTAAACTTAGAGGAATACAATATATGGAGAAGAGACAGAAATTTAAAAAAAAGGAGGAGGAATTATAATATTAATTAAGAAAAATCTAAAAGTCAATGAAATAAAACTAGATATACCATCACAAGTAGAACTGATTGCAGTAGAGATCAACACATCTGAAGGGAAAGTAATTGTAGCCAATTAGTACACACCACCCAGATCAAACACATGGGAAAGAGACGAATATGAGGACCTGGCAGAGAGTACAATTCAGAGTTTAAGATCATTAGTGCATAAAATCGAAGAGAAATCGGAAAGAATTGTACTAACTGGAGATTTTAATACAAATATAAATTGGAATACTCTAGATATAATTAGCCAAGAAAGCTGTTGGGACCAAAAGCTCCTGGATCTCGTGCAACAGTTTTTCCTAACGCAACATGTGAGGGAAACCACCAGAAAAAGAGGACTCGATGTACCTTCAGTGCTAGATCTAATATTTACTAGGCAAGAAAATTATATTGACAGTTTAATATATCACCCTCCACTCGGCAAAAGAGATCATGCAGTACTAAATTACAACTTCAGGATAGCATATGACATAGTAAACAGCAATGAAAGTTACAAAAAGAGCCTAAACTATAAAAAGGGAAATTATCAAGACCTAAAGAAGTATTTCTTAGAAGTTGATTGGGAAAATGAACTTAGAGGACAAGATTTAAATGCTGTATATAAAAAATTCTGTGAATTTTATGAAATAGGAGTCCAGAAGTACATCCCACAGCACAAAGAAGCAGATAAGAAAATACAGAAATGGTTCAATACAGAATGTAAAAAATCAAAAGAAAGAAGAGATTTGTTGTGGAATAGATACAGAAGACACAATAGTGAAATGGCGTATAATAATTACAAACAGGCAAGAAACGATTATACAAGAATAAAGAGGGAAGCCCAAAAACAGTTTGAGGAGGATATGATAAATAAAAGTAGTGATCAACTAAAGCTGTTTTACAGCTACATCAGAAGCAAAACCAAAGTATAAGATATAATACAATCCATTACGGACGAGGGAATCACTTATACGCAAGAGAAAGATATTTGTGAAGCACTAAATAAGAATTTCCAATTAGTTTTTACGGAAGAAAAATATTTTGAGAGGGACTATGTGGAACATGCATGTCCACACATACTACCAGATATACAAAGAGCAGAAAAAGTAATACAGGAGGAGTTAAGTATATTAGATAGAGGAAAAGCAAATGGTCCTGATGAAATTTCATTTTGGGTACTACGAGAATGTGCAAAGGAGTTAAGTAAACCATTATTTTTAATTTTCAAGAAATCCTTGAGTCAAGCTAAACTACCTAATGTTTGGAAGAAAGCAATAATTGTCCCCTTATTCAAGAAAGGAAATAGACAAAATCCACTCAACTACCGACCGGTATCACTGACCAGTGTTGTAAGCAAGGTATGAGAAAAACTTATAAGAAAAGCTTGGGTAAATCATCTAGAAGAACACAGTATGATAACAGAAAGACAGTTTGGTTTCAGAAAAGGAAAATCATGTGTTACTAATCTGTTGAGCTACTATGACAGAGTAACAAACACAATACAGGAAAGAGAAGGATGGGTGGACAGTATCTATTTAGATTTCAAGAAAGCTTTTGACACAGTACTACACCAAACATGTTTTTTGCGTATATAAATGATATAAACAGTAACACTGGAAATGAGAGCTATCTGAATATGTTTGCAGATGATGCAAAAATACAAAGGAGAATTACTAACACAGACTCTTGTAAAGAGCTACAAGAAAAATTAAATAAACTTCATGAATGGAGTAATACATGGCAAATGGAATTCAATGTGGACAAGTGTCATGTAATCAAGTTTGGTAAAAGTGGAAAAAGACCTGACTGGGATTATAAGTTAGGAAATAAAACCCTATACACATCAGAAAGAGAGAAGGAGCTAGGTGTGATTATCAATAACAGACTATCTCCGGCTGACCACATCAGCGAGAAGGTACGGAACATGTATACACTGCTTGCAAATATGAGAATAGCATTCACATACATGAACGAAGACATGCTAAGAAGGATAATAACATCATTCATTAGACCAACCCTGGAATATGCATTAGTAGTCTGGAGTCCTCATCTCAAAAAACACATACTGTAGACAAGATTGAAAAAGTTCAAAGGGCCGCTACAAGATGGATACCAAGCTTAAGGGATCTAAGCTACTAAGAAAGACTAAATAAACTGAATCTACCAACACTACAGGAGAGAAGGAAAAGAGGTGACATGATAATGCTATATAAGTGCATATCAGGGAAGGCGAAAATAGACATAAATGATTACTTAACATATGGAGAAGCATCGGCAAGAGGACACTGCAGAAAACTGCATAAGAAGAGAGGTGATAAAGACGTAAGGAAATTCAGTTTCCCAAACAGAGCAATTGATCAATGGAATGCACTACCGAATGAAATAGTGTGTGCCAAAACAATTCACAAATTTAAGGATATGTACGATAAATATGGTTTAAGACACGGGACAGTACGAGCTTGACTCATTCCTGTAAAGATACAGTTAGGTAAGGTAAGAACACACACACAGGGAGGGAGGGAGATTAAGGTGAGGAGGTAAACTAGACAGACAGACGGACAGACAGTGAGACAGTCAGACAGACTAAGATACGGATAGACAGACACAGAGACAGACAGACACACAAACAGGAAGAGAGAGAAGCAGGTGAACGGGTGAAGTAGGAAAGCGTTGAAGGTGACGGGGGGGGGGGGAGGCTGTTATTATTAAGCTGTCTGTTACCTTTTTTTCTTTCTCTGTCTGTCTATCTATCTACCTATCTATCTATCTGTCTATACGTATATATGGATGTCTATAATTATCTATTTACTTATATGTCTCTCTGCCTGTCTACCTGTATATCTATCTACAGGTATATATATCTTTCGGGATATTCTGTCGGTCTATCTATCTACCTATCTATCTGTCTATTTATATGTATGTATATATTTATCAATATACTTATCTATCTATTAATGTATGTCCGTCTGTCTGCCTGTCTGTCTGTATATCAATCTACATATATATATCTTTTTGCATATCTATCTATATATCTATCTATCCATGTCTTTGTCAGTGACTATCTGTATCTATCGGTTAGTCTATCTATATCTATTCATCTGTCTATCCATCTTTCTATCCTTGTCTGTCTATCTATAACTATCTCTATCTATCTATGTATATCTGCCTGTCTGTAGGTCTGTCTATATATGTGAATCCTATCTATCTATCTGTCTATCTATCCAGTCTATCAGTCTATCCATATATCTATCTGTCTATCCATACACCTTTCTATCCATCTATCTAACTATCCACTTTTATTACCTGTCTATCTTTGTCACTACGTCCTGTTTGACGTAACCTTGCCACCATAAAGATGCCATATTATTATTATTATTATTATTATTATTATTATTATAACTCACACCAGTTGTGAGTTATATTGTTCTTGATATTGTTGTTATTATTAGTGCGGCCAGATTGTGTCCCCCCTGTGGCGGGGGGGACACAACCTGGCCGCACTATGGGGTGGTACTACTACTTTGCGGCCAGGTTGTGTTAGGAAGAATACTGACACCGTATTCCCTGCGTGTCGTAAAAGGCGACTAAAAGGGGCGGGGTGAGGGGACTAGGGACCCCCTCCTCTGTTTTTTAGTTCCTAAAAAGAGACAGGCCAGAGAAAGGTATGGGGGATGGAGGAATCCCCGTACCCTGAAGATTGGGTCTATGAATGTGCGTGGATGTAGTACGATTGAGGCTAAAAGGAAGGAGACTGGGAGAATGTTTGTGAGAAGAAAGTTGGATGTGTTAGCTCTGAGTGAAACGAAGATGAAAGAAAAGGGTGAGTCTATATTTGGAAGTGTGAATGGAAGATTGTCAGGCGTTGATAGAGGAAGGGCAAGAGAAGGTGTGGCCTTGTTAGTGAGTCCGGAAGTACTGCAGTGTGTGATTGAATGAAAGAAGGTGTCATCGAGACTGATGTGGGTGAAAGCGAAATTTGAATGAGTTGTGGGTGTTTGTCAGTGCATATGGGCCTGGTAGTGAAAGGGATGAAGAAGAGAAGGAGTCTTTCTGGAATGATGGTGATGAGTGTCTGCAGAGTTTTAGAGCGAATGTGAATGTGGTATTGATGGGAGATCTGATTGCTAGACTGGGAAATGTAGCAGTTGAAGGTGTAGTTGGTATGCATGGTGTGCCTGGAAGAAATGAAAGTGGGGAATGAATGATAGGGATGTGCGCTGAGTGAGAGATGGTGATTGGATATACCCTGTTTGAGAAGAAAGATATTTATAAGTATACATGGGTGAGACAGGAGTGTGGAAGGGTTGTTGATAGAGCATTGATGGACTATGGTTGTGTCCAGGAATGTAATAGGAAGATTGTTGGATGTGAGAGTTCTGAGAGGGGAGGGTGGAGGTATGTCTGACTACTACCTGGTGGAGGGAAAGTTAAGAGTAGGTTAGAGATGGGTGAGAGCTAGGAGGGTTAGGTGTGGCAGGGAGGTTTTGAAAGTGAGTGAGTTGGATAAAAGAGAGAGAATGATAGAGTATCAGGAGAAATTGAAAGACGAGTGGAACACAGTGAAAGAACAGGAAAATGGTAGTGTGGAGGAGAAATGACAATTGTTTAGGAGTACTGTGGTGGGGCATGCGGAGGTGTGTGGTGTGAGAAGAGTGGGTGGTGGTGTAAGAAAGGGAAGTGAATGGTGGTCCAAGGAAGTTAAGTATAGCTGCGGCTGAGAAGAGACATACATTTGAAGTGTGGCTGCAGAGGAAGGATGAGGTGTCATATGAAAGGTATAAGGAAAAGAGGAATAGAGCGAGAAGGGCTGTGCGTGATGCTAAAGTGGCAGCAGATGAGAGGTGGGGTAGGCGGCTGAAAGAGAATTTTCATCAGAATAAGAAAATGTTTTGGAAGGAGGTGAAAAGGGTGCGAAAGGGAGAGTCTGCGAAGGAAGAGCGAGTAAAAGCAGAGAATGGAAGGATGTTAACTGAGATGGATGCAGTAAGGAAGAGATGGGCAGAGTATTTTGAAAGATTGTTAAATGTAGAGGAGGAAAGGGTGTCTGAGATTGTGGCAGATGGAAGGGTGAAGGAATAAATGTGTTGGGAGAGTTGATTGATTCTTTGATCACGAAGGAGGAAGTGCAGGAGGCAGTAAAGAAAATCAAAAAAATGGAAAGCTGCAGGTATGGATGGGTGTGCTGTGGAAGGCCTGGAGGGTGGTGGAGTGACTATTGTTGACTGGTTAGTAAGATTGTTGAATGTGTGCTTTGTGAAAGGTATGGTGCCAGTTGACTGGGCAAGTGCTTGTGTGGTCCCGTTGTATAAAGGCAAGGGTGATAAGTATGGATGTACTAGCTTTAGGGGTCTAAGTCTGTTGAGTGTTGTAGGTAAGGTGTATGGTAGAGTGTTAATTAAGAGAGTTAGAGAGGGTACAGAGGGAGTGTTTGGTGATGAGCAGTGTGGCTTTAGGAGAGGGAGGGGATGCGTGGATTAGGTGTTTGCTGTGAGACAAGTGTGTGAAAAGTATTTAGCAAAAGGCAAGGATATGTTTTGGGCATTCATGGATTTAGACAAAGCGTATGATAGAACTGATAGGGAGGGTTTGTGGTCTGTTTTAATATTGTATGGACTTGATGGTAGGTTACTAAAAGGGGTGAAAAGCTTTTAAGTAATTAGTACAGCATGTGTAAGAGTGGGAAACTCTGTGAGTAATTGGTTTCCCGTGAGAGTGGGGCTGCGGCAGGGATGTGTGATGATACCTAGGTTGTTTAATATTTATATGGATGGTGTTGTAAGGGAGGTGAATGCAAGAGTTTCAGGTGGAAGTCTGAGTCTGGTGAATGTTGATGGTGGAGAGTGGAATCTGAAGCTGCTGCTGTTTGCAGATGATACAGCACTGGTGGCTGATTCAAAGGAGAAATTGAGACAGTTGGTAGAGGAGTTTGGAAGGGTGTGTGAAAGGAGGAAATTTAAAGTAAATGAGAATAAGAGTAAAGTGATGAAGTGTACGAGGTCAGTAGATGGTAGGAGGATGAATATAGTTTTGAATGGTGAGTTGCTTGAGGAAGTAGAGTGTTTAAGTATTTTGGGTCGCATGTTGCTGTGGATGGAAGCATAGATGCAGAAGTGAAGTTTAGAATGAATAAAGTAGGAAATGTGCTGGGAGGAATGAAAAAAGTGTTTAGATGTCGTTTGCTTAGAATGGATGTAAAGAGAAGGCTGTATGAGGGTGTTGTGGTACCGACTGCGTTATATGGGGCTGAAACATGGAATATGTGTGTAGCAGAGAGGAAAAGTTTGAATGTAATGGAGATGAGGTGTCTGAGGAGTATGTGTAGAGTGATGCGTATGAATCGAGTGAGAAATGATGAGGTGCGAAGGAGAACTGGAGTTGTTCAGGAGATGGCTGATCGAGTTGAGCAGAGGGTGTTGCGATGGTTTGGGCATATGGAGAGAATGGATAATGAGCGATTGGTGAAAAAGATAACTAGATCTTATGTGTGAGGTGTAAGGCTGAAGAGGAAGACCACGAATAGGATGGATGGACAGTGTGAAGAGAGCATTGGATGTGAGAGGGATGTCTGTTGAGCAAGGAAGAGTGGCTGTGCGTGACAGAAGTAAATGGAGAGAAAATGTGAATGAATAAATGATGACGCAGCCCTGAGGGAATATTCTCCCCCATTTTGTCTGATCAGCTAATAAGGTGAGGTGCGGGTAAGGGGATGGGTCTATTATGATGTGGCAGGAGTAAACCAGCTCTGCTGTTGGGCCCTGCTGCAAATGTCACTGATTGCACTGCGCAGTTAACCCTCGTGCGGTGTGGTGCGGTGCGGATCTATCCTTTCTTCCCTTTGGGGCTAAGATGCGAATGAATGTGTCTAAATGGATGAGTAAATGGGGAGTGTGTCGTCCTGTCTCAGCTACCTCCCATTCCTTGGGGGAGGCAGCCTAGGTATATAGATAGATAGATTATTAGTATTAGTATTATTATTAAAAGAATACCCGTCATATGTGAGGTAGACTGTAATAATAGTGTTAGATGATGACTATTATGTATCCATCCTGGATGACTCCCAGTGCTGGTGAAATGACATGTGAACTCAAGTTGTGACTCTAAACAACTTTTATTAATAACTTTTCATTCTACAGTCAATACTTTCTGAGATTTGAGTTTTCTATACGGACAGACACACACACAGATACATTTCATACAAAAAAAAAAAAGAATGACCATCGACTTCGTCTACGTGGCTCAGTTATTATTATTGTTGTTGTTGTTATTATTATTATTATTATTCTTTCTTACGAAGAAGTAAACTGCTCGTAATCGCTGTTTCAACGCCAGAGCCATCGTACTTGGCCACCTGAGTGCCACAGCTGGCGGCTTAATATGACCCAGTATCATCCAGTTCCCAGTACTGGTTTTCCAGTTACAGCCAAAAATCTATCAAAATAGTCTATTCGCGGATTCTCAGAAAACGCTAAAGGTACAGACTTTAAATTTTTGTGGGACATAGCCAAGATCGGGGAGCAGGTCTGAAATGACTATGGGCCCATTTGGGCCAGTAGCTTCTGAGATCACCCGGGGGTCAATGGAAAGTGGTTTGAAGTCATTGAGTACACCGTTTAAAATGCCAAGATAGAACTGAACTACAACCACCAAACTAAGTACATTTATAGAACTTCTTATGCTATGCATGGCTACCAAGCATGAATGACTTTGACCCGAAGCAAAACAAAAAACAAAACAAAAAAGGAAAACTTTTTTCGCCTGGAGCCAGAGCCAGACAGAACCAGTATTCCCACTGGGTATGGAAGTTCCTTAACACCGTTTCCCAAGTGGTTTATTTTGTTACAGCTTAATCATCTCTTCCATGTTAAATAAATCATTCCAATATAGCCATACTCTGCATAAACAGTGAACAAAAGGATACTAACCACCCATGTCCAAAAATAAATCACTAAAGAAGAGGTGTGAGGGAGCTTCCTTAACCCAAGGCGTCCCGTTAACGTGTGGATATTCCACCACATTTTGTCACGGTAACACCTGATGATGTATCCATACATTTTGCAGTTGCAAGGTCCGCCATTTGCACATTTTTCAAGTTTCACAGGTGATTTTTGGTAGGCATATGTGGGAGACCTTCCTCTATCCGCTGTCAGCAGGGATACTGCTGGCCCCACCTGGCCCCCCCCCTCCCCTCTGCCCGCCATTTTCTCGGCAACTCACCTGTTAGCAGTGACCTGGCCAGTAAAGACATGTCGTGCCACGGTCTCGCCAATGACGAAATTCAAGGCGATAGTGATTCCCGAGGTGGAGGACAAAGGAAAAAACAAGCCAGAGGAAGAAAGAAGCACAAGTGATGAGGCAGTAACGTCGTAAAAGAAGGTGCCATATGTTGATGTGTTTGGTGAGTGAACAAGGGTTATATTGCTTATATTATTGTCTGAAAACCAATAAACTCTTGTATTACATAAAATTTCTTACCAAATAAATAAATATTTAACTATTAAGAGTGGTTTGGAATAGTTACCCCTCCAATAGAAAACATCTTCTCTGGAGCCTGGCCTGAGAGAACATGGTACCAAGGGCAGGGTTCTGTTACCTGTACTGTGTTTCTAAAGTCACTAAGCACTTTCTGAATTTTCGATTTTTCTCATAAAAAGCAAAGGTTTTAGCCAAAAAAAACTTTTTGAAAATCTGCCGGGATTGGGGGGGATCATCGGTGAAAAATTGTCAGGATGCGGCGGGGTAAGTGACGAAAATACGTTTTGAATTTCGCAGGGCTGCGCAGTGTAATGGATTTTCTGTGCATATTTTCAACGCGCCTATGCATATTTTTGATGCATATTATCAACACATATTTTTAATGCATCAGGTGGAGGGATGGAGTGGAGAGGTATATTAGATAGAGAGTGTAAGGTGGGGGGAGGGCAGTTAAATGGCAGGGGACAGGGTGACATGGAGGCGTTTTGTCTGTGGCCACCCCTTATGGGATTAAATCGTTTGGCTATGGAGCGATACAAACGTGATGTATAATAAAACTACAAAAATGATCAATGTCAATATTTCTACTTCCCTCATCAAAACTCACAAGCAGTCACTTAAACACGTAGCCTCGACGATTATGGAAGCTCATTAACACTTTTTCCTAGCTAACTTATTTTCTATAATGCACCTTAGTCACCTTTTTTGTGTTATGTAAATCATTCAAATATCGCCATACTTTGCATAAATAACATGCAGTAGAATATTAATCATCCATATCCAGAAATAAATCGTTAAGGAGGAAGTGTTAGGGAGCTTCCTTACCCAACGAGAATAAAGCAATGATACACAAAGATCCAACATCCAGTGATGCAGCACGAACTGTGATATTACAGCACCGCACATGCCACTGTGCTGCGTGCTGACATCATATGTAGGCAACAGTCAACTCTGGAACTGTCTCCCTATGTCTGTATTTCCTATGACCTCCAGTCTTTCTAACGCAGTGTATCCAGACATCTCAAAATGAATGCATCTTGAATTTGGCTGTTATCTTGTTTTTGTTTTTTCTTGGAGGGAACGATGTTTCGGGCTTCTGGCCTTTGGTTCCGTGTTCCTTGTACTAATATATATATATATATATATATATATATATATATATATATATATATATATATATATATATATATATATATATATATATGAGACTCTATGGTACAGTGGTAGAGTGTACGTTTCGTACACCGGTAAGCCAGGGTTCGTGCACCACCAGGGTAATAAACTTTGGGAGTGTTTACCCGGCCACGCACTGCGTTGCCGGACACAAGGGTGCTGTCGTTGAACTAGTGTTGCTTGCTATAAAGTATGCTTGCACCCAGTCAGCTTGCGTGGGCCTATTACGCTTAGTTCAAAGACTACACACATCCAAAGCCACTACAGCACTACAATTACACTTACAAGCACTTCTCACCCTACAAACAATCTCTACCAGACAGCCTAAGCCACTTGGTAGAGATACATTGGCTGTATCATCCCGACTTCGGTCAGGATAGGTCGATCCTTCAGTGGATACTCAAACAGATGATGATGATGTTATATATATATATATATATATATATATATACATACAGTATATATAAACCCCTGGGGGAAGTTTTTTTTTTTCAAGAATACTCCCCCAGTATCCCTGCTTGTCGTAGAAGGCAACCAAAAGGGTTGCCGGAGGGTTAGTGCCTCTCCCCGGAAAACAACTAACTAAAAAAACAAACAAGAAGCCTCGGAAAAGGACTGACCTAACGATGACAACCCAGGACCGGACAAAGGACTTGGTAATGGTTACATGGAATGTAAGAGGAGCGATTGATGAGGTGAATGAGAGAGAGATTGTCCAGGTGCTTGAGGGTGCGAAAGTGGATGTACTGTATGTGGAATAACTGAAACAAAATGGAGAGGAGAAAGTGTGAGAGAATGGGAGTATGGGTGGGGTATATGTGCAGGAGTAGGTGAGAATGAGAGGGCAAAGGAAGGAGTATGTATAGTTGTGAGTAAAAGATGGAAGAAGAGCAGTTGAGTCAAAGATTGTGTGGGTAAAGTTGAAAGTTGGAATACAAATGAGGGCGATTGTGTGTGTGTATGCGCCAATGCAAGATCGTGGTAGCAGAGTGAGAGAAGAGTTCTGGACAAATGTGGAAGTGTGCATGGAAAAGTTTGGAAGGAATGAGAGAGTGTTTTTGATCGATGATATGAATGGTAAAGTAGGGAATGTGAAGGTGGATGGAATAGTTGGTGAGTGGGGTGTGCCTGCTGAGATAGATGAGAATGGCAGTGCGTTAGTGGACATTTGTGCTGGGAGAGGGTTGGTGATAGCCAGTACCTTCTTCAGGCATAAAATGATCCACAGGTATACATGGCGAGTGATGAGAAGGGTGGGTGGTGAACTGAATGAAAGGAAGTCAGTGATTGATTATGTGTGTGTGGATGAAAGGATGCGAAGATGTGTAATGGATGCAAGGGCTTATTGAGGTTGGGGGAGTGGACTTTCTGACCACTACTTGGTGGTGGCCAGAAATAGGATCCAAGTAAGATGGAGGAATAGAAGAAGGGAAAGACGAGAGGAAGGAGGAGTTGCAAGGAGAGTGGAAAGGTTACAAGAGGATGAGAAAAAGGCAGGGTATAGGAGAGAAGTGGAGGAACGATTGGGCAAATATGAATTGGAGCAGATGGGGGACGTGGAAGGTGTGTGCAGGATATTTACAGAAGAAATATGTGCAGCATGTGATGTGGTGTGTGGGAGGAAGAGAAGACGGAGGGGGGTGCAAGGAACAGCGTGGTGGACTGAAGAGGTGAAACAGGCTGTGGCACAAAAGAAGAAAGCATACTATGAATGGATGAGAAATAGGGATGTGGAAGAAGTTGAGAGGCGGAAGAGAGAGTTATATGCAGAAAGAGAGAGGTGAAAAGATTAGTAAGTGAAAGTAAGAAGAGAGTGGATGAGGAATTTGGAAGGAATTCGAATGTAAAGTGGAGGGACTGTAAGAAAATGTTCTGGAAAGAGGTGAAAAGAGTAAGACAGGGTGGAAGTGAAGTTAGCAGGGGAGTGAAAGATAAAAATGGCAGATTACTAGTGGAGAAGGGAGAAAAAGTGAGCAGATGGTGAGAACACTTTAAGGAATTGTTGAACATACAGGATGGAAGTAATGCGAGTATAAGTGGCTGGGGAATGGCTGTGAGAAGGAGGGAGGTGAAAAGACAGGAAGAAATCAGTAGGATGGAAGTTGTGGAAGCA
>NC_136984.1:28884967-28987467 GCF_032717465.1 Coenobita brevimanus
ATATATATTTACTAACAAGGCATATGAGTCTGATGGAGTCCCTTCTGTTGTTCTCAAGAACTGTGCTTCTGTGCTTACACCCTGCCTAGGCACACTCTTTCGCCTTTCTCTATCAACTTGTACGTTTCCTTCTTGCTGGAAGTTTGCTCTCATTCAGCTAATCCCAAAGAAGGGTGACCATTCCCAACCCTCAAACTATCGTCCAATTGCTTTAACATCCTGTATCTCAAAAGTTTTCGAGTCAATTCTTAATAGAAAAAATTTAAAACATCTTTCCTATCACAACCTTCTTTCTGATCGTCAGTATGGGTTCCGTCAGGGACGCTCCTCTGGCGATCTTCTCACCTACCTTTCAGACTCCTGGTCATCCTCCTTTCGGGACTTTGGAGAAAGCTTTGACATTGCACTTGACATCTCAAAGGCTTTCGATCGAGTCTGGCATAAATCTTTAATTTCCAAACTGCCCTCTTACGGTTTCCATCCTTCTATCTGTGCCTTCATCACTAGCTTCCTTTCTGGTCGTTCTATAGTTGCAGTTGAAGACGGCCATCGTTCTTCTCCTAGATCTATCAACAGTGGCGTTCTTAAGGGCTCTGTCCTATCACCAACTCTCTTCCTTTTATTCATCGATGACCTTCTAAGCTGTACATCTAATCCTATCCACTCATACGCTGGTGACTCCACACCTCACCTTTCCATTCGGATCCCACAATGCCCATCTCAGCAGTTACTTCAACAAACAAGGGATGAGGCTATGGTACACCTAATGTCTGACTTGGCCCGTATCTCTGACTGAGGTAAAAATAATCTTGTTTTTAATGCATCAAAGACTCAGTTCTCACACCTATCAACCCGACAAAATCTTCCACAGGTATACCCACTAATGATTAATAATATTCAGCTTCATCCTGCATCATCCTTGAACATGCCTGGGGCTTCATTAACTCGAGACTTGTCTTGGAAAGATCATATTACACATCTTATATCTGCTTCCAAGAGATTGGGTGTGCTACGCTGACTCCGTTCCTTCTTTACCCCTGCACAATATTTGACTCTATACGGGGGTTTTATCCACCCCTGTGTGGAGTACAACTCCCATGTGCTGGGAGGTTCCCCACATACAGCTCTTCTCAACAGGGTGGAGTCAAAGGCTTTTCGTCTCATTAACTCTCCTTCTCTTACTGACTCCCTTCAACCTCTGCCTCTTCACCAAACTGTTGCATCTTTATCTCTTTTCTATCGCTACTTCAATGGTCACTGCTCCTCTGAATCTGTCTGCATGCATTTCTCCACCTCTACAGCGCGCGCATAGCACCCGTCTAGGACCAAACTCTCATTCCTTTTCTGTCCAACTCTCTAATACAAGAGTTAACCATTACTCCCAGTCCTTCATATATGCAACAGGTCAACTCTGGAACTGTCTCCCTCTGTCTGTATTTCCTGCCTCCTATGATCTCCAGTCTTTCAAACGCAGTGTGTCCAGGCATCTCGAAATGATCAGATCTTGAATTTGGCTCTCTCTTGTATTTTGTTTTTCCTTGGAGGGAACAGTTATTGCGGGCTCGTGGCCTTTGGTTCCTTTGTCACAAAAAAAAATGGACTTCATGAGTTCAAGTTCTAAAAGGTCAGTTTATGTTTAGGAAATGCATTGCATTGTAGGGGATATTATTACTGCCAGTAATAATAACAAATGATAATGTCATGCCATGAGCTCAACAGAAGTGTGGGTGCACACAGAAACTGGAAGCCAATGATTGCTTAACATTTTTCTTGTGAGATAGTTCAGGCTTTAGCTACCTGTGCCCTGTGTGGCAACCATCACTGAAGTATATTAATCATCATTGAACTAAGTGAAGTATTTAACTGATGATGGATTTTCATAGACATTAGCGTTGAGTGTGGTGAGTTGGGACAGTGCGGGACACGGGATGAGTTGGAACAGTGGGCACTGCAATGCCAAATGGTGCCCGTTCATAATAGCCCTGCCCCAACGATACAAATGTTGTTAATACTACTTTTCTATAGAGCCACAAATAATGCATGAAAAATGTGCTAATATGAAAGGGTAGCATTTTGACCTTTGTAGAAATTCATTTTTGAAAATACACATATTTTGCCAATTTTCCTCTCCCACAGTCAGTTTTAGAGCTAAAGGTGTACTTTTTGGTGGGTGAAATCTTCAGTTGTTATAGTTTTTGTAATTTATCCAGAAAATGCATTTTTACAGCTGAACAGTGCTGAAGGATTAATAGACAATTTTCCCGACTCGGCCACCGTTTTATTTTATTCTTTATTTTTTGTTTTTTTACCCAGGGTGAGTTGGGACAACAATTTCATTTGTGATTTTCGCAAGGAAAAATCTACTTTTCATGCATTATATACTACTATATTTTATAGTTTGCTGTATTTATGGTGATTTTGGGTGTCAACAAATAAATATTTCTCATTTTCAGGTTGCATGCATCATGCAACTCTTTATCTCTTTAGGGCATGCATTTCTCATTTTCAGGTTGCATGCATCATGCAAATACTGTGATGTGGATTATGGCAAAAAAACATATATTGGTATAGTGTAAAAAGTAGGGAAGAAGAGCTGTACAATGACATTTTTGGAAAGGAGAGGAACTGAGAAATGCAACTGGCCAGTTTGTGATGCTGTACTGTATACTGATGATGATTTTCGGCAGTATATCATTGGTGGACCTGTCTTATTAGCAGGATTTGTACCTTTTACGATGCAAGAGATGGACAAAGCCTTTCATGATTATAAAAAGCATAATTCTCATTGAAAATTTTCAGCCTAAATAGCTACAGATAACTTAGTGGAACTCTTAACTACGGAATATGTATAGTGCAGTGCGTCCTTAACTGCAAGGCGTGGGGGTTGGGGGGTGGCTAGGTTTATGAAAGAGTTGTGAGGTAGGATGGAATTGGAGTGCATTGGTGTTGTGATGAGGAGGGGTAGATTGAGATGGTTTGGGCATGTGCAGAGGATGGGGGATGATAATGTGGTGCAGAAATTGATTAGTGCTAATGTCAGGGATAAGGGACTGAATAGGGAAGCTGCCAGAGATCGAGCAGCATGGACAGCCGCCATTAGATGACCAAGGCCGGCGGATCAAACATGATGGAGCCTTTAAAAACGAAACAAAAACTAAACGAACTTCAGATTGGTTAATTGGATAAATGTAAGTTTCTTTTTTTTTTTTTGAGCAATAACGCTCATTTAATTTTGCTATTGGCTTTTATATCAGGTAATAGAAATAATTTTAACTTTTGTGCTACATTATGCGTCGGATGGCTCCTTGTTAACCTGTTCAGAAGTATGTGATTGAAGTTATGTTTTTTTTAGCAATTATAGGTAATGAAAAAATCAGCAAGATGGGTGATTTTTGCCATACATCAACACAAATGGTGAAGTGCATTGTGTGTGTGTGTGTTTTTTAATTTCTCATGGTTAGTCATTGTGGCCACCTCCGAATTATGCTTCTGGCTGAGCCCCTGCCTACTGTACTTTACCCACTCACCTGTGTGTGTGTGTGTGTGTGTGTGTGTGTGTGTGTGTTTCACTGTCTCTGTCTACTGTATCTGTTTGTCTAGTTTACCTCCTCACTTTAATCTCCCTCCTCCCTGTGTGTGTGTGTGTGTGTGTGTGTGTGTGTGTGTGTGTGTGTGTGTGTGACCCTCCCTCCCTTCCCCCCCCCTCTCTCTCTCTCTGTCGCCACCCTTTACCGGATTAAGCCGTCTGGTCATAAAGACGGAGATAGATATATAGATAGAGTGACAGATGGACAGATAAACATAAGTTCCAGATGGGGTCATATTATTGTTCATCTTTCTCCCTGGTGTCAAGTGAATATCAAGATGTTTGTGATTCTCAGTAATAATAACAATATATATAATAAAAATAACTAGTTACCTCCTCTTATTGTATAACCCCAATAAGGAAGCTTCGCCTCAACTATATATATATATATATATATATATATATATATATATATATATATATATATATATATATATATATATATATAAAACACATCCATGCATTTATACAATCACACTCATGCACACGTACAAATATATATAATTTTCATTTTTTTTTTTATTGTTTTGTTTTTAAACCTTATATCATTTATTAGAAAAAACAATCTAAAGACCCTAAAACTAATAACCTAGCAGCCAAATCGCTAATTTATACTACATACGTAAGAGACAAATAGCTAAACCTACAGTAACGAAAAAAAAAAAAGCCTCAACCAAGAGACTATAAACAATCTTATAAGTTACGTGCAATCTAAACAAGATCTGTGGACGCTAAGGTAACTTCTTGTGTAACATCAACGAGATCTGAAGACATGAACACGTGTAAATGTTTCATGTCTCAATAACTGGCTAACTGTCTGCTTGACTGTAACCATATTCCTTTCAGATCATAAGAGAGGCCACAGCTATATATCTGGAAAATTACAGCTTTAAAACTTTTGTGGTTTTCTCTAAAACTTGTTGCAAAGAAAAAGCAAAGCAGATTTGAATTAGGAACTTTCTACCAGGTTAAACGGTAAAATATTAAGCCAAAATTATTCAGCAACCAAATAGCTGTATCTCAATTTCTGAGATATTTCAATTTCAAATACACAATTTTTAGAATAAAAATGAGTATATGACCTTCAATAACGGGTCAGGGTCATTTATGCTTGGCACAAGGACTTGGGTTACCCTAGGGCATCATATTCTAGTTTTAATATGGTACATATTTTCCATAGCACTTCTTCATGATTAGCATCATATTCTAGTGATAATATGATACATCCTTTCAATAGCACGTCTTCATTACTTGCATTATATTCCAGTGTTAATCTGTTGTTACAACTCAGCATTCAAGATGGATAGATGGCAATTTTAGGCCAAGTTAGAGTAAAAGGAGTATATATTTCTAAATATATACATTGTCAGTTTCAAACACTGGGCTGATATTCTCGTCGGTTATGGAAGCTCCCTAACAGCTTTTACCAAGTTATTTTGCCTATTGCACCTTACACTCCATCTCTGTATTACCTAACTCATCTATTATCGCCATACTCTGCATAGAGAAAGTGGAAAAGAATATTAGCCAGCTGTACCCAAAAATAAATCGCTATGGAAGAGGTGCTTGGGAGCTTTTGCCTATTAGATATATAGAAACTGAAAAGATAAATAGACAGATAGATAGATAAATAGATATGCGGATAGATAAATAAATAGAGAAGTAGATAAATTAGTAAATATAATAAAAATGGGCTTGTGATGCCATACTGGTTTTTGTTTTTTAAATGGTAGATGCCAGATACAGTTTTATAGACAAATTTGTTACATTATTATAACCCAGTTCTTTCTTTCTTTTGTTTTATTGTGATGTTGAAGTATGCTGTTTAAGTAGTAACAGTAGTGGTAGTAGTAGTAGTAGTTGTTGTTGTTGTTGTAACCAGTGGCAGCGGCGGTGGTGGTGGTGGTGGTGATGACAGTAGTAGTGTTGGTAGTGGTGGTGGTGGTGGTAGTGATAGTGGAAGTAGTAGTGGTGGTGGTGGCGGAAGTAGTGGTAGTGGTGGTAGTAGTAGTGATGAGAGTAGTAGTAGCGATGATGATGGTAGTAGTAGTCATTATAATAATAATAATAATAATAATAATAATAACAAAATGCATAGAAGACCTGGTAAACATGTAAATGAACCTGCAAATTAATAAACTGTTTGGGATATAGAGTCATACGGGCGTCACATTCCGATTCCAAATTATAAAAAAGTCAATTTTTATGCCATATTCTAAAGGCCATGGGCTGAATTTATGAACATTATTTATTTATTTATTTATATGCTTATGTTGTGTGTAAATGTGTACCTAATACAGGATGGTCTATGTATCTTTCACTGACTGAGCTCTGTAATATGGAGGGGCTTTCTCATGGGAAGCACCACCTAGTTTGTGTGTCCGCCGCCAGGGCGACGCTGGTGTAGTGGCAGTCATGTTGCACCCCGCCTGACGCCGCGCTTTTTGAAATCAGCTGGTGAGTCCGGAAAAAATAGTGCCATGGTCCAGTGTGCAGCTTACGGATGCAAAAATGGGCACAGGAATTCACTGAAGAGAGATGGCATTACATTTCACTTGTAAGAAGAAGAAGAACAATAAGAACCTAGTGCCAAAATCCAGCACAAAGCCGGATCATCGGCTACAAGTTGTGTACGTTGGGTGGGCCAGAAGAAATAGGTCAATGGAAGGAGTATATCATATCACAGATGGGGCTATTGAAATAAGGAACGGAATTAGATGTCGGAAAGAAGACCAATAGAGGTAAGGAAAGACATGATATTATGGAGGGAAAAATACGATGACTCTCGGAGAAAGTCTGCAAGAAGGGGGGGACGTTGGAGGTGAGACAAAAATGGAAATGCAATACGTCGCTGTAGTGTGTAAAGTGGACAATCAAGGAAAATATGGCGTACAGAAAGAATGGTATTGCAACGAGTACAAAGGGGAGGGCGATCACCAGACATCAAATAAGAGTGGGTAAGTCGTGTATGACCGATTCTGAGGCGAGCTAAAGCCGTCTCCCACCTCCTATTACGGTGGCAAGGGGTCGACCAAGGAGAAATAAACGGTTTAACAACACGTAGTTTGTTATTAGTGATAGAGTCCCAACAAGACTGCCACCGGTGATGAAGGAAGGATGACAGAGCAGGAAGAAGGTCAGAGACTGGAATGAGGAAGGAAGGAGAGACATCCCTGCTAACTGCCATGCGAGCCAACTGATCAGCACGTTCATTGCCTGCGATGCCCACATGTCCTGGGACCCAACAGAACTGGACTGTTTTACGACGGGAGGAGATACGGAACAACCATTCCAAGATACGAAGAACCAGAGGGTGAGAAGCCGAAGGTGACTGAAGAAGGGATAGAGCACTATATGAATCAGAGAATATCACAAATGAGGAAGAAGAGGCATGACAAATATACCGCAACGCAAACAAGAGGGCATATAATTCTGCTGTTAGAACACTTGCATAGGTAGGAAGGCTAAAATGATAAAGAGTGTCAGGAAAGAGTATCGCAAATCCAACGCCAGCAGGAGTTTTTGAGCCATCAGTGTATATAGGGACTGCAGAGGAATGTTGGGAGAGATGGTCTGAAAACCGAGAACGAAGAATGAAAGGAGGAGAATTGGACTTGGAATAAGGGAAAATGGAAGAACAAATGTGGGGTCGAGGAAGTAACCATGGAGGAAAAAGACAAGTGCGGAAAGGAAAAACATTGCTAACAGTAAGAGAGGAGCGCGAGAGAAGAGTACGGGTTCGAACTGCAAATGGTGGCTTGGTCCTAGGAGTGGAAAATATGCCTGGGTCAGGACTGGGAGGAAGTAGAGAAGGGGTATGAGGAAAACAGTGCAACTTAGCATAGGTACGAAGAGAAAGAAGAGCGCGACGACGGAAGAGTGATGGAACTCCTGATTCAGCATACAGACTCTCAACTGGGGAGGACTTAAAGGCACCAAGAGCCAGACGCAAACCGTGATGATGTACAGAATCAAGTTGTTGGAGGACGGTGTCTGAAGCAGAAGAATAGACTTGGCAAGCATAGTCAAGTTTGGAGAGAACGAGAACAATATGGAGGCGAAGGAGAGTAGCTCGATCAGCACCCCACGACACATGAGACAAAGTTTGCAAGAGACGGAGGAGTTGCAAGGCTGAGGTTTTCAAGGAGGTAATATGATCCTTACAAGTAAGACGGGAATCGAAAAGAAGGCCAAGAAAGGAAGCGGAGGTTTTGTACGGGAGAGGAGAGCCATAAAGAAAAAGAGGTGGTTGAGGAATATGATGAGAACGATTAAAAGTAATAGCATGAGACTTAAGAGGAGAGAACCGAAAGCCATGAGAAGTGGCCCATTCTGAGGCAGCGGAAACTGCACGTTGAATAAGAGCACCAAGGGCAGAGATGTCAGGATTTGAGGCATATATTGCAAAATCATCAACATACAAAGAAGAACGGACACCAACTAGGAGACAAGAAACAATCCCATTAATTGCCAATAAAAATAAAGTAGTGCTAAGAACACTGCCTTGGGGAACACCTTCGTATTGTGGAAATGAGTCTGAATAGGTATGTTGGACACGGACTCTAAAGAAACGAGTTGATAGAAAATTCTTTAAAAAGACACCAAGGTTACCATCAATACCACAAGAGCGAACTGTGCTTAAAATATGGTAGCGCCAGGCTGTGTCATAAGCTTTCTCAAGGTCGAAGAACACTGCGATAACAGATTGTCGAGTGGCAAAGGCTGAACGGATATAAGTCTCAAGATTTAGGAGGGGAGTTAAGGTGCCGCAAGCTTTTCGAAAACCAAATTGTGAAGAAGACAAAAGTTGCTTGGATTCTAGGAGCCACATAAGGCGATGATTTATCATACGCTCAAACAATTTGCAAAGACAGCTAGTAAGAGCAATGGGGCGATAATCTTGAGGGACATGGCCTTGCTTTCCCGGTTTAAGAAATGGGAGAATGACAGCATCACGAAATGAGGGGGGAAGAACACCCTCTGTCCAGATACGATTATAAATAGTTATTAATAAGGCCATGGCTTGAGGGGAAAGGTGACGGAGCATATTATAGTGTATGCCATCAGGACCCTTGCAAGTGTTCTTACACAGACGAAGGGCAGAGGTCAATTCATGGAGTGTGAATGGCGCGTTATATGACTGACTAGACGACAGCTTGAAGACAACAGGCGTACATTCAGTAGCAGCTTTAAGGGTATGAAATTCAGGTGAGAGATGAGAGCCGCTACTAACATTACTGAAGTGACGACCTAAGCCATTAGCAACTAGATGAGCATCTGCTACTGACTCTCCATCTAAGTGTAGGACAGGGGAGGGCATAGGAAGATGCTTACCCGCTATTTTGCGTATACGTTTCCAGACGGATGCAATGGGTGTATTGGTAGTAATGGTGGAAACGTATGACCTCCAGCTACGGCGTTTAGCCTGTTTAACAATCTTTCGAAGACTGGCACGGGCCTTTTTAAACAGCAGAAATGCATTCTGTTCATCCGCAGTGTTGCGTTTGCGTAGGTAACTCTTCCAACGTGCACGTTTAACACGGAGTGCTACAGTACAGTCTGAATCCCACCAAGGTACACACTTAGAAGTAAAAGGACGGGACGACCTAGGGATCGCGGTCAAAGCTGCATTAAGAATTAATTCATTAAAATAAGTGAGCATATCTAAAATAGTAGAGAATGAAGAAGGAGGTACAGTAGGAACAGTCAGAGAAGTAAATGACGGCCAGTCAGCTTTCGGGAAACACCATCGAGGGGGTCTGAGTACAGGACGATATGTGGTAAGAGTAAGTTTGATAGGAAAGTGGTCGCTATATAAAACGTCTGAAAGAACAGACCAATGGAAATCTAGGGAAAGAGAAGGGGAGCATAGGGAGAGATCAAGACAGGAAAAAGTGTGAGTTCTAGAGTCAAAATGTGTATAAGTTCCCGTATTCAGTATGGATAAATCGTTATTAAAAATAAAAGATTCAAGGTGGCGGCCACGCAAAATTGTAACACCATCGCCCCACAAAGCGTGGCTCACTTGTAAGAAATATATCTTGTTGCCAACTCTGTAAGATTACTGGACATGTTAATGGCCGAGATTCTTCCTTGTCAAGAAGCACTGGTGTCAGCATCTAAAGGCTATAGTTATTTCAGCACTTTTATTGGCTAAAGAGACAAGGCAGGCCTCCTCAAGGCAAGTGAGAGTGTAGTTAAAGTCTGTCATGAAACTCAGAAATGCTTCAAATTTTGCGAAAGAACAAAACAAAAAAAAATCTTAAAACACCATCCAATGCCACTGGTTATTTCCACAGCTGTGTTACGCAACATCCCACACAGTATTACTTTTCAGAAAACATTTGATTGTCTAAACACTCATATGTTTGACACCTTTATTGAAGACAATCATGTTCACAAATTAATAAAATTGTTATCACATTGTTACAGTATTAGTAGAGTACATCACACCTTTATTGAGGGTACATCACACCTTTATTGAGGGTACATCACACTTTTCTTAAGGGTACATCACCCCTATATTGAGGGTACATCACACCTTTATTGAAGGTACATCAAACCTTTATTGAGGGTACAGCACACCTTTAATGAGGGTACAGCACACCTTTAATGAGGGTACAGCACACCTTTAATGAGGGTACAGCACACCTTTAATGAGTAGAAATTGTACATTTCTATCATGCCTAATCCAAAAATTCAGAGTCTGCTCAAACAATCAGCTCCAAGGTTTTCACTACCTTTAATATGTATGACAGTAAAGTCAAATTGCTGAAGATACATTGCCCAGCGCATTAACCTCCCGTTTAACTGATTAGCCGATTGTAGATATTTGAGTGGTTGATGGTCTGTTTCAATATAAAAATGATTACCATAAAAATATTGATAGAATTTTTTAAAAGCCCACACAATAGACAGACATTCTTTTTCTATCACAGAATAATTCTTTTCTGCATCACTCAACTTCCTACTAGCATAAGCTACAGGTCCACGTACTCCATCTGTGGTTTGTAACCTAACCCATTATCTGAAGAGTCTGTTTGCAGGATGAAATCTTTGCTTAAATCTGCTAATTTTATGACTGGTTCCTTACATAGCTCAACTTTCAGTCTATCAAAAGAATTTTGATGAATATCGCACCATTCTAATTTATCTGGAACAGATTTCTTTGTTAAATCAGTAAGGGGAGAAGCGATACTTGCAGAGTCTTTGATGTACCGTCTGTAATACCCTATCATGCCTAGGAATGACCTTACTTCCTTTTTCGTCTTTGGCACATCCATGTTATTAATGCTGTCCACCTTACTAGCCACAGGCTTCATTATTCCACCACCAATATGATGTCCTAAGTATTCAACTGAGAGATTACCTAGTTCACATTTACTGGGTCGAGCTGTAAGCCCTGCTGACTTCAATATTCCTAGAACATTTTCTAGTACTTGCAAATGCTGTGTCCAATCAACCGTGTGAACCAAGATGCCATCAACAAAGGTCTGTACAATAGCCTGCCCATGGAACAGTGTTCTCATTAACCTATTAAATGTAGCACTAGCATTTACTAGACCAAAAGGCATCACGGTAAATTGTAAAAATCCTTTACTAGTCTGGAATGCTGTTACCTCCTTACTGCTGTTATCTAGTGGAATCTGCCAGTATCCTTTTGATAAATCAAGCTTTGAAAAATATCTGCTGTTCGAGATCCTAGTCATTATTGCTTCTTGATCTGGCATAGGTTCAGCATCAAAAATGATCTGCTTGTTTACCTTACGAAAATCCAAACAATACCTGTTACTTCTACCTTTTTGTCTGACTACAGTCATTGGTGTTGCATAGGGAGAAGTTGAATATTCGATCACTCCCAAGTCTATCATGTGCTGAATATCTTCATTCAATTCCTTCTGCACTGAGAACGGAATAGGATATGGTTTACTCCTAATGGGTGTGTCATCCCATAGTTTAATTGTATGTTTTAGCAGATGTGTACTACCTGGAACATCATTCAGTACAGACTGATACTGGGTAAGTAACTTCCGTAAATCCTCTTTCTGACTTCCAGTCAAATGTTCACTATACTTTACGTCATCTATACCTTCCTCCTGCATGAAACTGGGGCTTCCTTCTAAGCTACCTCTTCATGTGCATCATCCTTAACTATAGCTACACTAGCATTCTTCTCACACCTCTCTAACTCTGCCTTCATCTCTCACATGGTATTGTTTCAACATATTTATGTGATACGATTTTAACCATTAATATTAATTACATAATTCCATTTGTTTACTGTCTCTACAACATCAAATGGTCCTTTCCATTCCGCTAACAAATTGTTCCCGCTAGTAGGTAACAATAAAAGCACTTGTTGTCCTGATTTCAAAGTTCTGTGCTTAGCGGACCTATCATAATATGTCTTATACTTCTCTCCTGCCTTTTCTAACTCTTCCTGTGCAGTCTTACAAGTAGCTTGCAATCTTTCCCTCAGATCTAATATATATTCATACATGGTCCTAACCTCATCCTCTATATCTTCACTGTCATTTTCCCACAACTCGCACCGAGTGACCATAAACCAACTCGAATGGAGAAAACTGCGTACTTGCCTGTGGCACTTCTCTGTAGGCAAACAATAGAGGACTTAGAAACCTGGGCCACTGTTTAGGTTGCTCTCTGCACATCCTCATGAACATTGTCTTCAGTACACCGTTGAAGCGATCTACCATTCCATTAGCCATCGCATGGTATGGGGTAGCATAAATGCTCCTAATGGATAATAGCCTATAAAACTCACTCATCATGTCCGCGGTAAATTGTGTGCCTCTATCAGAAAGGATTTCCTTTGGAATCCCTACTCTACTAAACACATCTAGTAAAGCCTCTGCAACACTATCTGTATCAATATTCTTAAGTGCTACAGCTTCGGGATATCTTGCGGCAAAATCGACTATAGTTAGGATGTATCTTGAGCCATCACTAGCCCTCGGCTCTAATGGACCTACTATGTCAACGGCCACCCTGGAAAATGGTTCCTGAATTATGGACATGTGGCCAAATTTCACTTTAGGTACTCTACCTTTATCTTGAGTCCTTTGATACACGTCACATGACCTACAAAATCTAGCTACCTCAGAGGACATCCCAGGCCAGGAAAACTTGCTCTGAATCCTCGACAAAGTTTTCTTAATTCCTAAATGTCCTCCCAACAGAGCTGAGTGGGCTAAGGTCAATACTGCTTTCCTGGAGGATTGGGGTACAATTAACTGGTCATCACAGTTACCTTTACACTCTATTCTGCGGTACAATATTTCTTTCTTAGTAATAATCTATGAATCTCATTACCCTTATGAAACTTTCATCTCCTGTACATACTTCCTTATCCTTTCCAGTGTCCTATCATCCTTTTGTTGATGACCTATGTCCTTTGTCTTCATGATTTCCAAAACCTCATTCACTTTTAACTTAGGTAGTGTCCTGTTCTGAAAATTCCTCAGTCTATTGCCGAACTGTAAAGCAGTTTCGTCCTTGTGAAAACTTGCGTCACGAAATCTTAGCCTGTAACCTTCTGCAGTACACTGGAAGCTCCTAAGTAATGCATCCTTTACCGAGTCATAGTCTTTTGCTTCTGCCGGTGACAAATGTTGGTAAGTTTCTAAAGCCATTCCTTGCAATAGTGATGCTAAACTGACTGCCCAAATGCTTTTATCCCATTCTGCACTAGTTGCCAATCTTTCAAATCGCAAAATATAAGCATCAATGCTGTCAGTGGCGTCGTTAAATGCTGGGAGTTTGGGGAAAGCTGGCTTACAAGTCCTTAAATCAACATTAGCTTTGATATTCATTTCTAAGCCTGGTCCTTTTGTTTTCCACTTGAAGCTTCTTTAATTCAAACTCTCTCGGTTCTTGTAATTTCTTGGCCTCTCTTTCTCTGCCTCTTTCCTCTCTGGCAGCGTTTTCCTTTTCTTTTAAGAATTCTCTCAATTCTTTTCCTTCGAGGCCTATCTCCTTTCCTAATCTAATAAATTCTGCCAAGTCACTCATTTCAACCCGATTATATAAGCACTAGCTCAATATTACCATTCCATTTCCAACCCACATGATAAGGTTCACTGTGTCCATTTTAATTATCAATTGTTGGTCCCTGTTCGGGCGCCATATTGTCAGGTTTACATGTCGATAAATGACCAACAGCAGTTAAGACACTGCATGAAGAACACTGAACACGTTATCACGTAGGACAAGGAAAGGAACAAATTTAACATTGCATTTAATATAAAAATTATATACATACACAAAGATACATAAGAACAACAAATGTAATAACCCATCACAGATCCCTTTCCATTAGGAGAATACTTAACGTTTCACTGATTACTTGTTTCCTCAACATAAAGTTGATAACTTGATTTTCACAGCAGTATATATAAAGCAGTCCTTAACATCACAGTTCTGGCTTACACCATAAGCATCAGTCCTAGATTTTCATTATCCATTATTATCCCACAACATATTTACATAAACTTGTCCATGGCACGTACGCTGAGAAAGAAGATATGGAAGTGGCTACCATTCCTCTAGACACTCTTTCCCGAACAACGCCACGCTGCTCCACACCTCTCGCTACCACCAGTACTCTTCATTAGCCTCGTTCCTCCAGGCACTACCCCCCAGTAGTTGACCTGCCCCACTCATCACTCCTGTTGCAGCCCAACACGCCCTTCATAGAGGGTTAATCTCTGATAGAGGGTTAATCTCGGACCGCCATCCCACTAGACCATACTCGTTAAATCCAACAGCTGGAACCACTATCGATGTCCTCTCAACATCTGTCCTTACTGCCTCTCCGTATGGACTCTGGTCTAGGATTCTCCACAGGTCCTCATGAGACTGACCCGGCTGCTACTGGTCGACTGACTTTTCATGCAAAATCACTTTCATCTAGACTCGGAAATGAGACTACCCGAACTCAGATTCATTTGTACAGAGTACATCGACACACTGGCCATTCTCCTCAAGACTTCCGACTCTGAATTGAGGATTCGAATCATGACAGTGTGTGTGTGTGTGTGTGTGTGTGGGTGTGTGGGTGTGTGGGTGGGTGGGTGTGTGTGGGTGAGTGGGTGTTTTCTTACCTAATTGTTCTTAACTAATTGTACTGTATCTTTACAGGAATGAGTCAGGCTCGTACTGTACCGTGTATTAAACCATTTTCATCATACATACCCTTAAATTTATGAATAGTTGTGCCACACACTATTTCATTCGGTAGTGCACTCCAATGATCAATTGCTCTATTTGGGAAACTGAATTTCCTTACATTTTTATTGCTTCTCTTTTTATGTAGTTTTTTTTTTTTTCAGTGTCCTCTTGCTGACTCTTTCCCATACGTTATATACTCATTTATGTCTGTTTTCTCTTTCCCTGAAATGCCTGGTGGTTTAGTAGGTAATTATTGCGCTCCAATCGGATTGAGCCGGTGAAGATTTATATCTAGGGGTGGTTGGGGTTTATTGCTCACGTAATGCCACACTGCGATGAGTGAGGCTGGTCACTCTCAAATGTCAGGACCAACTGCCTAGCCCCGGGCTCCTATGCTCCTCATGGGGCAACGTAGGATTGGATGATGGATGGATGGATGGTATTTATATAGCATAATCATGTCTCCTCTTTTCCTTCTCTCCTGTAGCGTTGGTAGATTCAGAAATTTTCTAGTCTTTCTTCACAGCTTAGATCCCGTAAGCTTGGTACCCATCTTATAGCTACCCTTTGTACTTTTGCAGTCTTATCAATGTGTTTCTGAGATAAGGATTCCAGACTACTGATGCATAGTCCAGGGCTGGTCTGCTGAATGACGTTATTATCTTTCTCAGAATGTCTTCCTTTAGATATGTGAATGCCATTACATTAGCAAGCAGTGTACACATGTTACGTACCTTCTCACTGCTGTGGTCAGCCAGAGATAGTCTGTTATTGATAATCACTCCTAGATCCTTCTCCCTTTCTGATATGTGTAGGGTTGATCTTTCTAACTTCTAATCCCAGTCTGGACTTTTCTCACTTTTACCAAACTTAATTACATGACACCTGTCCACATTAAATTCCATTTGCCATTTATTGCTCCATTCATGATGTTTAGTTATTTTTTCTTGTAGCTCATTGCAAGAATCTGTGTTAATAATTTTCTTTAGTATTTTTTGCATCATCCGCAAACATATTTAGATAGCTTCCATTTCCAATGTTGTTGTCTATGTCATTTATATATACTAAAAACATAATTGATGCCAGCACTGAGCCCTGTGGAACTCTACTATAGTTACTTCCCTTCTACGATTTCCCATTGTGTGAACCAAAGAACTTATGAGGAAAATGGTATATGGTGGACAGCCCACCCTCCACTTGGTCTTTGGGTCCCCTTCCAGCCTACTCCTCCCTGCTAATTCTTTGGCTAATAGTGCTTCTAGTTGGACCAGCAAATAAAACAACAAACAGAAGACAGTGTACAGTTGGAGAAACTTCCGCACGGAACATTGCTTAACAGGCAGCAGGAGCTGCAAATAATTTGATGTGGTAACAGTGTTGGGGGTATAGGAGGGGTGGGACGTGCGGGATAGGTGAGGGTTGGGGGTAGTGGGGGGGTAGCTGTGTGGTGGGATGGGTAGGACGTGAGAGATAGAGGGGTAGTGGGAGTAGTTGTGTGATAGGAGGGATGGGAGTGGGGGTAGCGGAGTGCTGGGGAGAGGCTTAGTGGCCTTTTAATGTCGCAACATAATTTGTTTTTATTTTAAATAAATTGATAAGGGAACACACGAAGTAGCAACAAGCTGTAAACTGATGGTTAATGACATGAAAAATGGTCAGTTCAGTGATCATGCAAGGCTGATATAAACACACAGACATCAACAAGTAACCTCATATAATGACTAGCCTCCCCTCGGTATCTATAACATCTATATTGTAACAGAGACTAATATCAGACGTTTACCTCAGATACGTCTCATAAAAGTTGCTCATACATTCTTAACTGCAACGTAGATATGTAGTGTATGGGATATAAAGTATACATAACATTCCATTTCTTAGTTGTTTCTGTCAACCATTAGTATTTTTTACCCCAAAAGGCATTAAAGTATGTCAGTTTTTAAGGCATATGCATCTTTGTTAGCTGTCAATGTGATTTTTGATATATTTCCTAAATCGTAAGTACATGCTGGCTGCATGTCACAAATTAATTGAAGCATAAACCAGACCTAGACCTTTTCAGGTCAATCAATAGCGTCTGTGTCAGTGTTGCCAGATGGTGCAGAGGAAATTTCAGGAGAAAATTGCCAAAAAATTCAGTAGATATAGGTAAAAATTCGGTAGACACACACCAGTATATATATGCACCATATTGGTACTTAACATATATATTTCTGGAATCAATTTAATGAAATTAAGGAGAAGCTTTTTATATATTTAATATCTTATTACAATAGTTGGTGAAATATTACAAAACAAAATATAATTTTCTTCACAACCTAAAAATTACAAAATCTTTCTTTTATATGCAAATCAACACGACTCCCGTGTTCCCTACGAAAATGAATATAATGAATATCGAGTAGCTTTTTAACGACCGTAAATGACAGTAATTCGGACATCTAGTTTTTTTTTTCTTTTTTTTGCAAAAATGAACTAATTAAGTCAGTATAGGCCATCGTTTACTTTAAAATATCTCCAAAACATATTATGATCTATTTAAACTTCTCACCTTTCAATTATGGCGACGCACAACTGCGTACTTGTAAGATTTGCTGCGCTAATGTCTATCTCCCTGCACCTCGTCTCGTCCTCAGCGGCCACTATATTTACAAATAAAAAGCAGTAGAAAAGCGTTGGACTCGATATTGGCAGAATTACTAACTAGTTAAGCTTACAAACTTAACATTCAAATAAATCAACAAAATATTTTGAGCCTTTAGGCCATTATATTAGGTCTCGTGGATGTGTGTTCCTCATTGTCTGCAACTCATCCCCGAGCGTTCAGTTTCGTCGCCTTCCTGTACACACCAACGTGTTTAATACGAACGGGTGGCAGTCGGCAGTGGCACACGTACAGAAAACGTCACAACATCGGCCATCCAGTCCTCCATCACCCCTCCCATGGGCCTCCCTCCCTCCCTCTCTCTCTCTCTCTCTCTCTCTCTCTCTCTCTCTCTCTCTCATATTTAGCTTTTAAGGATTTTCAACTGCCGGGAAGCATAATTTCTGTAGATTTTCTGGAGAACCTTTCAAAATTCAGTAGATTAGAGCAATAATTCGGTATTTCTTGAGATCCATCAGAAATTCAGTAGATCTCACGATATTTCGGTAGATCTGGCAACACTGTGTGTGTGTGTGTGTGTGTGTGTGTGTGTAACCCTAATCTATACCGGCACACCGCACAAGCAACTCTGCCAAGTTTTATACAAAGTTCTGTGTATTTACTAACAAAAAAGGATCTTTCATGAAAACCTTATTGTTTTTTTGTACATGTAAAACTAAACTGGGCTCTACCAGGGCCATCTAAAGATATTTTTAGATGGCCAAGGCTGTATGGGAAGTCAGTTGTACGTATGACACCAATGTAAAGATGACTTGTCACACCCAGACCGGCCAGTTTAACGTGGTACCACGCTTCGACTTGGTGTATCTCAGCTCACATTTTTCCGTTCTTCAAAGCCCTCCCATCTTCACGAGGAGGCAGGCTGAGGGCTGAATACACAAGTTAATATCATATTACAAAACAAACAGAAATATTCATATTTCCACTAATAACGAAATTTCTAAATGATGCCCATGTCTTATGCCTTTGCCCCTGCATCAAGGCCTGCACGCTTAGCCTGCTGCAAAGACAAGTCGTTATTGTAGGTGTGAATATATCAGTACATAGGGTAAAACCTCATATTCCGCAGATTAGACACTAAAACCAGAATAACAAAAACAAGTCCCAGCTCCTGTAGAATAGGCTAAGAGAAACTCAAGTCCAAACCTGTCGTTTGCAACACGATTATCAAATTCGTTCATATATCATCGAATACAAAAAGGGTAAATTTCCAGAACTACACCCAACTCACTTTGAAGCTTTACTTTATCTTTTTTTAAATGTTTTATAATGTGATTAGTTCAAAGCTGACAGTCATTTCTGTCAGAAATGATAAAAATATTACTCTTATACTAACCTAACCTAACCTTATGTAACCTATTGTAGGAAACATCGAAATACACAAGAAAATTTCATAGAATGACTTAAAAACATATATCAGTATAGGCCTATAGGGTAAAACCTCATACTCCGCAGATTAGACACTAAACCCAGAATAACAAAAACAAGTCCCAGCTCCCGTAGAATAAGCTAGGCTAAGAGAAACGTGCATAAGGTATTTAGCCTAAGACAATTTCTGTTGCCAAGAAAAAATATATATTTACATCTAAGCCAAGCTGACAACTCAAGTCCTAACCTGTCATTGCAACATGATTATCAAATTCGTTCATAAATCGTCGATTACTAAAGGAAATACATTTTCAAGCTTCCAAAGCTGTGTGTGACAGACAGTACAATAATATTATAATAGCCTACACATCTAAAGCTGTGACAAGCAAAAGATGCAAAAATTTGTTAGTTTCTACTATTGTATTTGCTTAAAATTCTGTTGTTTACATCTTCCAGCTGAGAGAAAACATGGACCAATCAGCGACGAGACTGTGAAGCATGTGCAGTTTAGAAAATTTTCGCCTGCGTCCAGGCCCTTCCAAATCTGAGGGTGTGTAGCCCATAGATCGCCCATTGTTTAGTGGGGCGCTTGTTTTAGAGTGAATTGAGACCATGAAAGTGAATGTTGTTGTTGTGATGGTGGTGGTGGTGGTGGTTATTGTTGCTGTTGTGGTGGTGGTTGTGGTGGTAGTAATTGTTGCGGTTGTTGTTGTTGTGGTGGTGGTGGTGATGTTGCTTTTTTTGTGGTGGTGTTTATTGTTGTTGTTGTTGTGGTGGTGGTGGTGGTGGTGGTGGCTGTTGTGGTGGTGATGGTGGTGGTTATTGTTGTGGTGGTGGTTGTAGTGGTGATAATTGTTGTGGTTGTTGTTGTGGGGGTGCTGGTGGTGGTTGTGGTGGTTGTTGTGGCTGTGGTGGTGGTGGCGGTGGTTGTGGTGGTTGCTGTTGTTGTTGTTGTTGTTGTGATGGTGGTGGTGGTGATAGTGGTGGTGATGGTTGTTGTTGTTGTTGTGGTGGTGGTGGTGGTGGTGGTGGTGATATTGGTAGTGGTGGTGGTTGTTGCTGTTGCTGTTGTGGTGGTGATTGTTGTGGTGGTAACTTGTGGTGGTGGTTGTGGTTGCTGTTGGTGTTGTGGTGGTTGTTTTTGTTGTAGTTGTGGTGGTTGTTTTTGTTGTAGTTGTGGTGGTGGTCGTGGTGGTATGGTGGTTGTGGTTGTGGTGATGGTGGTGGTTGCTATTGCTAGTGGTGGTGGTGGTGGAGGTGGTGGTTGTTGTGGTGGTGGTTGTTGTAGGTAGTGGTGGTGGTGGTGGTGGTTGCTGTGGTGGTGGTGGTCGTGGTTCCTGGTTCATCTGAAATGTGTACTCGATGGACTGCAGGCTTAAGTTTCCCTTCTGCAACCCACCATCCTCCTTTCAGGGGATAGGGAAGCAGCTGAGGGACGCTTGCATAACCAGACAGCTGAGCCGCTCGTGCTATCGGTGCCACCATAGGTATATTCCCACGCTTTCTACACCCAGAAGCAGCACAGTGTTGCGGCATATCTAGGTAAATTGTGGTCAACTTTGCCCATTGTCAGGGGTACAACATCGCCTGCCTTGACCGTTCCAAGACGACGGCCGCGTAGACGCATCGAAAAGTATTGTCATGCGGAATCTAGGCTTGCTTATTTATATCTATGTGGTGAGGTGTTGTGTACTGCGATCATATACAGGTGTGTGTGTGTGTGTGTGTGTGTGTGTGTATGTGTGTATGTGTGTGTGTGTGTGTGTGTGTGTGTGTGTGTATGTGTGTATGTGTGTGTGTGTGTGTGTGTGTGTTAAACAGATACACAGACCTTACAGTGTAGCAAAACAGGAACCAGTCGGCCAAAACAATCGACTGCTTGCATCCTACCTGGCCGACATTGAGGCAGACATTCGCAAACACAATTTCTTTTACCGTACTAAGAATTCTTATTGCCAGGAAGCACAAAATGAGAGGAGCGCAAATTTTTCCTTTCCATCCCCCCCCCCTCCAAAAAAAAATGCTGCAAGCTTTTATCCGGAAGAACATTGGTACGTTGTAAAAAGAAAAAAGAAAAAGAAATGCCAATACAGGGTGGTTCAAAATACTGTCACTATACTCCTGTTCGTCTAACTTCGCCTAAACCTGACCACTCCGTTTTGAAAGCAGAGTTGTTGCAATCCATTAACAATGAAATATGATGCTCGTCACGAAGAAGTGGTATGGACAGGAGGTGTGGTACCGTACCACTGTCTTCTTGTGTGTGGTGAGGTGTGATATGATGAAATAAGCTTCGCGAAATGAACTAATGGAATATCTAGGCCAAATTAAGGTGAAGAGATATAGCTATAAACGGACAGATTTACATTAAGTTTAGCACGTACCTTCAATTCGTTATATTTTTTCCAGTTCCATAAAATACAACAATTACTGTATACAGCTCCCTAGCACCTCGTCCTTAACGAATTATTCTCCAAACTACCCATTAATATTCTGTTTTTCTGCTTCTTATATCATCGTATCGACACAGATGCCATGAGTAACACACGACTATAGTAATGGAGCTGAAAGAAATCGGTAAGGAGGAGGTGTTGGTAAGCCGTCACCACAACACACAAGACTATAGTGCCGGAGCTTAATCGGAAATAAATCGGTAAGTAGCAGGTGTCAGTAAGCCGTCACCGCAACACGCAAGACTAGTAACGCAGCTAAAATAAATCGGTAAGGAGGAGATGTTAAGCTTTCCAACAGCGCGAGAACACCGCCCATGGAATCTTCCTATATGCAAAATTTTAGCTCATCGAGTGAACAGATCTTTGTACCCAGGTGGTGATAAGCTAAGGAGGCTGGGAACCACAGTTGAGGTGAACTATGGGATTCCGTAAGTATGGTGATTGAACATAAAAGAAAGGCACTGTGTGTGTGTGTGTGTGTGTGTGTGTGTGTGTGTGTGTGTGTGTGTGTGTGTAATAAAGTGTGTCCTTCTGCAGGATGGACAGCAGCAGCAGCAGCAGTGTGTGGCGTGATGCAGTGATGATGGACGGTGCCTACGTGTTGCGTCAGGCCACCACACAACTGTACAAGGGCGGGAATCTACGGCCAGACGTGTTCTACCGTGAGGACCCCAAGCTAGGTCTTTTTGCATACCGTAAGACCTTTGACGGCCCCCAGCAAAAGGTCATCGAGGCGTCTGGAGAGCCACGCAGCTACAACATTGGTGTGGCAGCTGAGCACTTTGATGTCAGCCTACACTGGGTGCTGCTTAAAATCCTGTGTCACCTCAGCACCTCCACCAGGCTGTACCGCAACCTAAACAAGGTGGTATCACTGAGGAACCAGGTTGCCCACCCCACCGATTTCACCAATTCTGTTGATGATTTGGACGAAAAGTTGTCCTACTTGGGCACTCTGTATGATGATATTTTTGATGACTTGGAGGACACAACGGACGCCGACTTATGGGCAGCCCGACAGGAGATCCTTCAGCGCATTAACCGACGAAAACTCCAAGTCAAGCCTAGCATATAATTATAGACGGGTCACCCCTTGGCAGTACAGTCAGTCACCACCTTTAGTTACAACACACCTGGTTAGCTCTCTACCCACGCAGCTCACAGCCTCGAACGATGATGATGATGATGATGATGATGATGATGATGATGATGGCAAACTAAGCAACTCTGGCAAGGAAATGGTCAGCATTGGAGTCGGAAATGCTACAGGAAAAGGACTGGGCCTGCTGGGGGCGGCTATATCTGCCAAGTTGGACCGACCGAACATGTGGCATACGGTCACAGGAGGAGAAGCCAGAGTATGAGGGCTGGGGGACCGTGGGGGCGGCTATTGGAGCGGGCGTGCGACTCCTCGGAGCCCTGGCCAGTATGGATTCCAGCAAAGAGGAGAAGTCCAGGAACAGCAGGTACCAGCAGTAGGCTTTGTGCAGTGGTGGACAACCCCTCCCCAGAAAAAAGAAAAAAAAAAAGTACAGGAAATTTAGCTTGAAACGACAACACTGATCTTTGTCCTCTGGTTTATTAATTCCTCTCTGCAAGAAGCGAGACGTTGTTCCCACACCTCAAAAATTACCTTCACCTGCACCTTTGCATATACAAGACTTCTTCGGACTTAAAAACCTCCTCTACCACGTGCTCGCATCATAGTTATTTTCATTATATTCTCAGTGTCATGCCTACCTATGTATAGCCAAACGCCTCAATTTCGTAAGGGGTGGCCACAATCAAATCACCTCAATTTCGCCATATCCCACGTCGTTTTGCGGCCCTCCCCCAAACTTGCACCTTCCCCCTCCTCTGATGTTGTGGTCTAAATTGTTAGGCCAGATGCAAGTCAATTGGTAAGTGCATCACTGTTTGATCTTGTCAGCAGAAATTATTTATTTAGATATAATTAAAATTCATTATATGCATACTGAAGCCTTCGGTACATACTAATATATATCAAGTCTTGGAAATTTTTGGATGGTATAATAATTATCACCTGGTTATTACTGAATCAAGAACCCAGCCGTTACTATACCCTTTTTTCTATCTTGGTCTAAAAATAGTCTCTACGCCTTGAATACTGAGCTCGTAAACACTGAGTCTGAAAATGTAACCTACGAAAGTGATGACTGCCTCTGTTCTCATTTCTGCTCTGGTCAATCTTCATACATTTCTACACACTGAAAGGAAGAGTCTGCACACACACACACACACACACACACACACACACACACACACACACACACACACACACACACACACACACACACATTTTTTTCACTGCCAGTAGTAAATAAACTTTCTATAATGTTTTTGGAATGGAATAAAGGACTCCAGATGATAAAGTATTAAGATGGAGAAGTAAATATATGGTGGAGGATGAATTGAGAAGGGAATGAAGGACTAGAGATGCAACAGTATTAGGTGGAGAAGTAAGTACTGTAGGCTATATGTTCGAGGGCGACTTGGAGTGAAGGACTGTATATGAAAAAGTATAAAGTGGAGGAGTAAGTATATGTTGGAGGGTGACTTGGATGGAATGAAGGACTGTATATGAAAAAGTATAAGGTGGAGGGATAAGTATATGTTGGAGGGTGACTTGGAATGGAAGCAAGGACTAGAGATAAACAGTATATGGTGGAGGATTGCGAGCATACGAGGTGGTCTGTATATAAGTCTGTTCTTCCACTCCACTGGGGAATTTCTTTGTGCTGAGGTGACGGCTGAATGAGTGTTATCAGTGTCTGTCCAGCAGCATATATTCATCTCTTAAACACACTTTCGCCCACACCAGCAGACTGAGCTCTATTCACGTACTTCCCACTGCTTTGGGAGTTGAGGGGGGATGGATGCAGCTGCAATAATATGTGCATGTGAGTGATGTGTGTATAGTTTCATTGTCTATCCTGTATCATATATTCTTCCAGCAACACTATTACACCCACACCAGCAGACTGAGTACTATTTACGTACTACCCTGCGTTTTGGAAGATAACTGGGGATGGGTTCAGCTGAGCCAATATATACAAGTCATTTCTATTTCCTACTGCCTACGACCTTCACTCTTGTAAACGCAGTGTGTCCAGGCATCTCGAAATGATCGCATCTTGAATTTGACTCTGTTATCCTATTTTTATTTTTCCCTTGTGGGGGGGGGGGGCAATCTTGCAAACTTTCAGCCTTAGGTTCCTTCTTCCTTGCATGCACAGAAATTATGCGAGTGTTGTGTGCATAGTCAAAGGCCAGAAGAAACAATTCCATCTTTTTGACAGGTAAGGCGGGTGACTGGCTGGTAACTTCGTCTGTCTGGGAGAATTAATACTAAAGGTTATTGGTGTCTCCTTAGCCAGAAATATACCTCACAGCATCACAGACTCTTAGATAATGGAGGTGGTTGTGGTGAGGTATGTGATGGTTGGTGTGATGATGGTGGTGGTTGTCGTTGTGGTAATGATGATGGTGGTGGCTGTGGTGGTAATAATGATGGTGGTTGTGGTAGTGGTATGATGATGGTGGTTGTGGTAGTGGTAATGATGATGATGGCAGTTGTGGCAGTGGTAATGATGGTGGCTGTGGTAGTGGTAGCGATGATGGTGTTGTTAGAGGTAGCCACCATTTATATATATGAGACTCTTTGGTCTTGTAATATGTAAGTCTTGAATTCTGGTTAAAGTTATTGTTCTAATCGAAGAGCAGGAGGAGTTAAAGATGAATACAGGGAGTTGATCTTGATTTATTATCTTCAAAGAAAGTCTAAGTTGAGCAGAGTATGTATTACACAGGGATGTAATTTACTAAGTGTCGTCGGACCCCTCTTGTTATTTCCTCTCTCCACTACCTGTCGGTTCTGTGGCTAGCCTCTTTCTGATCTCTGATTCCTACATTCTCGTTTAGCAGGGGTCGTGTCACATGGGCTATACTGTCGTGGAAGCTTCTAGAACACTGTCTGTCTGTGTGTATGTACTGCTTCCGGTGCACGTCAAGCACTCCTTCACTTAAGGGTTGCAAGCCCGTTTCCCTTTTGGTTGATTCTCGTTGACACACTTCCTGTTACACCCTGGCTTACTGCTTCTATCTATCTATCTATCTTTGAGATGTATTATCATAATATGGAGTCCTGACAGTTGTAGTAGTGGTGGTTAATGGTAGTTGTGGTGGTGGTACTGATGGTGGTGGTAGTGATGGATGTTACTGGTGGTTGTGGTAGTGATGGTAGTTGTGGTAGTGATGATAGTAATGTTTGTGGAAGTGATCAGAGTTATGCAGTCACCCGTCCCCACCCAGGAGAAGCTCGGGGACGGGTATTGTTTTAGCTCGGTTTGTCTGTCTGTCTTGTTTGTTTGTTTGTCTGTCTGTCTGGTAACAATTTTGTGCGAAAACTACTGGTGCGATTTTGACTAATATTACAAGGATGATGAGCTATGACCATCTGATCACCTGATTAAATTTTGGGCCAAATTGTGCCAAAGCTCAGGCTGCAGGCCCAATAAAATGTAAAATGTCAAAAACGTTTTTTCGCCATAACTCCTTTCAAATTCGTCACATCGACATGAAACCAAAAGTTAAAAGTGCATCTTTACATATCTGCATCCTGTAACATGCCTCATTACATCAGGGGGGTGACCCCCCAGTTAGCGGTAGGGGGATCAGTGTCAGGTGGGTCGGGCCTAAAATTTCAAGTGGGCATAAAATCGTCAATTTTCACCCAGTTACTCCAAATTTGATGTGACATCTTTGACTAGATATCCTGTTGTGTTTATACATCAGCTCTAAAATGACTGCCGGGAAAAGGTTTGCTATGTCCGCCACCGCTTCTTGTTAATAAATTGAAGATGGTAGTAGACATGACACCAACTGTGTAAATCTGTGGTTGAGAGAGAGAGAAAGAGAGAGAGAGAGAACCAGCCAACCTCCTCCCAACTCTCCATAAACCTTTTCCAGTGACATCACAGAAATCACGTGGTTTTGTTTACAACTCCATATTGGACGGCAAACTCCTCGCAGTAATGGCTGTTCAGACAGGGCTGTCAGAGATTTAGCTGTCTGACATATGCAGACATCTGTATCAACGCCACCAAGATCTGTACAGGAACAAGATAAAGTGTTTGGGGCTGGAAGCTTACAGTACACCATATCTAGGGAGAAATTCACCCGTTTCAAGTACGGGAAACCGAAGCTAGATCTCAGATATGGCGATCTCTATCACTATTTGGTGAACACCCCGTCAAACTTCACCGGGGCATCCCTGAAGGTAAATATGTGTAACATATCTAGCTGGAATTGACATACAGTAAATGTAAATCATCTTGGTAAGCAGTAAATTATTGATGTGGGGCCAAGGGGGGATCGAGTAGGCCCTACCGTAGTTGATAAATGAGTGGAGGGTGGGGGCGTGGGAGTGCGGGAAAGAGGTGGAGGGAGGGTGGGGGGTTTGAATGGCGGTGAGGGGGTGAGGGGGTGGTATTAGGGTTGGTTTGGGGTGTGGGGGGTGAGGATTTGGGGAAGGGTTGGGGATGGGTGGTAAGGGGTGGAACTGATAGGGGGTGGAGGGGAAGGGGGTTGGGTGGTTGTGGGGGTTATTGTGGGGGCTGGGGGGGCTTGTGGAGGGGAGCTGGGGGTCGTGGATTGTGGGGGGTGGAGGGTTCGATAGTGGGGGGTAGGGGGTTGTTGGGGGGTGGGAGTGAGGGGTGGTGGGGGACGGTGGTGGGGTGGGGGTGGCAGTCGGGTGGGTCGGGTGGCGGTGGGGAGTTGGAGTGGCAGTGGGAGGGTGATTGGGGTGTGTTGGTGGGGTGGGGGGGCGTGAGGTGGTTGGATGTCGGTGGGGGGGATGGGGGTGGGGTTGGAGGAGATAGGGGTGGCTCACCTGATATGAAATGCCTGCTACAGAGTCGAGTGTAGGCCGTTGGCTGCCAATTCTCCCTCTTCACGGCAGCTGTCCACTTCTGTTGCCTTTCCTCACTAGCTGGAAACCGACACAAGTGTGGGCCTCCCCTCTACGCTTCCACCTGCTGCTGTTGGAGAGCTGGGCGAGTCGTTTCGCCCTTTCCATCATGGGCAAGGGGGTTGAGGGCAGTGTCGGGGCGTTGTCTACCTGAGCTCGTCGGCGCCTCCTCCATCGGCGCCGCATTGTCTACCCGGCTCTCGTCCCGCCCTGCCCTCGTTTAGACCATCGTGCAGCCTGGCCTGATCATCCACCGTCGGCCCCGCCCTGCCTCGTTTACCATCGGACAACCACCTCACCACCCATCGCCGCACCTTGCCCTGCCTTTGCCGCCTTCTGCTCGTTATCAGTTGTTTTGCCAGCCGAGCTATGCTCCCGTCTGGGAGCTTTATTCTTTCCATAACTCTGACGGGCTCTTAGTTTGCCCGTGCCCCATTAGTGTGGGGCGAATATTCCAAACAACTTCCAAACCAAGACACAAGTGTACCCCACTTCCACTTTTCTGCCATATCTTACAGCCGAAGGCACAATAGCCGAAGGCACATTGTGGAATCTGCAATTCTCTCTCTCTAGACGTCCGACAATTTGCCATCCAGTATGGCGTCATAAACAAAAGTCAGGTGACCCGTGACGTCACGTGGAAAAGATCTATAAACGGAAGTGCAAACAACTGGTTCTCTCTCTCTCTCTCTCAAACACACACACACACACACACACACACACACACACACACACGCACGCACGCACGCGCGCGCGCGCGCGCAAACCATCAGCCTTCTTCGCTCTCTCTCTCTCTCTCTCTCTCTCTCTCACACACACACACACACACACAAACCATCAGCCTTCTTCTTCACTCTCTCTCTTTCTCTCTCTCTTCTTCGTTTTCCTCTTCTCTCCCTTTCACCACCCCCCGCCTCTCTCTCTCTCTCTCTCTCTCTCTCTCTCTCTCTCTCTCTCTCTCTCTCTCTCTTTCGTTTTCTTCTTCTCTCCCTTTCAGCACCCCTCACCTCTCTCTCTCTCTCTCTCTCTCTCTCTCTCTCTCTCTCTCCCCACACACACACACACACACACACACACACACACACGCACACACACCGCCCCCACCAATCACAATGCACTATCCAGTATAATACTATAACTGTGTGAAATGAGGAGAGACTGATCCACATGTAAATTAAGTTTTTTTTTAAATATATTGGTTAGATTATATACGACTATACATAGAGTTACAGGGATGAAGGGAAAATAAAAGATATAACTGTGTAACAAAGAATTTGTTTATTCAATTTTTTGGTCTTGTTATTCTCAGTTTTCCATGCTGATTCCAATGGTGTATATTTTGTTTGCCTATCTCTAAGTTTCTGTCCACAATTGGCAATTGTTTATTTCCAGTCTTGTTACTGTTCGCCAATGTAATGGCAGATGTATCGCTTACCACGTCACACACACAAACACACACCATCTGCATCCATGCAGATGGTACTGATATGACCATTATTGCGTCATGCAACATGGATCGAGTCATTTCATTCGATGATCTAGTCTCACGTTGCTAGTTTGGCTGGTTGACGTGTTTTTGAGCTGTTCCTAAAGGTGATTCTATTGATAAGAATGACCAGTAGACGTTCTTGCAAGCTGTCAGCCGATACATTTTGTTATGTATGTGGAGAATGTATTGGACCGAAGATGATCAAACACAAAATTCACCTTGATACCAAATTTGCTCATGCATACATAGCATACTTTGGTGTGGCAATGGGCGATCAGGATAAGGATTGGCTCTGCCTTACACTTGTGCTAGCTGTTGCTCTGTGCTTGAAGCTTGGCAATGAGGAGTGAGAAAGAAGATGCCGTCCACAGTTCCCAGAGTGTGGCGAGGGCCTTCGAATCACCATGACGATTGTTAGTTTTGCATGGTTGATATAAGTGGTGCAAAGAGCATTAAGGGCGAAAGAACATTGTATATCGAAATTTGCCTTCTTCGATCTCTCTAGTGCCTAATGACGTTGAGCTGGCGATTCCTGCACCTCCTATGGACATGGAAGATGTTTCTGACCATGTGGACATCATCAATGATGGAGGGGAAAGTGATGATGGAGAATGTTCTGGAGACACACTTTCCCAATCATCAAGAACTTGATGACTTGGTTCGAGATTTAGGACTCACCAAGTCCAGTGCTGAGCTGCTGGCATCATATCTAAGTGAATGGAACTTGTTGGATCCCAGTTGCAAGTTGAGTTATAGGAATCACTATGGCAAGTTTGCATCCTTCTTCAAATTTTTCAAAGAAACCTCGTTGTGTTACTGTTTCGGTGTTAGGAGTTTGTTCCAAGCCATGGGAGTGGATTACAAGGCCTCAGAATGGTGACTCTTCATAGACAGTTCTGTGAAGAGCCTAAAAGCTGTACTTTTGCATAACAGCAACGATCTCCCAGCAATTCCAGTTGAACATTCTGTGTAAATGGAAGAAGGCTATGAGAATGTGAAAATTTGCCTGACAAAGATCATGTACTCAGATCGCAATTGGGAGGTTTGTGGGGATTTCAAAATGATTTCGTTCCTACTTGGAATACAAGGCAATTATACGATATACTCTTGTTTTTTATGCTTGTGGGACAGCCGGAGTGATGCAGAACATTTCGTGAGGAAAGACTGGCCTCTCAGAGTGAGTCTCACACCAGGTTCATGCGACGTTCTGAGAGCTCTACTGATCTCCAGTGAGAAGGTACTGCTACTGCTGCTACTCATAAAACTTGGTCTTGTGAAACAATTCGTGAAAGCCATTGATAACGAGGACGATGCATTTCTGCATATCCGGTCAATGTTCCCCAAGTTAAGCGTGGCAAAGGTGACAGCTGACATGTTCACCGGGCCGCATGTTCGAAGAATGCTTGCAAGTCGTGAACTCCAGAGTAAAATGACCAATGATGAAGAATGCTTTCAGAAGGGTTGTGGAGGGTTTTCATGGCAACCAGAGGAAACCAGATTCCACACAGCTCCTCGATGACCCGATCGGCGCATTCCACCGGCTTGGATGCAGAATGTCAACCAAACTGCGTTATCTACGTTCCCACTTTGGTTTCTTCAAAAACAACTTGGGCGCATTCAGCAAGGAGCATGGCGAACAGTTCCACCAGGACATTCTGCTAATGGAAACCAGATATCAAGGCAGGTGGAACAAGGAGATGAAGGGCGATTACGTTTGGGGATTGTTGCGCGATTGTCCTCACAGCTAAAGAAGAAAGTCAAGATCAGAAGTGCATTTCTAGATATTATGTGCCCTGCATTCCTTGTGATGTTACTGTCTGCTCATTTTCTAGTAATATTCGTAATATTCTATCTATCTATCTATCTATAGCCCGACGCCCTAATCCCGCTAAGGGTGGCCACAGACAAAACACCTCCAAGTCGCTCTGTCACCCACCATTTGACTACCCTCCCCCCAACTCACTCCCCCCTCCCTTATATACCTCTCAACTCCATCCTTCCACCTCATCCTCGGTCTTCCCCTCCCTTTCCCTTCCTCCACCCCACCTACATACACCCTCTTAGTCAGTCTTTCATTCTCCATTCTTTCCACATGTCCAAACCACCTCAGTGTATTTCTCCTAATCTTTTCAACCACAATCACATCCACCCCACAACGTTCTTTCACTTCTTCATTCGTCAACCTGTCCCTCCATGTCACTCCACATGCTCCTCTCAAGTAATTCATTTCCACTACTCCCACTCTTGACTTGTTCCACTCTTACAAGGTTCACGCCTCGCTTCCATACGTCAGGGTAGGGATCACAATACTATCATGCAATGACTTCTTAACTTCCATATTCACCTCCCTATTCCGCATCACTGCTTTCAGTGAACCAACAACCTTCCTTCCCTGCTGTACCCTTTCATGCACTTCATCCCCCAAAGTTCCATCCTTACTCATCACACTACCCAAGTACTTGAATGCACTCACATTCTCCATATCCTCACCATCCAACCTCACTGTACATTCTGTGACTTCATTCCTCTCAAACACCATAAGTTTGCTCTTGTTTATATTAACTTTCAGATTCCTCTCCTATACACTCTCCCAAATTCATTCACCAAACCTTGCATCTCCCATTCATCTTCATTCAACAATACTGTATCATCAGCAAACAGCAACACCGGAATCTTCCAAATCCCACCCTCATTCATTAGAGCCACCCCCACATCCACTGCCCTACCTTGAACCTCCTTTACAACCCCATTCATGTATATATTAAACAACCATGGAGACATCACACAACCCTGTTTCATTCCCACATTGAGATCAAAGAACTCAGCTTACCATCCACTCGCACGTAGCCCAAGTTCCTTCATACATAGGCTACTCTTCACAGCACCCAACAATTTCCCCTCCACTCCATATATTCTCAGTACCTTCCACATACCTTGTCTATCTATTCTGTCACAAACTTTCTCCAAGTCCATGAAGGCAGCATACATTTTCTTTCCCTTCTGTAGATATTTCTCCACTAAACATCTTAGAACAAATATCTGATCTACACACCCTTTTCCCTTCCTAAATCCCCTTTGTTCTTCTCCAACTAGCTCCTCTGTTATATGACTAACCCTATCAATAGGTACTCTTCCATCTATTTTACCAGTCACACTAAGAAGGCAAATACCCCTATGGTTACCACATACTTCTCTTTCCCCTTTTCCTTTGTATAAAGGAACAATTATACCTGATTTCCAATCCTCCGGAACCCTTCCCTCTTCCCATGCCAATCTACATAACTTCCATATCCACTCCACTAAAATCTCACCCTTGTACCTCAGCATTTCACCACACACTCCATCAATTCCTGGGGCCTTTCCCATCTTGATCTTCTTCATTGCTTCCACTACTGCCACCCTACTGATCTCTTCCTCCCTCCTCTCATCTCTTCTTCTCCCAGCCATTCCCCAACCACTTATACTCGCACTGCTCTCACTCTACATTCAACAAATCCTCAAAGTACTCCTTCCATCTTCTCAATTTCTCTCTCTTCTTCACCAACAATCTATTATTTCTATCTTTCACTCCCCTACTATTATCCCTTTCACACTGCCTTACTTTCTTTACCTCCATCCAAAACAATTTCTTACTCTCCCTCCATTTCACACTCAGATTCCTCCCAAACTCTTCATCTACTTTCTTCTTACTCTCCTTCACCAATCTCTTCACTTCCCTTCTCCTGCTCATAAATACCTCTCTCTTCTCTCTCTCTCATCTTCTCCCCTTCGTCTACTCGCTAGCCATTCACTATACAGGCATGCCTTCTTCTTTTCTTCCACAGCTCGCTTCACCTCATCATTCCACCATGCTGTCCCTTGCATACCCCTGCATCTCCTCCTCATTCCACAAACCACCTCACACACTGCGCCTATTTCTTCCGTGAATATCTTACATATGTTTTCCACCCCTTCCATCTGCTCTAGCTCATACCTTCCCAATCTTTCTTCCACTATGCTCTTATACTCTGCCATTTTCTCACTATCTTGCACATTCTCCACTCTTCTCACAGGAGCTGGTTCCTCCTTTGTTCCCCTTCGTCTCTTCAACCATTTTCTTTGCAGCTTTACCTTGACCATCACTAAGTGATGGTCCGAGATTCCATTCCCCGACTCTCTCCACATTCTTGCACCCAACACTTGTCTTCTCATTCGCTCATCCACACACACGTAGTCTATTATTGCCTTTCGTTCAACAAGCTCACCATCCAACCTCATCATTACTCTCCATGTATACCTGTGGATCATCTTATGCCGAAAGTAGGTGTTGGCTATTGCCAACCCCTTACCAGCACAGATGTCCACCAAAGCACTACCATTCCCATCTACTTCAGCTGGCACACCCCACTGACCAACCACTTCATCCGCTGGTACATTCCCGACTTTGCCATTCATGTCTCCAATCAAAAACACTCTCTCACTCCTCTCAAACTTGTCCATACATGCTTCTACACTCACCCAAAACTCATCTTTTACTCTTGCCACTCAGTCCTCTGTCGGCGCATACGCACACACAATCACCCACGCTTGTATACCTACTTTCATCCTCACCCATACAATCCTTGCACCCATTGTTCCATACTCCCTTATATTCTCCTTCCACTTCTTGCTTATCATCAGACATACTCCCACTCTTGCCCTCTCATTCTCATTAACTCCTGCACATATTCCTAAACCATATTCCCATTCTCTCACCCTTTCACCTTTACATTTAGATTCAGTCAATCCACATATATCCACTCTTGCATCCTCAGGCACCTGCACAATCTCTCTCTCTATCGCTTCATCATTCACTTCTCTCACATTCCATGTCCCCACCCTCAGAAAGTCCTTTGTCCGTTCCCTTGTCGTCAACGTATGGTCCGTCCTGGTCCGAGGCGCTTTATTCGCTTGTTTAGTTTTTTTTTTTACTGGGTGGGGCACTAACCCACCACCAACCCTTTTAGTCGTCTCATACGACAAGCAATGATACTGGGGGAGTATTCTTCCGGGAATATATAAATACTTTGACATTCTCAACATTCTCGAAGAGGTAACAGGTTGCAGTTCCTGTCCTTGAACGATATCATGTTGTTGCATAATTCCCGTAACGCTAGATTTACACAAAAACAAATACCATATTCGGAATCTACTCATTGACGTTGATCAGAAATAGTGTAAAAATCAACATTAAAAATGGTTTAAATTTGTTACACAGTGGATATCTTTTATTTCCCTTCATCCCTGTAACTCTATGTATATTCGTATATAATGTAACCCATATATTAAAAAAAAAATAATAATTTACATGTGGATCAGTCACTCCTCATTTCACACAGAGTGTTATATTGGATAGTGCATTGTGATTGGTGCGGGCGGTGTGTGTGTGTGTGTGTGTGTGTGTGTGTGTGTGTGTGTGTGTGTGTGTGTGTGTGTGTGTGTGTGTGTGTGTGCAAGAGAGAGAGAGAGAGAGAGAGAGAGAGAGAGAGAGTTGTTTGCACACTTCCATTTATAGAGACTGTGGGGGAGGTTGGCTGGTTCTTAAACATTCATTCTCTCTCTCTCTCTCTCTCTCTCTCTCTCTCTCTCTCTCTCTCTCTTGCACAACCATGGATTTATACAGTTGGTGTCAAATCATTATACTAACCACAACTATAACTCTGATTACTACCACAGCCATTACTCCCATCACTACCACAAATACAAGTAACAACCATCACTACCACCACTACCATTAACCACCATTATCAGTACCACAGCCACCATCATCATTACCACAACGACAACCACCACCATCATCACACCAACCATCACATACATCACCACAACCACCTCCATTATTTAATAGTCTGTGATCCTGTGAGATATGTTTTTGGCTAAGGAGACAGCAATAAACTTTAGTATTAATTCTCCCAGACAGACGAAGTTACCAGCCAATCACCAGCCTTACCTGCCATAGAGATGGCTTTCTCTCTTCTGGCCTCTATGCATGCAACATCCGCATGTATTTTTCTGTATATGCAAGGAAGAAGGAACCCAAGGCTGGAGGTTTGCAAGACTGCCCCTCCCCACCAAAGGGAAAATAAATATAGGATAACAGAGAGCCAAATTCAAGATGCAATCATTTCGAGATGCCTAGACACATTGGAGGTCGTAGGCAGTAGGGAAAAGAAATGATTTGTCTACACTGGTTCAGCTGCACCCATCCACAATCACCCTCCAACACGGAGGGTAGGTAGTACGTAAATAGCACTCAGTCTGCTGGTGTGGATGTAATAGTGTTGCTGGAAGAATATTATGATGCAGGATAGACAATGAAACAGTACACACAGCACTCACATGCACATATTATTGCAGCTGCACCCATCCCCACTCACCCCCCAAAGCAGTGGGTAGTACGTGAATAGCGCTCAGTCTGCTGGTGTGGGCGAAAGTGTGTTTAAGGGATGAATATATGCTGCTGGACAGACACTGATAACACTCATTCAGCCGTCACCTCAGCACCAAGAATTCCCCAGCGGAGTGGAATAGCAAAATTATATACAGACCACCTCGTATACTCGCACTCCTCCTCCATATACTGTTTATCTCTAGTCATTGCTTCCATTCCAAGTCACCCTCCAACATATACTTACCCCTCCACCTTATACTTTCTCATATACAGTTCCTCATTCCGTCCAAGTCACCCTCCAACATATACTTACCCCTCCACTTTATACTTTTTCATATACAGTTCCTCATTCCGTCCAGGTCACCCTCCAACATATACTTATCCTTCCACCTTATATTTATCATCTGGAGTCCTTCATTCCATTTCAAAAACATTATAGAAATTGCATGTACTAGTGACAAAATAGAGAGAGAGAGAGAGAGAGAGAGAGAGAGTGTGTGTGTGTGTGTGTGTGTGTGTGTGTGTGTGTGTGTGTGTGTAAACTTCCCTTCAGTGTGAAGAAACGTAGCGTATGCAGACTGACCATAGGAAAAATGAAAACAGAGGCAGTAAGCATTTTTATAATTACATTTTCAGACTCGGTGTTTACAAACCCTGCATATAAGGTGTAGAGACTATTTTTAGGCCAAGTTAGTGAAAGAAAAAAAAAAAAGCATATTGTAACTGCTGGTTCCTTGATTCAGCAATAACCAGGTGATAATTATTATACCCCCATAAATTACCAAGACTTTGTAATACACTATTAGTTTTAAACAAAAGGCTTCACTATGCATCGAATGTACTTTAATTATATCTACATAAATAATTGCTGTTGACAAGATCAAACGCTGATGCCCTTATCACACGACCTGCATCTTGCCTGGCATTTTAGAACACAACATCCGAGGCGGGAGGGGGGTGCAAGTTTAGGGGAGGGCAGCGAAATGACGGGGGACACGGTGATATTGAGGCGATTTGTTTGTGGCTACCCCTTACGGGATTGAGGCGTTTGGCTGTACATGGACAGATAGGCATCACACTGAGGATGTAATGAAAATATAATGATACATGCATATGACAGAGGAAGATTATAATTTTGAAGAAGTCTTGTATATGCAAAGGTGCAGATGAGGGTAATTTCTGAGGTGTGGGGACAACGATTAGCTTCTTGCAAAGAGGAATTGATGAACCAGAAGGACAAAGATCAGTGTTGTCTTTCCAAGCTGAAATTCCTTTCTCTCTCTCTCTCACTCTCTCTCTTTTGGGGGGTCCATCACTTCACAAAGCCTACTGCTGGTACCACCTGTTCCTAGACTTCTCCTCTTTGCTGAAATCCATGCTGGCCAAGGCCCCGAGGAGTCCAACGCCTGCTCCAATAGCCGCTCCTACAGTCCCCCAGCCTTCATACTCTGGCTTCTCCTCCTGTGACCGTCTGCCGCGGCTTGTGTTCGGTCGGTCCTCCTTGGCAGACATAGCCGCCCCCAGCAGGCCCAGTCCTATTCCTATGGCACTTCCGACTCCAACGCCGACCATTGCCTTGCCAAAGTTGTCTAGTTTGCCATCATCATCATCATCATCATCATCATCGTTCGAGACTGTGAGCTGCATGGGTCGAGAACTAACCAGGCATGTTGTGACTGAAGGTTGTGGCTGACTGTACTGCCGAGAGGTGACCCATCTAGATATGCTAGGCTTGGCTTGGAGTTTTCGTTGGTTAATGCGCTGAAGGATTTCCTGTCGGGCTGCCCATAAGTCAGCGTCCGTTGTGTCCTCCAGGTCATCAAAAATATCATCATACAGAGTGCCCAAGTAGGACAACTTTTCATCCAAATCGTCCACAGAATTGAAGTAATCGGTGGAGTGAACGGCCTCGTTCCTCAGTGTTACCACCTTGCTTAGGTTGCGGTACAGCCTGGTGGAGGTGCTGAGGTGACACAGGTTTTTAAGCAGCACCCAGAGTAGGCTGACATCAAAGTGCTCAGCTGCCTCACCAATGTTGTAGCTGCGTGGCTCTCCAGAAGCCTTGATGACCTTTTGCTGGGGGCCGTCAAAGGTCTTACAGTATGCAGCCAGACCCAACCTGGGGTCCTTAAGGTAGAACACGTCTGGCCGTAGATTCCCGCCCTTGTACAGTCGTGTGGTGGCCTGACGCAACACGTAGGCACCGTCCACCATCACTGCATCACGCCACACACTGCTGCTGCTGTTGTCCATCCTGCAGAAGGACACACTTTATTACACACACACACACACACACACACACACACACACACAGTGCCTTTCTTTTGTGTGCATTCATCATATTTACAGAAACCCACTGGCAGAAACTTTTGCTACACATTTTTGTAGTTTAATCAACTCATGCTCCTTACGCTCCCTTCCCTCACCAAACTTTTGAGGGTATCCTCGACACAGTGACCCTATCCTTGCAAGAAGTGAGAAATAGGCTCGCAGCACTGGATCCGAACACCAGTATGGGACCTGATGGCCTCCACCCCAGTCTTCTGAAATATTGCCCAGCCTTAGCCTTACCCTTGTTTTTGATATTTCAAAAGTCTGTCACCATTGGTAAATTGCCATATGATTGGAAAAAATCCATTATCATTCCTATATTCAAGAAAGACTCTCGACACAAACCTCTTAACTATAGGTCTATTAGCCTAACCTCCGTCTGCTGCAAAACCCTGGAAAGATTTATTACAGAGGCATTATACAACTACCTTGACACTAATGGAGTGCTGTCCAATGAGCAGTATGGATTCAGACAGGGTAGAACTGTAGATGACCAACTGTTACTCGTGTATAATGATGTTACGGCGTGGGTGGATGCTGGGTATGTTGTGAATGTTGTCTTGTTTGACTTTAGCAAAGCCTTTGACATCGTCAATCATTCGATACTGACAAGCTGAGGCTACTTGGGGTCAGTGGTTCCTTGCTAACTTGGATCTCTGACTTCCTGTCCGGCTGCACCATGCAAGTGTCTGTGTCCGGCTGCGCCAGTTCCTCAAGGAATGTTCTCAGTGGTGTTCCCCAGGGATCTGTTCTAGGCCCCTTGCTCTTTCTGGTATATATAAACTTTCTACCCTCTTACATACGCTCCAAATGTCAATTCTTTGCTGACGACATGAAGATTTACCTCAAGTTGCTCCAAAACACTTGTTCCACATTAGCTGCAGGTATAAGTACTTGCCAGAAGGACATTGATATGGTCTACAATGTTGCTGAGTCCTGGGGTTTACGTTTCAATCTTGACAAGTGTACTGTTCTGCGATGTCAGAGAGGCCCAGTAGACTGGAATTCTATTGGCGCACTTCAGTACTATCACATGAACAACACCAGCCTCTCCGTAGAAACTACACACAAAGACTTGGGTATCTTGGTTGACAGGTCACTGAAATTTCATTCGCACATAAGAAATACTGTAAAAAAGGCAGCAGGCCTGTCAAATAATTTATTAAAGTCCACGCTCTGTCGAGACCGAGATTTTATGTTGACTTGATTCAAATCTCACATCAGACCCATCATGGAGTTTGGCCCCACTGTATGGAACACAGGCTACCACGGAGATCAGAGGCTCCTGGAGTCTGTGCAGCGCAGATGGACTAAGCAAATCAATGGCCTGTCCGAACTCAGTTATGCTGACCGTCTGAAAAACCTGGGCCTGTATTCCGTAAAAGGGAGACTGATCAGAGCTGACCTCATTAAATGCTGGAAAATCTTCCATCGCCAGTCCCCAATTGCACCGCCTGAGCTTTTTTCTCTTCCTTCAGTAACTCACACCAGGGTCCACAGATTCAAGGTGGCCAAGCCCCGCACTTCAGACGAGTGTAGATGCAGGTTTTTCAGCATCAGATGTATAGACCTCTGGAACTCTCTTTCAGATGATGCTGTTAGCGCTGACTCAGTTGCATCATTTAAAAAGTCCCTCCACTCACAACTAGGTCACATCCTGTTCGACTATACTGAATAACTACGATTCTTAATTCGAAGTCCTTCAAGTAGTGCAACTACCGTGCATATGGCACAAAACTCAGCTCTAATCAATAGTCTATTCTGATGATGATGTATATAGGAAACGGGGCTGGCGTGCCAGCAGGTATGGGCTGCCCTACTTCTTGAAGAGCAGATTCCTACCGAGCCATACTGTTAATTGTAGTAGAGTAGCCAACCAGGTGAGTAAACCAGGTGAGTAAACATCAACTGTGGTTCCCAGCATCTCTAGCTTGTCACCACCTGGCTACTAAGATCTGTTCACTCGATGAACTAAAATTTTGCATATAGGAGGATTCCATGGGCGGTGTTCTCGTCCTGTTGGAAAGCATACTTAACACCTCCTCCTCACTTATTTGTTTCAGCTCCGTTACTATAGTGTTGTGTGTTGCGGTCACGGCTTACTAACACCTCCTCCTTACCAATTTATTTCCGATCCAGCTCCGTTACTGTAGTCATGTGTTATGCCATCTGTGTCGATAATATCATGTTATAATATGCACAAAAACAGAATATTAATGGGTAGTTTGGAGAATAAATCGTTAAGGAAGAGGTGCTAGGGAGCTGCATACAGTAATTTTTGTTTTTTATGGAACTGGACAAAATATAACGAATTGGAAGTACGTGCTAAACTTAATGTAAATCTGTCCGTTGATAGCTATATCTCTTCACCTTACTTGGCCGAGATTTTCCATTAGTTCATTTCGCGAAGCTTATTTCATCATATCACACCTCACCACACACAAGAAGACAGTGCTACGGTTCCACACCTCCTATCCATACCATTTCTTCGTGACGAGCATCATATTTCATTGTTAATGGATTGCAACAACTCTGCTTTCAAAACGAAGTGGTCACTTTTAGGCCAAGTTAAAGTAATCTGATTACAGTTATATGATTTTGAACCACGCTGTATTGGCTTTTTTTTTTTTTTTTTTGTACCAGTGTTCTTCCTGGGGAAAAAAAAAAAAAAAAAACCGCCGTAATTTTTTTTGCAGGAGGAGAGGAAGGGACAAATTTTCACTCTTCTCTCACTGTGCTTCCTGGAAATAGGCCCAGGTAGGATACGAGCAGTTGATTGTTTGGCCGACTAGTTCCTGTTTTGCTACACAGTAAGGTCTATTTACCTGTTTCACACACACACACACACACACACACACACACACACACCTGTAAATGACCGCAGTACGCAACGCCTCTCACAACCACCACCTGTTGCCAACTGCCAAGATTAGAAGACCACCACGTCCACCACAGGCATGATACGAGAGGGAGGTCTGGGAGGGGGGGTAGACCGTCCAGCTGTGCCATATTTGTGCACATCTCACACTATCTGTCTTCCTCAAATACGCTTATGTTGCTTAATTACTCACTTACCTGCTTGGGATACACAGAGTAAATAGCATGCAACTAATGGCAGTAGATGATATCCAGGAAAATATATGAGTAGTTTAGGGAGTTCTTCTAGATCAGGCATCGCTGCAGTCATGTGACACAAGGGCGTTGTTGTCAAATTTCTTCTCATCCCTCTTGATCTGTCTTCCTCAGCTAGTCTTACGTTGCTTATTATTTACTTAACTACTTGGAATTCATTACTGGATTTACATTGTGTAATTATTAACATTTGATGACATAGAAGTTATTAACAGAATTAATTACGGATGACGATGCAAGTATATTTGGCAACCGCGTCAGACCGAGGAATAGTTGCCAAGTTGCGCATCTCTGAGACTTAACAATACTTACCGCTTCAAGAGGGCCATAATATCCAGCCAGAATGCTTTCAAAAATCTGTTTATTTTCTTTTGGTAAGCATTTGATATTTAAAGTTGGCGGTTCTAGTGACTTGTACGTTAAACTTGTGTGTGTGTTCTTACCTAATTGTTCTTACGCAGTTGTATCTTTACAGGATTGAGTCAAGCTCGTACTGTCCCATGTATCAAACCATTTTTATCATACATGTCCTTAAATTTATGAAGAGTTTTCGCACACAGGATTTCATTCGGTAGTTCATTCCAGTGATCAGTTGCCCTGTTTGGAACACTGAAATTCCTTACGGCTTTATCGCCCCTCTTTTTATGTAGTTATTTTGCAGTGGTCTCCTGCTGATGCTTCCCCATAGGTTATATATTCATTTATGTCTATTTTCTCTTTCCCTGAGATGCATTTATATAGCATAATCATGTCTCCTTTTTCCTTCTCTCCTGTAGTGCTGGTAGATTCAATTTTTCTAGTCTTTCTTCGTAGTTTAGATCCCTTTAGCTAGGTACCAATCTTGCACTGCCCTTTGTACTTTTTCAATCTTTTCTGTGTTTCTTCTTCTTTTCTTGCTTTTTTTTTTTTTTTTTTTGAGAGGAGGATTGTAGACTACTGATGCATACGTCAGGGTTGGTCTGGTGAATGATGTTATTATCTTTCTTATCCTGTCTTCATACATATGTGTGAATGCCATTCTCATATTACCAAGCAGTGTATACATGTCACGTACTATATTAGGCCACAAGTGTTCTTACCTCTGATTTGCCTCGCCCAGATTTCATCTGGTAACACTGACTCCATGTCCAGAGGTACGATATCCTACTGAATGTTCCCCGCCTGGTTTTCTAATCACATCTATGCTTCTGGCTACTTACTTACCTTGGGGCGATATTCTATGGATATTGTTATTAATCCCTCCAGTCAGCCAAATGTTTATTTACTCTTATATTACTTTTATGTGTGAAGGAAACTGGTCTCTCCTCCCCGTCCCCCTCTTTCCCTCCCTCTTTCTTCATACTCCTTCCCTCCCACTCCTCACTTCCTCTCTCCTTATTCTCCCTTCCTCTCTCTCTCTCTCTCTCTCTCTCTCTCTCTCTCTCTCTCTCTCTCTCTCTTCCAGATATTTACCTCGCTTGAGACGATATTTCTCTCGTCTATCATGCCATTATCGACGAGTTGTTTTTGTCAGTCCCTCCAACCAGGCAGTAATTTATCTTTTTTTTTTTTTTTTTATGCGAGGAAGAAGGAACCAAAGGCCATGAGCCCGCAGTAACAGTTCCCTCCAAGAGAAAAACAAAATACAATATAGAGCCAAATTCAAGATCCGATCATTTTGAGATGCCTGGACACACTGCGTTTGAAAGACTGGAGATCATAGGCAGCAGGAAATACAGACAGAGGGAGACAGTTCCAGAGCTGACCTGTTGCATAAATGAAAGACTGGGAGTAACGGTTAACTCTTGCATTAGAGAGTTGTACAGAAAAAGGATGAGAGTTTGCTGCCAGACGGGTGCTACGCGCCCGTCGTAGAGGTGGAGGAATGCAAGCAGACAGTTCAGAGGAGCAGTGACCATTAAAGTAGCGATAGAAAAGAGATAAAGATGCAACAGTGCGGCGAAGAGACAGAGGTTGAAGGGAGTCAGTAAGAGGAGAGTTAATGAGACGAAAAGCCTTTGACTCCACCCTATTGAGAAGAGCTGTATGTGGGGAGCCTCCCCACACATGAGAGTTGTACTCCACACAGGGGCGGATAAAACCCCTGTATAGAGTTAACAATTGCGCAGGGGTAAAGAAAGAGCGGAGTCGGCTTAGCACACCCAATCTCTTGGAAGCAGATTTTACAAGAGATGTAATATGATCTTTCCAAGATAAGTCCCGAGTAAATGAAACCCCAAGCATGTTCAAGGATGATGCAGGATTAAGCTGAATATTATTAAACATTAGTGGGTATACCTGTGGAAGATTTTGTCGGGTTGATAGGTGTAAGAACTGAGTCTTAGATGCATTAAAGACAACCATATTATTTTTACCCCAGTCAGAGATACGAGCCAAGTCAGACATTAGGTGTGCCATAGCCTCATCCCTTGTTTGTTGAAGTAACTGTTGAGATGGGCGTTGCGAGAACCGAATGGAAAGGTGAAGGGTGGAGTCATCAGCGTATGAGTGGATAGGGTTAGATGTACAGCTTAGAAGATCATTGATGAATAAAAGGAAGAGAGTTGGTGATAGGACAGAGCCCTGAGGAACACCACTGTTGATAGATCTAGGAGAAGAACGATGGCCGTCTACAACAGCGGCTATAGAACAACCAGAAAGGAAGCTAGCGATGAAGGCACAGATAGAAGGATAGAAACCGTAGGAGGGCAGTTTGGAAATTAAAGATTTATGCCAGACTCTATCGAAAGCCTTTGAGATGTCAAGTGCAATGGCAAAGCTTTCGCCAAAGTCCCGAAAGGAGGATGACCAGGAGTCTGAAAGGTAGGTGAGAAGATCGCCAGTGGAGCGTCCCTGACGGAACCCATACTGACGATCGGAAAGAAGGTTGTGATAGGAAAGGTGCCTTAAAATTTTTCTATTAAGAATTGACTCGAAAACTTTTGAAATACAGGACGTTAAAGCAATTGGACGATAGTTGGAGGGTTGGGAGTGGTCACCCTTCTTTGGGACTGGCTGAATGAGAGCAAACTTCCAGCAAGAAGGAAAGGTACAAGTTGACAGACAAAGACGAAAGAGTTTGCCTAGGCAGGGTGTAAGCACAAAAGCACAGTTCTTGAGAACAACAGGAGGGACCCCATCAGGCCCATATGCCTTGTTAGTACTGAGGCCAGTGATGGCAGAAAATACATCAACTGAAGAAATTTTAATGTCAGCCATGAGGAAGTCAGAGGGGGAAGTGATGGAGGAACAGCACCGGAATCGTCTAAGGTAGAATTGGAGGAGAAAGTCTGTGCGAAGAGATCTGCTTTATCAGTAGAAGAAATAGCTACAGAACCATCAGAGTAGAAAAGAGGAGGGAAGGATGATGAGGTAAAGTTGTTAGAAAGATTTTTGGCAAGATGCCAGAAGGAGCGGGAAGAATTCGAGTTGGAGAGTTGAGAGCATTTAGTATGGATGAAATTATTTTTAGTAGAGCGAAGAACAGACTTAGCACGATTCCGGGCAGAAACGTAAAGATGATGTGATTCAGGGGTGGGTTGGCTCCGGTACCTTTTGTAGGCCCTCTCCTTGTTGCGGACAGCATTAGAACAAGCGTGATTAAACCAAGGCTTCTTGCGTTAGTCAAAGGATATGAGAAAGGAATGTATGCTTCCATGCCCGAGAGAATAACCTCCGTAATGCGCAAGGCACACTCAGATGGCTCACGGCCATGGAAGCAATAATCATTCCAGGGAAAATCAAAGTAGTACTGCCTGAGGGCCTCCCAGTCTGCGGCTCCAAAATGCCACAGACGACGTTTCCCTGGAGGGTCCACAGGCCGCACCGGAGTGATAGGACAGGTTAAGGTAATAAGGTTGTGATCGGAGAAGCCCAACGGAGAGAAAAGATTAACAGAGTAAGCAGAAGGATTAGTTGTGAGGAAGAGGTCAAGTATGTTGGAGCTCTCTCCAAGGCGGTCAGGGATACGGGTAGGGTGCTGTACAAGCTGCTCTAGGTCATTAAGGATAGAAAAGATGTAAGCTTGTTCACCAGGTGGATCCGTGAAAGGAGAGGAGAGCCAAAGGTGGTGGTGAACATTGAAATCTCCAAGAATGGAGATTTCAGAGAAAGGAGAAATGGATAGAATGTGTTCCATCGTAGAAGTAAGATAGTCGAAGAATTTTTGATAGTCAGTAGAATTAGGGGATAAGTAAATAGCACAGATATATTTAGTCAGAGAATGACAGGAAAGCCGAAGCCAGAGTGTGGAGAATTCAGAAGAATCAAGTTCAGGAACACGAGAGCAAGATATTTGCTCTTATATTCTGATATTAGTTACTTGGATTCGTGTCCGAACGGTCAAGAAATCAAGGCTCTTGCTGGTCACCAGGATCTGTGGAATGGACTCCGCATTTACTCCTATAGTCCCTATCCTTTCCCTCACCCCAGTCTGACAACTCTTGCTAGCATTAGCACAGCCAGGTTGGGCTTTGATTTTCCGAGGAACCTGTTCAGCCTTGGTCGGTTGTGAAATAATGATAGTATTTAAAAAATCAACAACTGGTCTCTCCTCCTCCTGTCCCTCTCTCTTCCCACCCCTCCCCATCACTTCTCCAAGTACAGTGTTTTTAAAGAGCGATGCCACTCGGACGAGCACCTCGCTGTATAGGCAACCTGTGGCCCGTGGCCCGCATACGACCCTACCTTCCCAGTAGTACGGCTGGCGGAACAGTGTTAACATAAAATTGTGTATAACCCCTGATTCAGCTAGAGAGTGATAAATGGAGATAATAAACTCCCTTACAATGACAGTCATACATTACAGACTGCGTGTATCAATGCTGACTTGATTTACCGTATCCTTATAGGCAACTTGGTATTGCTTACTACGGTATTAGTGAAACGTAATGAATATAGTGTTAGGCAGTGCCATGGTATGTTTGCTATGTTTGTCTTTATTTATTATGTAATATATGGTCATAATGTTCCCGAAATACGAGGTATCAAGGGAAGATCACATAGAGGCGCGATAAGAGAACGAGCAAGACGGGCATACGTCCCCAGCCACCACGTGCCCCTCTTCCCCTCAACGGAATCCACCAGAGATACATCACCCTGCCGCACTACCCTCTACCTGGACCAGTGCTCACCAGATCGGGGCAGGATATGTTTGCCGGCAGACTTCCAAAGTAGGGCCGTGATGACGCCCACTGTGCTTATCGGGGAGAGGACGCTCACCGTGTTCTTTTCACCTACAGCCACAAGCAGAACCGCGACAACGCCCACCGTGCTCGTCAGGGAAGGAACTCCCACCGTGCTTCCCTCACCTGCAGCCCCCGCCGGGAACAGGACTGCAGTGACGCCCACCATGCTCGCCGGGGAGAGGACACCCACCGTGCTCCTCTCGCCTGCAGTCCTATGGTCTAGCAGAACTGCAGCGACGCCAGCCATGCCAGCCAGGGAGGCCCCTCCCACCATGCGGGTCTCATCTGCTGACCCTTTCGACACTTACTGAAGGTCACGCCCCTTGCTTGCCTCACTCCTCCAGAGGCCGAGCAGGACGCCCCTCTCGCTCTCCCTGCACCACAGGGGGGACAGCAGGCTCCCCAGTGGAGTCACTGCTGGAAGACGTCTGGAGTGGCCCTACTGTTTAGTCTTTAGGCTTTTTTTTTTTTTTCGAATAAATAGTGTAAGGTCTAAAAAATATATAAAAAAAAAATATATAAAATAATTATATATATATATATATATATATATATATATATATATATATATATATATATATTTATTTATTTATATATATATATATATATATATATATATATATATATATAATTTTCATTTTAGTTTTTAGTTTTTATATTATTTTGACTTTTTTTTTTTTTAAGCCTAAACTAAAGACCCTAAAACTAAGAACGTAACAGACAGATCGCTAATCTATACTAAAATCCTAAAGAGACTAATAGATAAACCTACAGTATTGGTAAAATACCTCGACCAAGAGAACACCATCGACTGCAGATATGTAATGCCTTTCTACATTACATACCTGCACTCATCACTCGCCAGAGAAGATTTACTGATTTCTTTCCGAGAGAGAGACTCTACTGTAGAACACGAGGAATGTCCCAGTCTCCTCGAGCTCTACAGCCGACTTTGCAAGTAAGTCAGGCTGCTCATTGGAGTAGATACAACAATGACCAGGCACCCAGATCAGCGTGAAGGACTTGTTGCACGAATGCAATTTATTAATAATGCGGCCCTGGATCTCATTAGAATCCGTAGTACAAGAAGCAATTGCCTTAAGGGCTGACTTTGAATCTGAAAATAATACAAACGAGTTATGCCTTGAGGTTATAGTGTGGTCTATGGTTTTGTCAATGGCAAAAAGTTTGGAGGTAAACACAGATGTAAGAGTCGGCAACGGGTACCTAAGGGAACATTCAGTCTTCCATACACTAGCACCCACACAGTCACTCGACTTGAAGCCATCAGTGTACAATTGGTGGAACCCCAAGTGATGAACGATGATGTCATGAAACAAGTGGTGGACCTCCGCCTCCGGCGCCTTGGTCTTTGGTGTTGGGAGCCAGGGAACATCCACAGTAAAACTCGGTGGCTTCCAAGGCACTGTCTTTTTTTAACACCAACTTGTCACAGTCATTGAGGTCCACACCAAGCTCCTGAGTCAGTAAGTGGAGGTGAATGGCAAGTGGCCGATGGACTACCCCGCATAAGGTGGTGGTATTGACGCAGGGAGGGTACAGGCCACATTGCCGATATTACTTTTGCTGAATGTTCTTAAGCCATATGATAAGGCCAGGTGGTCATGGTGATTATGGAGGGGAGGCACATTCACCTCCACTTCTATTCGAGCTACACGTGTACACCGGACGGCTCCAAGACACATTTGCAACCATTTATTCTGTATCACATCCAACCTCAGTGTGGCATCGGATGCCGAGCCATACACCTGTACGCCATAGTCTAGCTTGCATCTAATAGGGGACTTATACACCATTAATAAATATTTTCTGTTGGCACCCCACGTAGTACCCGTCAGGTTCTTGAGGAGATTTAATGGTTTGTCACAACGAGCAAGCAAGTTATTAACATGAAATTTAAAATTCAATCTGTGATCAAAATGTATTCCCAAAAACTTTACAGAATTTTGAAAAGGTACCACCTGATTGTCCCCACTGCAAGGCCCATTTGTGGACGGAATCAAGGGCTGCTTGAATCCGCCCAGCTGAAAATTGTGCATTACGGAAAGAGTGCCATATCGCACAATCGTCAGCATAGAACGAGTATTTAAGATTCCTCAGGATGGGAGCTGATTGCAGAATATCATTGATCATACTACTAAATAAGGTGGGACTAAGAACACTTCCCTCAGGCACCCAGTTTTCCTGGATAAATATATCCTATGTTACGTTACGGGCCAATTTGACAGAGAAAGTTCCGTCCCTTAAGAAATTGGAAACAAAAATAGGCAAATTACTTCGTAAACCTCTGCCCGCCTTGGAGAGAGCTCCAACATACTTGATCTCTTCCTTACAACTAATCTTTCTGCTTTCACTGTTAATCTTTTCACTCCATTGGGGTCCTTTTATCACAACCTTATCACCTTAACCTGTCCTATTGCTCCGGTATGGCCTGTGGACTCTCCAAAGAAACGTCGTCTGTGGCACTTTGGAGCTGCGGATTGGAAGGCCCTCAGGCAGTACTTCTTTCATTTTCTCTGGAATGGTTATTGATTCCATGGCCAGGAGCCATCTGAGCATGCCTTGCGCATTACGGAGGTTATTCTCTCAGGCATGGAAGCATACATTCCTTTCTCATATCCTCTGACGAATGCAAGAAACCCTTGGTTTAATCACACTTCTTCTAATGCTGTCTGCAACAAGGAGAGGGCCTATAAAAGGAACCTGAGTCAACCCACCCCTGAATCACATCTTTTGTACTTTTCTGCCCAGAATCGTGTTAAGTCTGTTCTTCGCCTTGTTAAAACTAATTTCATCCATACTAAGTGCTCTCAACTCTCCAACTCGAATTCTTCCTGCTCCTTCTGGCACCTTGCCAAAAACCTTTCTAACAACGTTACCTCATCATCCTTCCCTCCTCTTTTCTACTCTGATGGCTCTGTAGCTATTTTTTCTACTAATGAAGCAGATCTCTTCGCTCAGACTTTCTCCTCCAATTCCACCTTAGACGATTCCAGTGCTGTTCCTCCATCACTTCCCCCCTCTGACTTCCTCATGGCTGACATTAAAATTTCTTCAGCTGTTGTATTTTTTGCCATCACAGGCCTCAATACTAATAAAGCATATAGACCTGATGGAGTCCCTCCTGTTTTTCTCAAGAACTGTGCAGCTGTGCTTACACCATGCCTAGGCAAACTCTTTCGCCTTTGTCTATCACCTTGTACCTTTCCTTCTTGCTGGAAGTTTTCTCTCACTCACCCAGTCTCAAAGAAGGGTGACCATTCCCAACCCTCTAACTATCGTCTAATTGCTTTAACATCCTGTATCTCAAAAGTTTTCGAGGAAATTCTTAATAGAAAAATTTTAAAGCAACTTTCCTATCACAACCTTCTTTCTGATTGTCAATATGGGCTCCATCAGGGACGCTCTACTGGCGATCTTCTCACCTACCTTTCAGACTCCTGGTCATCCTCCTTTCGGGACTTTGGAGAAAGCTTTGCCAATGCACTTGACATCTCAAAGGCTTTCGATCGAGTCTGGCATAAATCTTTAATTTCCAAACTACCCTCTTATGGCTTCTATCCTTCTATCTGTGCCTTCATCTCTAGCTTCCTTTCTGATCGTTCTATAGCCGCTGTTGTAGACGGCCATCGTTCTTCTGCTAGATTTATCAATAGTGGTGTTCCTCAGGGCTCTGTCCTAACACCAACTCTCTTCCTTTTATTCATTAATGACCTAAGCTGTACATCGAACCCTATCCACTCATATGCTGATGACTCCACACCTCACCTTTCCATTCGGTTCCCGCAACGTCCATCTCGGCAGTTACTTCAACAAACAAGGGATGAGGCACACCTAATGTTTGACTTGGCTCGTATCTCTGACTGGGGTAAAAATAATCTGGTTTTTAATGCATCAAAGACTCAGTTTTTATACTTATCAAGCCAACAAAATCTTCCACAGGTATACCCACTAATGTTTAATAATATTCAGCTTAATCCTGCATCGTCCTGGAACATGCTTTGGGTTTCATTTACACAGGACTTATCTTGGACAGATCATATTACATCTCTTGTAAAATCTGCTTCCAAGAGATTAGGTGTGTTAAGCCGACTCCGTTCTTTCTTTACGCCTGCACAATTGTTGACTTTATTTAGGGGTTTATCCGTCCCTGTGTGGAGTACAACTCTTATGTGTGGGGAGGCTCCCCACATACAGCTCTTCTCAATAGGGTGGAGTCATAGGCTTTTTGTCTCATTAACTCTCCTCCTCTTACTGACTCCCTTCAACCTCTGTCTCTTCATCGCACTGTTGCATCTTTATCTCTTTTCTATCACTACTTCAATGGTCACTGCTCCTCAGAACTGTCTGCATGCATTCCTCCACCCCTATGACGGGCGCGTAGCACCCGTCTAGTAGCAAACTCTCATCCCTTTTCTGTCCAACTCCCTAATGCAAGAGTTAACCCTTACTCCCAGTCCTTCATTTATGCAACAGGTCAACTTTGTAACTGTCTCCCTCTGTCTGTATTTCCTGCTTCCTGTTACCTCCAGTATTTCAAAAGCAGTGTGTCCAGGCATCTCAAAATGATCGGATCTTGAATTTGGCTCTCCCTTGTATTTTGTTTTTCTCTTGGAAGGAAGAATAATTGCGGGCTCATGGCCTTTGGTTCCTTCCTCCTGGCATAAAAAAAAATAATAATAATAAGCATAGAGCTTCATTAGCATACCTTGTCGCCATGTCATGTCATAGGCTTTATGGATGTCCAAGAACACTGTTATCATGAATTCTTTATCGGCAGATGCCTCTGCAATACAATGCTCCATTTTCATTATATGATCTAGTGAACATCTTTTTTTACGAAACCCACATTGTTGATCATTTAACAAATTCTTCTACTCTAAAACAAAAAGAAGCCTATTATTAACTATTCGTTCCATGACCTTACAAAGACAAGAAGTCAACACAATAGGACGAAATGAAATGGGATTCATAAGACGACCAGCCTCTTTGGGTATCGGTATGACGTGCGCAAAGTGCCTTGAGTTTGGGAACATTCGAGACGCCCAAATCTCATTGTACAATGCTAACATCTTAATCAGGTTGTCCTGATTAAGATGCTGGATCATACCGTACGTGATGGTGTCTGGTCCAGGGCTGGTGTCTTTACAGGATTTAAGAGCAAGGAGCAGTTCATCTAGAGTAAAGCGCTTGGTTGTACGGGGAGTCTACGTCTTCTGTGGCAAAGTCTAATATCTGTAGCTCAGCCGTGCGTTTATGATGTTGGAAACGCGGATCATAATTGGCTGAGCTACTTACATGAGAAAAACTGGAGAGGATGTTAGCAACGTCCACGGGATCGTCATAGATGTTATTATTAACCTGCAGCATAGTAACAGGGATGTATGGGACTTTATTATTTAATATTCTTATAGTGGACCAGACTTTACGTCATGGTGTAGTACGATTCACTGTGGACACAAAGGACCGCCAGGAGTCACGTTTAGCCCTTCTTATTATTCTCCTTGCCTCAGCCCGTGCCTGTTTGTATGCAATGAAATTTTCCTCAGTGGGCTGACTATCAAAAATCCTGTATCTCCTATTGCGTTTTCTTAATGCATGTCGGCAATCCGGCGTCCACCAGTGTGCTCTATGCTTCGCATGAACTGTAGAAGTCTTGGGAATAGCAGCCTCAGCTGCATGTATTATGGAATTGGTTAGATTTTCGACCTTAACATGCATGGTCTCCCCAGATATATCTAAATTGGCGATCCTTGAGAAGGATCCCCAATCTGCTTTCTTACAGTTAAATTTTGGAGGTGGAGGGTCCGAAACAATGTCGCGTGTATAAGACAAATGGGTAAATGACCACTTCTCAAAGAGTCGACATAAGGGTCCCACGAGAAATCTTAATGTATACCTGGGGAGGCTAGAGATAAGTCAATAGCCTAAAAGTTACCAATACGATCATCTACACGAATCACTCTACCATAGTTCAGAAGACAGAGGTTGGACTGTTGTATTAGGTTGGCTGCTTGCTCCCCAAGACCATTGATCCTTAAGCTACCCCATTGATAGTGATGGGCGTTAAAGTCGCCCAACACTAACTTATTTCCCAGAAGATGTTTAAATAATGAATTCAAAGCATTAGTTTCGATGGGGCCATGTGGAGGACAGTACAGAGAGCAAATAGACAGATACGTGTTGTTAAATTTTACTCTGCACGTGACAGCTTCCAGAGTAGAATTAGAATCACTTCCGTTTGTCGGTGTGATTTGTGTGTATATGACACCTCCATGATCATCATATCTTCTATACGAATGGTAGTGTCTGAACTGTGGAGGATCAGGGTGATCCACCAAGCGCGTCTCCTGTAAACAAATTACGTCTGGCCTGTGTATGGAAAGCAACATTGCTATATTATGTATTTTATTCCCAAGAATCCTACAATTCCACCGTAACACAGTGAATGCGGCAGTTTAAGATTTGCGAAGGTGGCCAATGCTCTTGATTTTATTATGCTGCCCGCCAACAGGCGAGCAATTACCGGGTGACCTATTCCTGTGCTTGCTGACGGAAACCTTATTTTCGTCAATATCTAGGCTCCTACACTCCACTGAGGAAGAGCTACCCTTGCTGGACTAGGAGCAGGAAGAACATGAGGACGCGGCTGTTCTGTGAGGGTTTTTTTTTTTTTTTAATGTGAGGAAGAAGGAACCAAAGGCAACGACCCTGCAAAACTATTCCTTCCAAGAGAAAAACAATATATATAAGAGAGAGCCAAATTCAAGGTCCGATCATTTCCAGATGCCTGGACACACTGCGTTTGAAAAACTGGAGATCATAGGAAGTAGGAAATACAGACAGAGGGAGACAGTTCCAGAGTTGAACTGTTGCATAAATGAAGGACTGGGAGTAACGGTTAACACTTACATTAGAGAGTTGGACAGAAAAGGGATGAGAGTTTGCTGCTAGACGGGTGCTAGCGTCCGTCGTAGGGGTGGAGGAGCGCATGCAGACACTTCAGAGGAGCAGTGACCATTGAAGTAGCGATAGAAAAGAGATAAAGATGCAACAGTGCGGCAAAGAGACAAAGGTTGAAGGGAGTCTAAAATGCGTGGCTTGAAAAACAGTGCCCCCGAAGAATACCATAGTACCCCCGACGACAGGGCAAGCCAAGAACAGCGTAGTGTGCCCACAGATATGCCGACACCCCCACATGAACCCCACGGGGTGGCCGCCACCAGCCACCACCACTCCGGGCAACAGCGACACATGTCAGCCCGGGTCATGCGCCCCTGTGACATGGAGCCACCACGCCGCCGCCACCGTAGGAGAAGGGCACTACCTTCGCGTAGTGGAATTGCTGAGCCAGCTAGGGGTGGAGTTAGAAAACATACTCCAGACGGCGCCCCTCTGGTAGAGACGATCTATGGTCACTCCCAAAGTGTTCCCGTAGAGACGATCTATGGTCGCTCCCAAGGTGTTCAGGTAGAGACGATCTATGGTCGCTCCCAAGGTGTTCCGGTAGAGACGATCTATGGTCGCTCCCAAAGTGTTCCGGTAGAGACGATCTATGGTTGCTCCCAAGGTGTTCCGGTAGAGACGATCTATGGTCGCTCCCAAGGTGTTCCGGTAGAGACGATCTATGGTCGCTCCCAAGGTGCTCCGGTAGAGACGATATATGGTCACTCCCATCCTTGTTAGACGATCTATGGTCGCCCCGAAAGTGCTCAGGTAGAGATGATCTATGGTTGCTCCCATCCTCGTGAGACGATCTATGGTTGCTCCCATCCTCGTGAGACGATCTATGGTCGCTCCAAGAGTGTCGTGGTAGAGACAACCTATGGTCGCTCCCCCCCTTGTGAGACGATCTACGGTCGCTCTGAGGGCATGCAGAGTAGAGAGACGTCCCCACGGCAGGAGGCTGGAGCCCAGGCTTCCTGTCCCAGAGTAACCCAGACAGGCCTCCCAGCCTCCCCTGGTCTCTGTTCCCTACGCCTGGCTCTAGAGCAGATGCACCTGACGGACCCCAGTGGAAGTCGCTGCCGCAGCTCTGCCCTGTCGGCACCCCTAGATGCTGGAGACCGCAGCCCACAGTCTCTCTCGGTTCTCCCCAGGACACCCGGGCGTGATCTCTCTACGCCCCCACGACGCCGGGACCTATCACAGAGGTTCCTGGAGCTATTCGGCCCCAGTCCCGAGGGCCACACGCCAGCGCCAAGTCCGGAAGCCACAGGAAATCCAGGACGCGAGAGGACGCCCTTACGAGTTATCCCGTGCCCTCTCGGCACGCCTCGCATTGACAGTGCCCCTAGCCCAGCAGGATCACCGATGACATGTTCCTGCCTATCCCCCTGATGAATACGTGTGATATTGTAACATGAGTGATTTAGGTTAGGTGTGATTTCCCCTAATGTAAGTATTGTGCAGTGATTTCATATAGTGAATATCGTGGTAAATCAGATCACAGTGAGAAGTTAAAAGACGAGAGTGTGAAACAAGATCTGATTGACTATACGTGTGAGTGACATCTCTGTTATACAATTAATAAGCCTGTGCCTATAAAGACATACCCCTATTACTGTGAAGGAATATTGTGAAAGGAAGTATTAATAGTATTCTCTCCTTCCCCCACGCTACCCATAAATCTTGTTTACCACCCGCTCTCACTCCCACATCTCAAGTACGTGCAAATCAAGGATAACATCAATTACCAAAGTATTTTGGCTAGTGGAAACCATATAAACTTCACGGCTAATATCTGCCGCCTTCCAGTATTACCATAACTTTCCCCTAGCCGTCACAAGTCACTCCCCGCACCTCCCCTATCTCCTCCTAGTGAGTCTCAATCCCCTCCCACGCCCCCGCGTGCGCACCTATACTTACTGCACTTCTGATACACTAGGATTGTTTGTGTTGTCATTAGTATCAGAGAAGCAAGTATCCTGCGAGATACACATATCCTAGATAAGGTTTTATATTGCTGTATATTGTGCTGTAATATCTGCTGATTTGTCCTGTGTCTGACTGTGGTAATATATGTGTAAAGGTTGTTGCCTACTAAGGATTTCAGGGGCAGTGTCCAACTGTTTTTTTTAAATAACGTCTCAACAAAGCGTCGGACAAGGATTTAACTTTGGCAGTGCATGTTTGAGACCCCGACCTAATTTGTAAAATTATGCTTTTGTACCAAATGTGTATGATTAAGGCATTTATAAGAGTAAATGTAGGGTAAACTTAGCTAAAATCGTCAGAGGCATGTAGCGAGGCTAGCTTCGGTCACGATACAAGCCCCGCCCACAATTCGGAACGTGACGTCGGTGTGACGTAGTAGTAATCACCGACGCAAGTCCCATTTCTATCTTTCTAACCCCCCCCCACATACTGTACTTTCTCTCTCTCTCTCTCTCTCTCTCTCTCTCACACACACACACACACACACACACACACACACACACCGAAGTAATATTTCACCCCTACTATACATTCAGTATGGTCCTTATATGAGAAGAATGTTTGCGAAATCTATCTATGCTCACCATTGCTGAAGTTTCGGTTTGGTAACGTCTCGCCTGTCGGCGGCCGCCACATCACCTCGCCCAGCGGTGCCGGCTCAGGCAGTGATTACTACTCTTCAGAAGTGAATAAGTCATATTGACGTCACAATATGTGTAAGAGGGCGATGCATATACTATGTACTAATAGGGAGTCTGGAGGGATGTACAGTCACTCTAAAAATCAGCCGCAGCTCAGAAATATGAGTAACCCTGAGGTATTGAATCTGAAGCAGCTTACATAAAGACAGAACTGCCACTTGCGTCGGTGATTACTACTACGTCACACCGACGTCACGTTCCGAATTGTGGGCGGGGCTTGTATCGTGACCGAAGCTAGCCTCGCTACATGCCTCTGACGATTTTAGCTAAGTTTACCCTACATTTACTCTTATAAATGCCTTAATCATACACATTTGGTACAAAAGCATAATTTTACAAATTAGGTCGGGGTCTCAAACATGCACTGCCAAAGTTAAATCCTTGTCCGACGCTTTGTTGAGACGTTATTTAAAAAAACAGTTGGACACTGCCCCTGAAATCCTTAGTAGAGTTTTTGTGTCCTGCCTCTCTTTATTGCACTAGCTCCGGTCTCGAAAGAGGACCCCGCTCCACGTTAGGTGAAATAGGAACGAGAAGTCGAGCCTAATTTCACCTAGCATTACACTGGTGGCCAGCGGTGGTTCTAGACCTGGGCGTAAGAGAGAGGTAATCAGGAAATATTTGGCAAAATGGCAGCCAAACTGCACGTTCAGTTACCCAAGTTTGACCCCGACCAGTATGATATACACACATATCTGGCAATAATTAAACCCTTACTGGATATTGGCTTTGAAAATGACCAACAAAAAATTGCAGTCACACTACCACTATTGGGTAAAGCGGCGGCGAACATAGCGCTGAAAATCGTCCCAGAACTCACCTGGCAGAACTTTGCCAAGTTCACTGTACAAGCCATCACCCCATCATTAGGGAAAGTAGTGGCTCTATCCAAATTGGATAGTTTTGCATTCGACGGGGATTTAGATAATACCCTGATACAGGTAAGACGCCTGGTTACTGCTGCCTACCCGGAGGCAGATGAGGAAACCCGTGATCAGCATACATTTAATACTCTGTTCAGAGTGCTCCCAAGTTTTGTGAAGCAACACTTCACTATCCATGACCCAACAGGAGACATGGATAGAGATATATAGCTGATACGGTGCCTCCTGACCGCTTGCCCTTCTCCACAACAAATTAACGTTGTTAAGAAATTCCCCACCCGACCCCAGGCTCCCCCAGCCACACCGCATCCACCTCTGCCTCACACCAGCCCGACCTCGATGCCTAGCCCGCCCAGGGCACACCCCTCCCGTCGGCGCCCCGCCCCGCGAGAAAACCCGAACCTAATTCTCATCAACCCGTGGGATTTCACAGCCTGCAACTCCCGCTGCCCCCTTCATGACATACGGGACCAGCTGAAAGCTGCTCGCCGCAGAATCACAGCCCCGGGTTCGCGTAAAGTGTCCACCTTAGAAGGCGAGGCCCCAGGGGACGAGCTGACGCCCGTGGACGAACCCCCTCCAGGAGAACTAGAGCAGGAACAGGAGAATGAGAGCCCTAGTCAGCTGGATTTTTAGGCCCGCCCCTGCACCAACCCACGGTGGTGGGGGCCATCACCCCTAAGTATCGCCCCCCAGTATACCACAAGATGAAAATAAACGGCGTGAAGGCCAGACTACTAGTCGATACGGGAGCGGCCAGGTCCTGCCTTTACAGCCACTATTTCTCCCGCTACAAATCCCGGTTTGGCCCACTCCACCCTACTACCACTCACCTTGTGGACACGGGGTAGGGCCCCCTGCCCATCCATGGGGAAACTCAGGCCCTACGGGTTGACACCCACCAGCCAGTGTCCACCCAACATCCATTCATCATTTTTTATTCCTCCTGCCGGAGTTATGACGGGTATTTAGGACTAGACTTGCTTCAAAAACTCGGAGCCACGATCGACTGTCGCCACCAACAACTCCAGTTCCGCCCCCCACCCCGTTCCACCCCAGCCATTTGCACATGCACGCCGCGGCCCCGGCCGGAGGATTCGCCCTCTTCCTCCCCCCAGTGCCCCCCTTCTCCCCCCCTTTTTCCCCCTCCCTCTCCTCCCCCTCCCGTGCCTTTCCACCCCACTCCTGCCCCCTCTTTCCCTGCCACCATCTCCGCCGCCGTTACCATCCCCTCCCACCATGAGGCATGGGTGCCCCTTAACCCCTACACCTCGGGCTTGTTTACCAATTACTTGCGTGTCCCGCGGGGTTATTTGGGCTCCGACAGACTCTCAAAAAATATTTGCTAAAAATCAGTTATTAGTCCTAGAATAATAAAATTATATATGCTTATAGCACATACCTTCAGCTTTCTCCTGGAATGATTGTTGAGCCTTCGTCGTTTCCGTAGGACTTGTGGAGACCTCTGAAGTAGGGTAACTAAGTCTCCATTTTACACTTCCCGACAACCCGTCATATGATTACCACAGCCAGATACAAACACTATAAACACTATTCTACCATTTTCAAGTAGTTTGGGATCCATACTAAAAAAAAAAACAGTGTGAAAGCAATGGAAATTACGAGCGCGTCTGATCGCCGCACTTGCGCTAGTTCGCTCTAGGCACTCTGTCATTTATTATTCATAAAACCCCTCACACTTTATATTTCTATTACTATATCACACTTATATATATCTGGAGTCTTTCTCCATAAGTTTCCTTCAGTAGTATTATTTTATTGTCACTGAAGTCATTCTATTTTTCAGTCAGTAAAATACGTAGAGAGCCACGGATTCACTCTCACTGTTATAACATAAATTATTTGTACTCATATTCTTATATTACTAATTACTTACATTACTATTTACATTTTCTATTCTATTTTCAATATTTACCCTTCTATTTTACTTACAATATGTTATTCACTGTCACTTTCAGTAAGATGAAACTATAATGCACTGTTCAATCATATGAACTGAATATCCATTGCTTTCACCTGCTATTTACACATTATTTACACATTATTTCCAAATAATTCTGCTTTCACACTTGCACTGTTAGAATTGCTTCTGGCTGTGATAATCGAAGAAGCAGGTTACACAGAGGGGAACCTGGCACTCAGCGCACTGCCAAGAGGTGCGTTTATGCTCAGGTGTGCGGCGTGTGGTATGCGCACATACCTGACACCTGCGAATCGCAGCCTTCCTTTTCCCTGTGGCAGGCATTAGCTGAAGTCTGTGCCGATCCATATACGCCCTCTGCTCAAGTCGGTCGGGAAGTGTAACTGGATGGCGCCTTGGAGTTGCTGCTTGCACCTTACCATATTTTTCCAGCAGCTGCTGGACACAAGTCCTGGCGAACAACCTCAGGGAGAAGGACTTGGGTGGCTTTACCTTCATCTTGTACAGGATGAAGGCGTTCAGCATCGTCATATCTATGAGATGCAGAAAAACTTTCCTGTACCACCTAGTATTCTTCCTGAGGCAGTCGATCTCACCAATCATCATGTCGGACTTGTCCACCAGCCGCATGTTTATATTATAGTCCAACACAGCATCAGGTTTCATCACAGGTTCGCCTGTCCTACGGTCGACCTTCCCACTGTCTCTCATCTCCCCCTTATGTACGGTGGTGAGCATGTGCACGACCCTCTTGTCATGCCACCGTATTGCCAGCATCTTCTCAGACTTGCATAGGTGCACGTCTCCTCGCTGCGAGTTTCCCGCCTCTGGGAATTTGGGGAAGTTGGCACGATTACTTTTGACAGTGCCGCAGGAGCCAATGCCGTGCTCAGAAAGGTATTTGGCAAGTTTCGGTGCTGTATAGTAGTTGTCTGTATACAGCACATGATTCCCACCAAAATACTTTTCTAGGAGCACTTTCACTACACAGCCTGAGAAGCCAAGGGGGTGTGTTTTATCGAGATCGACAGTGCTGGCTGAATATATGACGAAGTCAAGGATGTACCCCGTCTTACAGTTGCACAGTACAAAGAACTTAATTCCAAAGTGATGGCGTTTGCTTGGAATGTACTGGACAAACCGAAGACGTCCTCTGAACAGAACCAAGGACTCATCAATGACAACCTTCTGAAATGGGTGGAAGAATGACATGAACTTATCCTTCATTCTGTTCAGAATCTCCCGGATCTTCCAGAGTGGGTCGGTTTGGGAAGGTACATCGTTGTCGGCAAAGTGCAGGTTTCCCATGATGTTCCGGAAGCGATCTCTGGCCATGTACTTGTTGAAGGTCGGTGAGGGTAGTAAGGGGTCCATGGACCAGTATTCTTCCAACTCATGCTTCTTGGAGTGTGGCATAAGAAGCATGAGGGCAAAGAACACATACAGCTCCTGCACTCCCAGCATGGTCCACTGTTGCAACTTGGCTGCACCTGTACCACTAGCAGCACGTTGTGATTCGAACCTGTTGGTCTCATCACATATGTGCTGCATGACTTCGTCATCTAGGAAGGCCAAAAGGTAGTCGACACACTCAGCATTTTCGTCCATAGTGAAGGCAGGCTGAACTCCTGACGAGCTCTCATCGAAAACCAGGTTTTCGGGGACAAAATCTGACCCTTCCGTCCATGCGAAGGCGTCCAGGATTCCCTGGCGTGGCGGTGGAGGGATGGTGGTGGTGGTGGTGGTAGTGGAGGTTGGCTGAGAGGGAGGCTTATCTCGGTCAAGATCACTCGCACTGACCCTAGGTTGCCGTACAGCACTAGCAGCCCTTACCCTACTAGCTACACTACTTCTCACTCTCTTAGATCTACCTCTACCTCTACGGCCAGCCTTCACTGTTGATGCTGGTGGTGACTCCGACAACGAAGACTCTGGAGATAACTCAGCAGACGATGATGACGAGATGAGTAAAGCGGGGCTTGGGGAACGGGGAGGTGAATGCTCTCGTGACTCATGGCGGGCTGGGTCACGTGGGGGCATTGTTCTGGGGCTAACACGCCGCCTTTTCACTCCCTTCCCAAATTCTTTTCCTTCCTGCACTAAAGGCTCCTTTCCCTTGGAGCTAGACACAGATTCATTGGTAGGAGCACTTGTTGTCGCTGATTCTGGCGCGATAACTTCACCCGGCTCATCACACGATTCACCGGAATCGTCAAAATCGCTGTCCATTATTATCATCGACAATTCAGCAAGTTCTCGTGCCACTGCAGAGTCACTGAGGCCTTTCCTGCTTGCCTCAACACTTTTCTTGGGGGTAGAGGTCACGGGGCCCTTTGCAATGGGCGCAGAAGCGGCAGGAATGGCGGGGCGCGAGTGCGACATGTTGTCTCTGCAGTGGAGGACAAGGAACTAAATGCCGCGGCTTATCTGAGAAGGGAAGGGTTGACAATGACACTTTAGGCTGACTGCTGCTAACTTACAGGCTAATTATTTATAGGTAGAAAATCTCGGCAATAAATAAAGAAATAGGTAGTTCCAGGTGAATGTAAATGTCAATTAGGATTCTCCCTTCCTTTCTGATATATATTTTTATTACAGACATCGATTACAAGGCATAAATCAAAGGGGAAATTACCGTGGTAATGTAGCGAATGAATGCACGTGAGGTGTTGTCAGGTGATAATTAGGCAATTTCTGGAGTATAACACTATCACTTACCTTTTTTTTTTTTGGTATATATTATTGGGTAAAAATATAGGGCATAGGGCTTATTTCAATGGATGAAATCTGTGGAAAGAGAAGGGGGAAATTTCCGTAGCGCAGCGCGGCGTGGGAGGTGAGAGGAGAGGGTAATGGAGGGCAGGTAGGGAGGGGAGTCAGGAAGGGGGTAAAATAGCTAAAATGTCAACAATGGATGGGAGTACAGATGAGATTTGGAGTGCTGACTAGTGTTGGACATTGGCAGTACTGATATATGATACAAGCCACCACTTGAGAGCCCGGGATAATTCAAAATAACAGAATCACAAAAGTGACGCCCCGCGGTATGATCCATTGCAGCCGAGCATCACGAAAGTGACGCCCCGCGGTTAAGGGGTTAACAGGCCCTCAGGTCCATCCGTTTTGTTCTCCCCCCTCCTCCCCTCCGGACCCCTTTCTGCCTGCCTTGTGTCCCCCATCTTCCTCCCTCCCCACCACGCCGCCATCCGCATCACCAATCTCGCCCCGTCCCCTCTCACCCTCCCCAAAGGGCTTATCATCAGAGAGATGGAGGAAGCCGAGCCCTGTGCCCCATCCTCCTCCCACTACCCCACCCATCTACCCCCCATCCCTGACCATCTCTCCAACCAGCAGTCAGACACCTTACGCCGCCTCCTCCTGGATTTCCAGGATTTGTTTGCTACAGGACCAGCAGATATAGGGCATACTATGTACCTGTCGCACGAAATCCATACGACAGGCCCACCTATACGACAACCTTCCCGACGAAAGAACCCCCGACAGAGAGAAGAGGAGGACCGCCAGGTGCGCGAAATGGAAGAGGCGGGTGTTATCTCCCCCTCCACCAGCCCACGGTCCTCCCCCGTCATTCTAGTAAAAAAGAAAGACGGCACGATGCGGTTTTGCATCGACTACCGCCATGTGAACGACGTCACAATTAAAGGTGCCACCCCCTCCCCTGCATTGACGATTCCCTAGACTCCCTCTACGGGGCGTCTTGGTTTTCTACCCTCGACCTCCAGTCTGGATACTGGCAGGTCCCCGTCCACCCGGACCACTGAGGCAAGACGGCCTTTTCCACCAGTAATGGCAAACATTACGAATTTAATGTCCTGCCATTCGGCCTCTGCAACGCCCCTGCCACTTTCTCCAGACTAACGGAATCTGTCTTGAGCGGCCTCACTTGGGAAATATGTTTAGCCTATCTTGACGACGTCATTGTTTTTAGCCAGACCTGGGCCGACCACTTGCCTCCGTCGAGTTTTCACCAGAATTCGCCAGGCAGGCCTCAAGCTACATCCTTCTAAATGTGTCCTGCCCGCTAAGACTGTCTCGTTCCTAGGACATACTATTTCCCAAGCAGGAATTTCCCCAGATCCCGACAAGCTCCGTGCCATAGCGGACATACCACCTCCGCAGGATGTCCACACCGTCCGTGCCTTCCTGGGACTCACGTCCTACTACCGTCGCTTCGTGAAGGGATTCACGCAGATCACTAAGCCGCTTCACGACTTGACACGAAAAGGGGAACCTTTTCTCTGGACCGAGGATCGGCGAGCTGCTTTTCAACAGCTAAAAGACAAGCTTGTCTCGGCCCCCATCGTGGCCTTCCCCGACTGTGCCCTCCCTTTTCGCCTCTACACGGATGTATCCCTTACCGCGATAGGCGCCGTCCTAGCCCAGGTACAGGCCGGCCGGGAGCACATCATCGCCTGTGCCAGCTGCACTCTGAACCCAGCCGAAAAAAATTATGCTGCCACCAAGCGAGAATGCCTCGGCATAATCTGGGCCCTCCAATATTTTAGGGCTTATCTTTCCGGGACCCAAGTCACGATAATCACCGACCACCAATCACTCCAATGGCTGCGCCAATCAGACTCCCATAACGCCCAACTCGTCCGGTGGCGTGACACCCTAGAGGAGTTTCAGTAAGAGATTTCATACAGACCTGGAAAGCTCCACACCAATGCAGATGCCCTCTCCCGCCTTCCCATCCACGCGGTACAACCGGACCCCGACCTACTACAACTCTGGCACCACAGGGAACGGCCCCCCTGGATCCCTGCTCACCAATTCCCCAAGCTGTGCCGACAGGGCGACCACCTTCTAACCCCGTCCGGACACATCCTCTTGACCCCCGATGCGGCACGTGACACCCTACGCCACCTATGTGCTCACAACGGCATCCACTTGGGCACCAAAAAATTACTACAGGTGTTCAATGATATTTACTGGGCCCCGAATCCCTCCACCCTCGCCAAGGAAATTATCCAGACTTGCCGCACCTGCGCGCTTGGGAAAGATATCACCCGGACCGCTGGGCCATCTGGCCATATCACCGCCCACAAGCCCTGGCAACTCCTGGCGATCGACATAGTAGGCCCTCTTCCCCCTAAATCTGGATATAAATATGTGATTACTTTTGTAGACACGTACTCCAAATTCGTAGTAGCCTGCCCAGCTAAGGAACATCATGCCGTCGCTGTCGCCGATGCCCTGCTCCGACACGTGTTCCCTTACTTTGGCATTCCCCAAGCCATCCATTCCGATAATGCCCCCAAGTTCTCCGGAAAAGTCTGGGAAGAACTGGCCAGGATTTTCGGGTACAAGATCTCCCACTCCTCACAATACTGGCCCCAAGGGAAAGCGGTATGTGAACTTAGCCATCGTACCCTTGTCAATCAGCTACGCACCAGAATCGAGGCTACAAAAGACGACGATTGGCCGGCACATGTAAAAATTGTCCAGTGGGCATGAATTCGTTCCTCCGAGAAGACAGGGTTTCCCCCCACGAAAGAATCTTTGGCGAAACCCTCCTCCTACTACCCCTACGCCATCACCTGCAACCGCCCGCTTCCGCTTCCACCACAGACCCGCTACACCTGCTAAAAGGGCGGATATACCACCTACAAAAGACTTTAGACCTTGGACCCGACACAGCCACCAACCCTTTCAACCCACTCCCCACAAGCTCGCCCCCCGTTTCACGGGGTCCCACACATCACCAAAGTGCCCAACCCATACCAAGTGGTCGTAGACTACCACGGCACTCCCCGTACCCTCCGCAACCAGCACATGCGGCCTTTCCGCACGCCCACCTCCCCCGCTCCGGCCCCACCCCCTCATCCCCCTTCGGCTCCCGCACCACCCTCTACAGTCACATATGAGTGCTATGTTTCCTCCTCAGCCTCCCACTCCGCCCCCCTCTACCATCTCCACCTCCCCGACCGCCACCACCCCCAGCACCTCACCTGACGCCTCCCCCGCCACCCCTCCCTCACCCTCATCTCTTCCTTCCATGGCCTCCTCCTCAACGCCCACTCCCACATCTTCTGCCCATGCCACCACACATTCACCACAACCCACTACCACCCCCCCTCCCCCACCCACCATCCGTATACCCACTCCACCAACACAGCGCCCCACCGTGCCCACAACACGCAAAACAACCCAACCATCCCAGACGCCCACTCCCACATCTTCCGCCAACACCACCACACCCTCACCACAACCCACTACCACCCCCTCCCCCCACCCACCATCCGTACACCCACTCCACCAACACCGCGCCCCACTGCGCCCACAACACGCAAAACAACCCGCCCATCCCAGATGCCCACTTCTCCCCCCACCCTGACCCTCAAGACCACCACCACCCGCTCGGGCCGCCTCTCACGCCCGCCCGCCCGATACTCACACACCCCTACACCACCCACCTCTCCACGACTTCACACCGTCAAGCTACATCAGGCCCAAGTCCCCTCTACCTGTACTCCCCAGAGACTCAACGCCGCATTACCATGGCACAAAACCCGGCCCTTACCCACAGTATCCAGCATTCAGCCCCCAACCACACCGACAGCCACACCAAGCAAGATGAGAGTGAAGCGGGCCGTATGGGCACCTACCCTTGGCAGGAATCACAGACTCCGTGGGCCACACCAACTGCTAAACCTCCTCCAGTCTACCACCGCCACCTCCACACTCTTCCTCACCTACGACCCAGCACAAGAAGAAAACTCCTACACTGTCGCCTGGCAAACTACGCTGCAACACCTCCAGCCCGTCTACACCACCTCCAACACACAAGCGTTCCACCTCCAGCCACGGGGACGTGACTTTTTACAGGGGGAGAGTGGTAAATGCGTGGCTTGAAAAACAGTGCCCCCGAAGAATACCCCGACGACAGGCCAATCCAAGAACAGCGTAGTGTGCCCACAGATATGCCGACACCCCCACACGGACCCCACGGGGTGGCCGCAACCAGCCACCACCACTCCAGGCAACAGCGACACATGTCACCCCGGGCCGTGCACCCCTGTGACATGCAGCCACCATGCCGCCGCCACTGTAGGAGAAGGACACTACCTTTGCCTAGTGAAATTGCTGAGCCAGCTAGGGGTGGAGTTAGAAAACATACTCCAGACGGCGCCCCTCTGGTAGAGACGATCTATGGTTGCTCCCAAAGTGTTCAGGTAGAGACGATCTATGGTCGCTCCCATCCTCGTGAGACAATCTATGGTCGCTCCCATCCTCGTGAGACGATCTATGGTCGCTCCCATCCTCGTGAGACGATCCATGGTCGCTCCCATCCTCGTGAGACGATCTATGGTCGCTCTGAGAGTGTCGTGGTAGAGACGACCTATGGTCGCTCCCGTCCTCGTGAGACGATCTACGGTCGCTCCGAGGGCGTGCAGAGTAGAGAGACGTCCCCACGGCAGGAGACTGGAGCCCAGGCTTCCTGTCCCAGAGTAACCCAGACAGGCCTCCCAGCCTCCCCTGGTCTCCGTTCCCTACGCCTGGCTCTAGAGCAGACGCACCTGACGGACCTCAGTGGAAGTCGCTGCCGCAGCTCTCCCCTGTCGGCGCCCCTAGACGCTGGAGACCGCAGCCCACAGTCTCTCTCGGTTCTCCCCAGGACACCTGGGCGTGATCTCTCTACGGCCCCACGACGCCGGAGCCTATCACAGAGGTTCCTGGAGCTATTCGGCCCCAGTCCCGAGGGCCACATGCCGGAGCCAAGTCCGGAGGCCACGGGAAGTCCAGGACGCGAGAGGACGCCCTTACGAGTTATCCCGTGCCCTCTCGGCACGCCTCGCATTGACGGTGCCCCTAGCCCAGCAGGATCACCGATGACATGTTCCTGCCTATCCCCCTGATGAATACGTGTGATATTATAAAATGAGTGATTTAGGTCAAGTGTGATTTCCCCTATGTAAGTATTGTGCAGTGATTTCATATGGTGAATATCGTGGTAAATCAGACCACAGTGAGAAGTTAAAAGACGAGAGTGTGAAACAAGATCTGATTGACTATACGTGTGAGTGACATCTCTGTTATACAATTAATAAGCCTGTGCCTATAAAGACATACCCCCATTACTGTGAAGGAATATTGTGAAAGGAAGTATTAATAGTATTCTCTCCTTCCCCGACGCTACCCATAAATCTTGTTTACCACCCGCTCTCACTCCCATATCTCAAGTAAGTGCAAATCAAGGATAACATCAATTACCAGAGTATTTTGGCTAGTGGAAACCATATAAACTTCACGGCTAATATCTGCCGCCTTCCAGTATTACCATAACTTTCCCCTAGCCGTCACAAGTCACTCCCCGCACCTCCCCTATCTCCTCCTAGTGAGTCTCAATCCTCTCCCACGCCCCCGTGCGCGCTCCTATGTTTACTGCACTCCTGATACACTAGGATTGTTTGTGTTGTCATTAGTATCAGAGAAGCAAGTATCCTGTGAGATACACATATCCTAGATAAGGTTTTATATTGCTATATATTGTGCTGTAATATCTGCTGACTTGTCCTGTGTCTGACTGTGGTAATATATGTGTAAAGGTTGTTGCCTAGAGTTTTTGTGTCCTGCCTCTCTTTATTGCAATAGCTCCGGTCTCGAAAGAGGACCCCGCTCCACGTTAGGTGAAATAGGAACGAGAAGTCGAGCCTAATTTCACCTAGCATTACAGAGTCAGTAAGAGGAGGAGAGTTAATGAGGCGAAAAGCCTTTGACTCCACCCTATTGAGAAGAGCTGTATGTGGGGAGCCTTCCCACACATGAGAGTTGTACTCTACACAGGGGCGGATAAAACCCCTGTATAGAGTCAACAATTGTCCAGGGGTAAAGAACGAACGGAGTCGGCTTACCACACCCAATCTCTTGGAAGCAGATTTTACAAGAGATGTAATATGATCTTTCCAAGACAAGTCCCGAAAAATGAAACCCCAAGCATGTTCAAGGATGATGCAGGATTAAGCTGAATATTATCAAACATTAGTGGGTATACCTGTGGAAGATTTTGTCGGGTTGATAGCTGCAAAAACTGAGTCTTTGATGCATTAAAAACAACAAGATTATTTTTACCCCAGATAGAGATATGAGCCAAGTCAGACATTAGGTGTGCCATAGCCTCATCCCTTGTTTGTTGAAGTAACTGCTGAGATGGACGTTGCGGGAATCGAATGGAAAGGTGAAGGGTGGGGTCATCAGCGTATGAGTGGATAGGGTTAGATGTACAGCTTAGAAGGTCATTGACGAATAAAAGGAAGAGAGTTGGTGATAGGACAGAGCCCTGAGGAACACCACTGTTAATAGATCTAGGAGAAGTACGATGGCCGTCTACAACAGCGGCTATAGAACGACCAGAAAGGAAGCTAGAGATGAAGGCACAGATAGAAGGATAGAAACCTTAAAAGGACAGTTTGGAAATTAAAGATTTATGCCAGACTCGATCGAAAGCCTTAGAGATGTCAAGTGCAATGGCAAAGCTTTCCCCAAAGTCCGGAAAGGAGGATGACCAGGAGTCTGAAAGGTAGGTGAGAAGATCGCCGGTGGAGCGTCCCTGACGGAACCCATACTGACGATCAGAAACAAGGTTGTGATAGGAAAGATGCTTTAAAATTTTTCTATTAAGAACAGACTCGAAAACTTTTGAGATACAGGATGTTAAAGCAATTGGACGATAGTTAGAGGGTTGGGAATGGTCACCCTTCTTTGGGACTGGCTGAATGAGAGCAAACTTCCAGCAAGATGGAAAGGTACAAGTTGACAGACAAAGGCGAAAGAGTTTGCCTAGGCAGGGTGTAAGCACAGAAGCACAGTTCTTGAGAACAACAGGAGGGACACCATCAGGCCCATATGCCTTATTAGTATTGAGGCCTGTGACAGCAGAAAATTCATCAGCTGAAGAAATTTTAATGTCAGCCATGGGGAAGTCAGAGGGGGGAAGTGATGGAGGAACAGCACTGGAATCGTCTAAGGTGGAATTGGAGGAGAAAGTCTGAGCGAAGAGATCTGCTTTATCAGTAGAAGAAATAGCTACAGAGCCATCAGAGTCGAAAAGAGGAGGGAAGGATGATGAGGTAAAGTTGTTAGAAAGGTTTTTGGCAAGGTGCCAGAAGGAGTGGGAAGAGTTCGAGTTAGAGAGTTGAGAGCACTTAGTACGGATGAAATTATTTTTAGCAGAGCGAAGAACAGACTTAGCACGATTCCGGTCAGAAACGTAAAGATGATGTGATTCAGGGGTGGGTTGACTCCGGTACCTTTTATAGGCCCTCTCCTTGTTGCGGACAGCATTAGAACAAGCGTGATTAAACCAAGGCTTTCGTGCATTAGTCAAAGGATATGAGAAAGGAATGTATGCTTCCATGCCCGAAAGAATAACCTCTGTAATGCGCAAGGCACACCCAGATGGCTCCCGGCCATGGAAGCAATAATCATTCCAGGGAAAATCAAAGAAGTACTGCCTGAGGGCCTCCCAGTCCGCAGCTCCAAAGTGCCACAGACGACGTTTCTTTGGAGGGTTCGCAGGCCGTACTGGAGCGATAGGACAGGTTAAGGTGATAAGGTTGTGATCGGAGGAGCCCAATGGAGAGAAAAGATTAACAGTGTAAGCAGAAGGATTAGTTGTAAGGAAGAGGTCAAGTACTGTATGTTGGAACTCTCTCCAAGGCGATCAGGGATACGGGTAGGGTGCTGTACAAGCTGCTCTAGGTCATTAAGGATTGAAAATGTGTACGCTTGTTCACCAGGTGGATCAGTGAAAGGAGAGGAGAGCCAAAGGTGGTGGTGAACATTGAAGTCTCCTAGAATGGAGATTTCAGAGAAAGGAGAAATGAATAGAATGTGTTCCATCGTAGAAGTAAGATAGTCAAAGAATTTTTGATTGTCAGTAGAATTATGAGATAATTAAACAGCACAGACATATTTAGTCAGAGAATGACAGGAAAGCCGAAGCCAGAGTGTAGAGAATTCGGAAGAATCAAGTTCAGGAACGCAAGAGCAAGATAAGTTGTTGTGTATATATACACAACAGCCACCTTTGGCTTAGAAATGAGCATAGAGAAAGTAGGAGGATACAGAAAAGGGTCTGCTGTCAGTTGCCTCAGACAGCTGAGTCTCAGTTAGAAAAAGAAGGTGAGGTTTAGAGAAGGAGAGGTGGTGCTCAACGGAGTGAAAGTTAGAGGAAAGGCCACGAATGTTGCAGAAATGAAGAAGAGTCAGACAGTGGTTCCAGGCATTTTGAGTCGTCACCGGGAGAGGGGCGGAAGGTGGGAACATTTATGGTCCCCCCCCCGTGGGGACTCCAAGGCTATGTTATTCGATGCCATTTTTTCGTTTTAAATTTTGAAAAGGAAGTGTGGTGTGTACTGTGCATGTAGTTTGGTGTTGATAGTTAGAAAAACTTGTACTGGAGAGCATGCTGGCCTACTCTCTGTGTTACTGAGACACTGAAAAAGTTCAGCAAAGGGGGATGGTCGGGACCTAGTCCCGAGGGCTGATGAAACGGGAGCTCCAGCTCTCCCTGTCATCAGCTTTCCATCCACCTTGGGAGTACTGCCCTGCTCGACTGGTGCTACAGTCTACTCCACCATTACTCATACTAGAGTTGTCAGACTTCGGTTTAGGCTTGACTGACTGAGAGGCAGCAGCAGCCTGAGAGTAGGAAATTACAACAGGGATGTCAGTTTTAAAGTTGGATCGGACAGTAGACTGAGATGCAGAGGTAGAGTGCGGGGGTAGAGGAACAGGTTCAGGGTCAGTCTGTATTTCAACAGAGCACATGACAGGACGGGACATCACCGCCGAAGCATAGGATCTATTTGTGGTGGGAGCAGGGGCATAGCGAAGGGGGGGAGCGGAGGAGGCTGCCGCTGCCCCCCTTGAAGGTCTTGAAATTGTATGAGGCTAAAAATATAATAATTGAAGTGCCCACCCCCACGGGAAGCCCACGGAGGGGTGTCACAACGCCTACCCCAGGAAGGCCCCACGGCCCAACATCCACCCCAGGAGGAGACCATGGGGAGACGCATAGGGAGCACGCAAGGCCCAGGCAAAAAGGGCTTAGGTTAACCATGACCCTGCGTCCCTCTTCCCTTCAACATGGTCACCAGCGGGAATGCCATCCCGGCAGACTACACTGCAGCTGGACCAGCCCTCTCCAAGATTGGGGTGGGACTTGTCATATCACAGTCCCAAGCAGCATCAGTGACAGCCACTGTCGCACCAGGAAGGGAGAGATGGCCACCATCTGCTCTTTGGCTGCAGCCGCTCCTGGGAGCAGCATTGCAGTGATGGCCACTGTCCGCACTTTGGCTGGCAATCCAGAGAAAGGCAGAATCATATGATGGCCACCATCCACACCAGGAAGGAAGGGATGGCCACTGTTTGCCCTTCGTCTGCCACCTTCTTGGGGAGCAGCGCCACAGTGATGGCCACTGTCTGCATTGGGAAGAAAGAGACGGCCACCATCCACTCTTCGACTGTTGTCTTTAGGGGCTGTGGAACTGCGGTGACAGCCATCATCTGCACCGGGAAGGAAGGGCGGCCACTGTATGCCCTTCGTCCACTACCCTTGTGACCACCCCCTTGGTGGAAGTCCCTGACTCGGCCCACCACCCATCCAGAGGCCGAGCAGGACGCCTTTCTCTCTCTCTCCCCATGGTTGCAGTTCCCCAGAGAAGTTGGAGCTGGAGCAGCTGTGGCAAGGGCCCATCACGAGCCTGGGGATCCGTGCCCCGCAGGCAGTGCCCGGCCGACGCCCTCAGCTGACAGATTCCATGAGGAAGGGATGCCGCAGGCAGCTCTTGGTAGTGGCTCGACCCAGTGGAGACCGCAGCCCCCAGATGCCCAGGGGCACCCCTAGGACTCCAGGGCATGAACTCCACCAGCAGGCAGTCCTCCTCCAGAACCAGGCGGAGGCAAGCATCCCTGCTTGCCCTGTTTGGCCCCAGTCCAGAGGGCTGCCTTCATCATCGAGGCCCCACTAAGGAAGGGCCTCCCTCCACTCCAACCAGCAGCCCTGTCCGGACTACACTGCCTCCAGCAGTAGTCCCGTGCCTCCTACTGGAAGGCACACCTGACGAGCTAACTTAGCTAAGATTATTATGCTTCCGAAGGCGAGGAAAATGCACATAAGAGTCACAGATTTATTATTGTATTTTTTTATTCCATAAGGATCATTAAAAAAGCTTTTTTCAGCCAAAATCATTTTCTTCTTGTATTTTTTGTCAGTTGCATCATAATGAGTTATCATCTAAATATCCCAATACATATTTTCATTTAAAATGGCGTCTCTTCACCAAGCCTCGGAGTCCCCGGGGGGGGGGACCATAAATGCCCTCACCATCCGCCCCTCTCCCGGTAATGACTCGAGGTGCCTGGAACCACTGTCTGACTCTCTTCTTCTTCATTTCTGCAACATTCGCGGCCTTTCCTCTAACTTTCGCTCTGTTGAGCACCACCTCTCCTCCTCTAAACCTCACCTTCTTTTTCTAACGGAGACTCAGCTGTCTGAGGCAACTGACAGCAAACCCTTTTCTGTATCCTCCTACTTTCTCTATACTCATTTCAAAGCCAAAGGTGGCTGTTGTGTATATATATGCAACGACTTATCTTGCTCTTGTGTTCCTGAACTCGATTCTTCTGAATTCTCTACACTCTGGCTTCGGCTTTCCTGTCATTCTCTGACTAAATATATCTGTGCTGTTTACTTATCCCCTAATTCTACTGACTATCAAAAATTCTTCGACTATCTTACTTCTACAATGGAACACATTCTATCCATTTCTCCTTTCTCTGAAATCTCCATTCTAGGAGATTTCAAAGTTCACCACCACCTTTGGCTCTCCTCTCCTTTCACGGATCCACGTGGTGAACAAGCCTACATCTTTTCTATCCTTAATGACCTAGAGCAGCTTGTACAGCACCCTACCCGTATCCCTGACCGCCTTGGAGAGAGCTCCAACATAATTGACCTCTTCTTCACAACTAATCCTTCTGTTTACTCTGTTAATCTTTTCTCTCCGTTGGGCTCCTCCGATCGCAACCTTATTACCTTAACCTGTCCTATCACTCTGGTACGGCCTGTGGACCCTCCAGGGAAACGTCGTTTGTGGCATTTTGGAGCCGCGGACTGGGAGGCCCTCAGGCAGTACTTCTTTGATTTTCCCTGGAATGATTATTACTTCCATGGCCGGGAGCCATCTGAGTGTGCCTTGCGCATTACGGAGGTTATTCTCTCAGGCATGGAAGCATACATTCCTTTCTCATATCCTTTGACTAACGCAAGAAAGCCTTGGTTTAATCACGCTTGTTCTAATGCTGTCCGCAACAAGGAGAGGGCCTACAAAAGGTACCGGAGCCAACCCACCCCTGAATCACATCATCTTTACGTTTCTGCCCGGAATCGTGCTAAGTCTGTTCTTCGCTCTACTAAAAATAATTTCATCCATACTAAATGCTCTCAACTCTCCAACTCGAATTCTTCCCGCTCCTTCTGGCACCTTGCCAAAAATCTTTCTAACAACTTTACCTCATCATCCTTCCCTCCTCTTTTCTACTCTGATGGTTCTGTAGCTATTTCTTCTACTGATAAAGCAGATCTCTTCGCTCAGACTTTCTCCTCCAATTCCACCTTAGACGATTCCGGTGCCGTTCCTCCATCTCTTCCCCCCTCTGACTTCCTCATGTCTGATATTAAAATTTCTTCAGTTGATGTATTTTCTGCCATTACTGGCCTCAGTACTAACAAGGCATATGGGCCTGATGAGGTCCCACCTGTTGTTCTCAAGAACTGTGCTTCTGTGCTTACACCCTGCCTAGGCAAACTCTTTCGCCTTTGTCTGTCAACTTGTACCTTTCCTTCTTGCTGGAAGTTTGCTCTCATTCAGCCAGTCCCATAGAAGGGTGACCACTCCCAACCCTCCAACTATCGTCCAATTGCTTTAACGTCCTGTATTTCAAAAGTTTTCGATTCAATTCTCAATAGAAAAATTTTAAGGCAACTTTCCTATCACAACCATCTTTCCGATCGTCAGTATGGGTTTCGTCAGGGACGCTCCACTGGCGATCTTCTCACCTACCTTTCAGACTCCTGGTCAGCCTCCTTTCGGGACTTTGGAGAAAGCTTTGCCATTCCACTTGACATCTCAAAGGCTTTCGATCGAGTCTGGCATAAATCTTTAATTTCCAAACTGCGCTCCTACGGTTTCTATCCTTCTATTTGTGCCTTCATCGCTAGCTTCCTTTCTAGTCGTTCTATTGCCACTGTTGTAGACGGCCATCGTTCTTCTCCTAGATTTATCAACAATGGTGTTCCTCAGGGCTCTCTCCTATCACCTACTCTCTTCCTTTTATTCATCAATGATCTTCTAAGCTGTACATCTAACCTTATCCACTCATACGCTGATGACTCCACCCTTCACCTTTCCATTCGGTTCCCGCAACGCCCATCTCAACAGTTACTTCAACAAACAAGGGATGAGGCTATGGAACACCTAATGTCTGACTTGGCTCGTATCTCTGACTGGGGTAAAAATAATATGGTTGTTTTTAATGCATCTAAGACTCAGTTCTTACACCTATCAACCCGACAAAATCTTCCACAGGTATACCCACTAATGTTTAATAATATTCAGCTTAATCCTGCATCATCCTTGAACATGCTTGAGTTTTCATTTACTCGGGACTTATCTTGGAAAGATCATATTACATCTCTTTTAAAATCTGCTTCCAAGAGATTGGGCGTGCTAAGCCGACTCCGCTCTTTCTTTACCCCTGCACAATTGTTGACTCTATACAGGGGTTTTATCCGCCCCTGTGTGGAGTACAACTCTCATGTGTGGGGAGGCTCCCTGCATACAGCTCTTCTCAATAGGGTGGAGTCAAAGGCTTTTCGTCTCATTAACTCTCCTCCTCTTACTGACTCTCTTCAACCTCCGTCTCTTCGCCGCACTGTTGCATCTTTATCTCTTTTCCATCGCTACTTTAATGGTCACTGCTCCTCTGAACTGTCTGCATGCATTCCTTCACCTCTACGACGGGCGCGTAGCACCCGTCTGGCAGCAAACTCTCATCCCTTTTCTGTCCAACTCTCTAATGCAAAAGTTAACCGTTACTCCCAGTCTTTCATTTATGCAACAGGTCAGCTCTGGAACTGTCTCCCTCTGTCTGTATTTCCTGCTGCCTATGATCTCCAGTCTTTCAAACGCAGTGTGTCCAGGCATCTCAAAATGATCGGATCTTGAATTTGGCTCTCTATTGTATTTTGTTTTTCTCTTGGAGGGAACTGTAACTGCAGGCTCATGGCCTTTGGTTCCTTCTTCCTCGCATAAAAAAAAAAAAAAAACATATTATCTGACTGCTGACCTATGTGTTAAGTGGTAAGGCACACCCTTTCCTTCGTTTTTCTCTCATTATGAATTTACTTGTGTTCACTTGACTGGGAAATTTAAATCTCACTTTTTTTTATTCTCTGTGGTAAATTTAAGACACCTATGAATTTTATTGGAATGATGATGGCTACAGCCGAAACATTTCCGATAAATAAACAAGATGTTCATCCCAACACTGGTATTCATTTTCCTTATTAGACTTTGCTTGTACACACACACACACACACACACACACACACACACACACATATATATATATATATATATATATATATATATATATATATATATATATATATATATATATCATTTCCTGTGGCACCCCACGGGATGCACAGGGCCTCAATGAACTCTCTCCACCAATATTTGTCTCTTGCCATCTCCTTCAGGTCCCACCAACACTCCTCTCCTGCTTCTTTTTTCATTGTCCTCAACCAGGTTTCCCTCGGCCTACCTCTACCTCTTCTTCCTCTAGCAGTCCACTCTGGTACATCCTGTATTAAACTACCTTCTTTTCTGTATATGTGCCCCAGCCACTTCCAGCGAGACAGACTCACATATTCATTAACTGGTTCCACTCTCGTAATATCCCTTACTCTTGCATTTGTAACTCTATCTTGCCACTTTACCCCAAGAATCCTTCTCAGTATTTCATTTTCAAATCCTAATACTTTCTGATCTGTTGCAATTGTACTATACGATGACTCATGCCCGTAAATTAAAATTGGTCTAACCATGGACTTGTAAATTTTCACTTTAGTATGTACCGAAAGCATATTATTATTCCAAACAGATTTCAACATTCCAACAGCTCGCCAAGCCTGTCTAATCCTCTCCTCAATTTCATTGTTTAATGATCCATTAGATAATACAATCGTTCCCAGATATTTAATGTTTTCTACATTCTTCACCACATTATTCCCAATTACACAATCGATTTGGTTCTCCACGTTCATATTAATAATTTCAGTCTTTCCACAATTTATTACCAATCCCACTTTTTCTCCTTCCTCCACCAGACAATCAAGCACCCTCTGCATCTCGTAAATACTTCCGCAAATCAGTACAATATCATCAGCATAGTCCAAATCCATCAGCTTCTTATTTTCTTTCCAGTTAATTCCTGCACTTGTTCTCCTTACAACCTTTTTCATAACATAATCCATAACCAAAACAAACAACAATGGCGAAAGAACTCCTCCTTGAATCACTCCTGACCTAACTTGAAATGGATCACTCAAAGAACCACCCACCATTACCTTACAAAAAGTACCTTCATGCAAGCTTTTAATAATATTTACAAACTTATCTGGTATACCATAGAATCTCATAATTTTCAACATAGCTCCACGTGAAACACTATCAAACGCCTTTTCAAAATCCACAAAACACATACTAAGTGGCATTTTCATCTCATTAGCTTGTTGCATTAGATGCCTTACAATAAAAATCTGATCATTACAACCTCGACCCTTTCTAAATCCCGCTTGTTCTTCTCTTAAAATTTTATCAATTACTGGCTCTATTCTGTTCAACAAGATTTTGGAAAAGACTTTTGCAATTACAGGTGTCAAAGTTATCCCCCTCCAATTGCCACACACACTTAAATCTCCCTTTTTTGGTATTTTTATAATCACTCCATTTTTCCACTCTTCTGGAATTCCACCATTATCCCAAGCCACATTAAAAAGTTTCAAAAGCGCATTCATCAACTCGTCATTTTCCACATTAAGCATTTCAGGGAATATTCCATCCTCTCCTGGGGCCTTAAAATTCTTTAACTCTTTCATAGATTTTGCTACCTCTTCCAAAGTTATATCCCCTGTTTCTATCTGCAAATCTCTCTCGGCTGGCAAAATGTCCTCTTCAGCTGGGATTGGTCTATTTAGAACAGATTCAAAGTGCTCTTTCCACCTTCCTTTTATATCCAGATCTTTAGTCATCAAATTACCATTTCTATCTCGTACAGGTATTTCCTTCCTTCTCTTTTCAGTCCCAGTTAACTCCTTTATGGCCTGATACGCTGCTCTTGTGCTCTGACCGTCATTTTTACTTAATTTAATTTCTGTCTCTGTCGCCTTTTCATCATATAGTCTCCTCTTATCAAGTCTAACGAGTCTTTTTACTTCAGAATGTAAACTCCAGTACTTTGCTCTAAGTACTTCAACTACCTGGCCATCAACATGTTGTTCTTCACTTCTTAACTTAGCCTCTTTCCTTTTCTAAATTGCATTCCATGTTTCATCTGACATCCACTTTTTCCTTCTCGCTTTTCCCTTTTTCTTAAAAGTAACCTTAGCACTCTCATGCAAAACCTCTTTTACCTCTCTCCACATTTGATTAATATCATTGTCTTCAGATTCCATCAAAGTCTGCAGGACTAGAAACCTGTTCCTACATTCCCACCGAAACTTTTCCCTCGTGCTCTCATCACTTCTCAGCTCATCCAAATCATAATTATTACCTCCTGTACAATTACCATTAACGTTTCTCTTAAGTTTTATTTTAATCTTTGACACAACAAGTTGATGATCACTACCTATATCTGCCCCCCTCCTTACGCAAACATCTTGCAAATAACTCCTATGCCTTCTGCTAATTGCAATGTGATCAATCTGGTTACAATATTTACCACATGGTGAAATCCAAGTAGTCTTATGTATTTTTCTATGCTCAAAGATAGTTCCACCAATTATAAGGTCATTTGCCAAACAAAAGCTTCCAAGTCGCACCTCATTTTCGTTCCTTATACCAACACCCTCCTTACCCATACAATCTTCAAAGCCATCCCTACTACTGCCAACAATCGCATTAAAATCACCAATGCAAACTAACACATCATGTCTTGCCACTCTATTCACTACATCCTGCAGCTTCTCATAAAAGTCATCCTTCATTTCATCAGCAGCCTCATTTGTCGGAGCGTACCCTACAACCATACTGATATTACCATGGTCAGATTTTAAGCGAGCATAAAGCAAGCGCTCATTAATTGGTTCAAACTCACATACTGCCTTACAAGCATCTCTACTCAGCAGTGAGCCTACTCCTTGGTAATGATTTCCATCACTCCTACCAGAAACCAACATAGTAATACCATCTTCCAAATTCATTTTATCAACTCCAAGCAACCTCGTTTCTGTAAGAGCACAAATATCCATCTTGTATTCCTTGAACACTGAAATAAGTTCTTCCATTTTACCAGCCTGATTGAGAGTTCGAACATTCCAGTTTCCTATTCTTAAGGTTCTTTTTGGATGTATAAACTTATTTTTACACCGTGGGATTCTTAGCACTCCCTGCCCACTTAAAGGCTGCACGGAACTGAGGGCCATTGCTTCGTAACCAGAGTTCATCAAGATTTCTTAGGCAGAAAAATATTTTACCCTGGAGCCAATGCTAGTGACTCGCAGGAACCAGACAGTGGAGAGAGGAAATTAACTAAATGAAAGTAAAATGCAGAGGGTTTGGACAGACAAAGTACAAGGGAAAGAAAGACAGCAAAAAGAATGTAGATAAAAGTGTCCCTTTTAGTCGCCTCTTACGACAAGCAGGGAATACTGGGGAAGTATTCTATCCCCCCTTCCCCAGGGGGGATATATATATTGTATATTAAATACCCACCCGGCGGAGCGATCCCTACACCACCACCCCAGGAGTAGGACATGCGAGGTGACCCCCACCCCAAGAGGAGGCAAAGGGGAGATGCATAGGCGTCCTGCGCCACAACGAGTCATCTCCCCCATGACTCTACGCCCCTCTTCCACACAGCCAGACCCCCAGGAAGTGCACCGACTACGTGCATTACCCTCTGACAGGGAGAGCACTTTCCAGAATCGGGGTGGGACTTACCCTTTGACAGTCCTAACTCCCAAGTAGGTCCTCGGTAGCATTGTCCACCAGACCTGCCTCCACAAGAGGAAGAGCAACCACCAGAGCTCTCAGTCCTACTCTACCCCAGGGGAACTGCGGCACAGTAGCATCCACCGGATCTACTGTAGGAGGAGTGTCCACCAGATCTCCTCCTTCTGCCACCCACCTTTGGGAGCAGGCATCTCGGACAGACATCCAGATGACCTTCCCCTGCGGTCCCTAGGAGGGTGGTGGGCCTGTGGTAGTGTCCACCAGATCTGCCACCGGGGTAGAGACCACCAGCTGTCTCCCAGCTGCACTTTTCCCCTAACAGCAGGAAGATGGCAGAGTCCACCAGACCTGCCGTAGAAGCCAGAAAGCCCACCGGGCTTTCTCCTTCTACTGTTCCCGGGACGAGTGGTCCCCTAGCAGTTTGCCCCGGACCTGTCAGCCCGAGAAAGTGTCCACCAGATCTCCCTCCACCACTAACCCGGGAGGGAGCCTGGGTAGCGTCCCCTGGACCTACCAGGCGGAAGGAGTGTCCTCTGGACCTCTTTCCTCTGCCCCTAAGTGGGGATTCGGCAGGGACCGTCAGGCCCGCCAGGTTGAGGGATGGGCCACTGGTCGTCCCTCCTCCACTATCCCAGAGGCTTCCTACAAGGGCATCGTCTCTTACTTAGCCAACCCCTCCTGAGGCCAAGCAAGATGCCCCTCCTGCTCCCCCTCCTCTACAAAGGTAAGAGACTGCTTCCCGACAGGGCCTCCGTCGGAGAGTACCTGGGACAGACCGACCATGAGCCTAGGCATCCTGTCCCTGCAGCCCAGCTCCCAACGCCCCCAGCAGCTGACAGACTCCCCCAGGGCGAGCGGCCGCAGCCAAACCCTGACGGAATCTTCCTCCCGGTGAGACCACAGCCTCCGGACATTGAGGGGCGCCCTGCAGCTGACCCCTGGCCAGGGCCAGCCAGGACCTGTCCTCAGCACTCCTACTACAGCCAAGGACAGGCGTCTTGCCGCATGCCTCTTAGCCCTATGCGGCCCCAGTCCAGAGGGCCATCCCACTCCCAGGGCCCCCATCAGGAAAGGACCACCCACTACACCGCCCTCTAGCTCGACCCGGACTCCCAACTACATCCCCCGAGACCTGAATCGGGAATGCACCCCTAACGGCCCTCCTCCCACACCAGGATGTCACCTGTGTCTACCTGTGCCGTGGCCTTGGGCGCGCCCCTAACGCCCACCGGCTACCCAACCTACACTATGTAATTCTCCCATAAATTCCCAGTGCTACAGACCCTGTGTGAACCCCTCCTCCCCTCGTCCAGAGTGTCGTGCCCCCTGTGTACACAAATTTATACTTGACCCCAGTGTAGTGTTCTCTGTTCCTCCTTGTGTTGCCCCACCTCGCTTGTGATCCATTGTGTATTGCCCAACACCCCTGTGTAACCCCACACACCGTATGTACTATCTGTGGCCCCTATATGTCTTGCCCGTTCCCCTATCATTATACCGCGACCCCTGTGTCATACGAGTGGTGATTTACAGTGTCTTAGTCCTGTGGAATATCCGTCCCCTTGCTATATATATCTGTGTAAATACTCGTTGGTATACCTTGCTTGTTTTATATCTTAGTGTTGTGTAACCTACTATATCTGGGTCACGGATCATGTTGTTCCCATGTGCAATATATATCTTGCCTGTATTATATGACTTGTTATGTGCTATACTGTGTTTGTGATATATAGATAGGTAGTGTTGTGTGTTATACTGTACTGTTTGTGATATATATATATATATATATATATATATATATATATATATATATATATATATATATATATATATATATATATATATTATTTATGTATTCATGTATGTGTAGGAACAAATGTGTGTGTGTGTGTGTGTGTGAGAGAGAGAGAGAGGGAGGAGAGAGAGAGAGGGAGGAGAGAGAGAGGGAGGGAGAGAGGGGGAGAGAGGGGGGTAGAGAGATAACTTTAAAACTATGTATGCTTCAATATTTTTATGTGTGCCGAATATATATATATATATATATATATATATATATATATATATATATATATATATATATATATATATATATATATATATATGTAAGACGTGTGTTTGTGTGTGTGTGTGTGGATGTGTGTGTGTGTGGATGTGTGTGTGTGTGTGTGTGTGTGTGTGTGTGTATGTGTGTGTGTGTGTGTGTGTGTGTGTGTGTGTGTGTGTGTGTGTGTGTGGTATCCATGCATCTCATCCTGTTTTGTTGTGTCTTATATTTCCCTTACATAAGCCATATACCACGCCACACCTTACACTTACATCTTAGACTAAGAATTACACGCGAGGTTTGATGAAGACATTGAGAACAAAAAAGAGAAACTACCCTGTATTCACTAATATAAATAGTGTGTCGCCTACCTTGTTGCACTTCTTCGTGATTATCTCCATAATTACGTCTTTGAGCGTTTTCACTGGATATAGACGACCAATGCTGTATTACTTCCTCTGCCGTCGCTGTTGTATTGTTGTGTAGTGTGTTTCTCTTCCCTTGGTATTAATATTCCCCCTAATCTCTTGCTGTGTTGTGTCTTTCTCTTTGATTGGATAGCATTAATATTCCTCGCTGTCTTTTGCTGTGTAGTGGCTGTCTCCTTTTCCCTCCTTGGATGGTATTAATATTCCTCGCTGTCTCTTGCTGCACTGGCTGTCTCCTTTTTTCTCCTCTGATGCTACTATTCTTCCTGGCTATCTTGCTGTGATGGTTCATGGCCTAAAGGATGTTGGTCCAATGTTCCTCTCTTGCCATAAGCTTGACTTGTTTCCCCTGTTTTCCCATTCTCTTAAAAATCGTAGGTTTTTAGACTCAGATAATTTCCCACATCTTCTTCTCTTTCCTTATACCGTCTGTTGATCCCTGGGCTACTTTGTCGCTATTATACCATCTCTTTATGGCGCTGGGCTGGCTTCTCTGTTCTTCCTTTTATTTGTCTATTTATCTATTGCCAGACGCCTCAGTCCCGTAATCGCCTCCATATCGCCCTGTCCCCTGCCATTATTTTGTCCTACCCCCAGTTCACACACCCCTCTCATAATTCACCACTCCATCTCTCCATTTCATCCTCGGTCTTCTCCCTCTCCCCCCCTTTACCTCACACACAGCCCTAGATAGTCTCTTACCCTCCATCCTCTCTGCTCCATCCGTCTGTCTTATCCTTGGTTTTCCCCTTCCTCTTCCCACCACCTCACTTACAGACACTCCTGCTTAGTCTCTCACTCTCCATCCTCACCACCTTATTCTGTTGATGTTCCATGTCAGTATCTTGAGCAGTGTGTGTGTGTGTGTGTGTGTGTGTGTGTGTGTGTGTGTGTGTGTGTGTGTGTGTGTGTTTAGTGTGGTGTATGTGTGTGGGGTGGAGGGGTTGTTAATGCATATCTCGGTCATAACAAACTCTATATAGATCAGCTACACCTAGAGACAGGAGATTCACGATAATCGCAGGAGAATTGAACGCCGGAGAATTGAACATACAAAGTTAGGCAGCAGCATCTCCAGGCAAGCCAGCCGTAATGGAGTCACCCTATACTGGCACATCACAAGCACATATACTTAAGCTACTGAGTCAACCACAACCAACTCACATACAGGGAAACTGGCTGGATTATATTTGGATTATATGTGCACTGAATTATGGCAGTGACATTGTGCTCCGACTATTGAGGATTATATACGGAAATACAGATCAATACAACATTTAAGCGAGCCATCAGACCAAGAAAATACACCACCATACCTCCCACACAGAAAGGTACCACATGCAACAAGCTGGAACGCTGTATGACAACTACACACCTACATCAACCGACGAGTTCAACGAGAATCTAGTAAACAATCTAGAGCCAGCCATTGACACCAGTAAGAAAAGAAGGATGGAATGGATAGGTATATGAGAGGTGGCTGTGAGTTCGGGGGAGGGCAGAGTAATGGCAGGGGACAGGGTGACATAGAGGCAATTTGTCTGTGGCCACCCCTTACGGGATTAAGGCGTTTGGCTAGAAATAGAAAGAAGGACAGACAAGCCAGCCGAACGCCATAAAGAGATGGTTTAGTAGTGACGAGGCAGCCCAGGGATCAACAAAGTAAAGAAGGGGTACAGGAGTCTATCTATCTCTAGCCAGACGCCATAATCAGCCAAGGGTGGCCGTTTGTCTTTGAGTTAGCTGTTTTACGGGGAGGGGTACTAACCCTCCGCAAACCCGCTTGTTGACACGTAGGGAATATTCATGGGTTGGTTATATGCTTACCACCCAACGTTGTAAATGGTTTCCCGGCTTACAGAAAACCATTAGGCTTGTCACTCAATGTAAAAACCACATGACAAGGAAAGACGAGTAATAAAAAGTTACCGGGAAAATGAGACAAATAAAAAGAGAGGAGGGCAAACATAAACAATGTAAAGATGACGGAAGAAGTAGATAACACTACATCAAGTGAGTGGATGATGGTGAGAAAGAGGAAGGGAGGAGGGTAGATACAAAAAAAGAATGATAAAGGTGATGGAAGAAGTGGGCAACACTACATCAAGTTAGCAGATGATGATGATCACCACCACCTACCAAAACCTCACTAACACAAACGGTGCAGTGGGTGGTAATACATGTGTTTCGTTTCCGTTGTTAAAGGCTCCAACATGTTTGCAGGCGTCGGCCTTGACCATCTAATGGCGGTTCTAAATGCTGCTCGATCTCTGATAGCTTCCCTGTTCAGTCTCTTATCCTTGAGGTCACACTCAATGACCTCATCGCAGGTCTTTTTCGGTCTACCTCTCGCAGCCCTACCCCTAACGTTAACACTTCTCACTTTATATATCCAAATATCATCCCCCATCCTCTCCACATGCCCAAACCATCGCAATCTACCTCTCCTCATCGCAATACCAATACATTCTACTCCCATCCTATCAGCTCTTCCATCACAAACCAAGGCCCCCCACCCCCCCAGGCTTCGTGCTCGATGACGCACTGCACGTTCACCTAGTCTTTGTCATTTCTGTACGTTTGAATCTGCGAATATTCTTCCTTTACTGCCCAGGTCTCACTGCCATACAACATTACACTCCTAACACATGCTGCATACAAAGATCCCATAGTACAGAGGGAGAGTCCTCTCAATGTCAGGAGAGGCAACAGCTCCCTGAACTTCTTCCGACCACTCCTCACTCTAGCCACAGAGCTGCTTCAGCCCCACCTCCAGCACATAACATGTCTCCCAAATAACAAAGCTCTTCCACACACTCAAGAGTCTCACCAGCAAGATCAATCCTTTCATGTCTGACAATCTCCGCATGCACTCCCCAACACACCACTCAGATGATATCAGCATTATCTTGCAGTCTGCCTCTAATACCACTACATCTTTTATGCACCCACTTATCACAAACACTGCATTATCTTGCAGTCTGCCTCTAATACCACTACATCTCTTATGCACCCACTTATCACAAACACTGCATTATCTTGCAGTCTACCTCTAATACCACTACATCTCTTATACACCCACTTATCACAAACCCTGCACAAGATGGAATTTCTTCCCATGCCTTTGTCACAGTTCACACATGGTCACTCTTCCTCTTGTTTGACAAAACCACCACCAGCCCTAGATACCATCACTTTTGCTTTATCTGCATTTACTCTTCAGCCCTTCTGCCCCGTACCATCTCTTTATTTCCTAAATCTTTCCTCTGCCTCCTTTTCCTTCTCTGCAATGAAAACCAAATCATTGGCATACAACATCCCCCACGGGAGTCCATTTCTGAAATCACGTGAGAGGGCTTCAGGTGCCAGGATAAACAACAGTGGACTCAAGACTGACCCCTGCTGCACACAAATATTCGCGGAAAACTCATCACTCAAACCTCCAATCACCCTTACCTCGGCGCAAAAAGCCACATACATAGCCATAATCATCCTAACCAGCCACTCCTCGATCCCATGTTCTTTCATTGTCCACTTCACTACTTCTCAAGGGACCTTGTCAAAGGCCTTCTCCAAATCAACAGAAACAAAGCACAGTTCCCTTTTCTTCCCTATATATTTTCCTTGAATCTGTCGAACAATGCATATGGCATCAGTGGTCCCTTTGCCTGGGATAAACCCAAACTGCATCTCATCAATATTCATATTTTTCTCTAATCATATTATCTAGAACACTCTCCATCACCTTCATTATCTGGTCCAAACGCTTTATGACTATAATTTCCTCTTTCCAGGGCATCATCCTTCTCATTCTACATATTTACAATCACACTTTTCAGCCAATCATCTGGGACAACAGACTCATTTATAATCGTATTTATAAAATCAGTAACTAACCCCACGTCTATATCTCCTGAGGCTTTCAGCATTTCAGCAGGCAGTCCAGACACTCCTGCCACCTTCCGTACCTGCATCCTGCCTTTTGCCCTGCTCACAGTGGCAGCGTCAATGAAAGGCCAAGGGCCAAATACTAGATCTGCTGGCTCCAAACCCTCCCTGTCCCATTCAAACTCCTCATTCAGCAACCGGTTATAATGCTCTGTCTAGGCGTCTTTAATATCCCCACTGTGCACCACTACCTTTTCTTCATCATTCCTCACACACCGCCCATTTATGATATCCCTGTTTTTTCCTCTTCATCTGATTTGCCAACTTAAATATCATATTCTTCTTTCCACATTATGTAGGTTATCAAGTAAAATTCTATGTAACTCAGATTTTTCCCAGTAAGCCTCTTTTCTAGCCCTGCGCTTGCCAGCCAACTATTCCTCCCTGTTACCACCCGTTTCCATTCCCGGAAAAGCTTTCTTTTCTCCTTAACCGCAGCCTCTACACCCTCATCCCACATCAAGTTACGTTATTGCTTGGGGGGGCCTTTGTCCATCCAAACACTGAATTAGCGGCTCTCAGGAGATTGTTCTTGAGAGCTCTATACTGCTCATTAACACATCTGTCAGCGGCTTCCTGTTCGGCCACCACTCTACTCATCTCCCTATGGAAGGCATCCCTTACTGCATGGTTTTTCAACTTCCATATTTTCCTCCTAGTTACATAAGTTCTCTTTTTCATCACCCCACTCCTAAAGCACCATGTCACATACTAAAGCACCATGTCACATATCAATAACTTGTGTTGCTGCCCACACTCCTCGCTCCATATAACGTTAACAACCCTCATCAACATCCTGTCAGCCTCCTGACCAGGAAATGGTATATCTGGCTGCTATTTCCCCCAGACTCTTATGTTATCAACCTACTATCTCATTTCCTAAAATGTTTTGCACACAGTCATGTCCATTGCCTCTCTAAACTCGAGTAACCTTCCTCATTCCTTGTACCATATGCATATCCCCCATGTATTCCTTCATATTCTTGAACTGCATCACCTACTGGACTATTTAAGTCCCCTCCCAGAACTATAATTTCATCATCCCCTGTACCACTTACCATACGTATTAAGTCATCCCAGAACCTATTTTTTTTTCTAAATCATCCAATCCAGCACGTGGAGCATATGCCAATATAATTGAAAATGTAACCCGACCGAACAAAATTTTCACTATCATCCTTTCACCCACTCTCAATACATTCACGACCTATTCCACCCATATCTTCTTAACCAACACACTCACACCACCATAGCCATCTGCCCTATGCTGTCAGAATATCTATTATTGAGAGTCCCTCCCTGCAATCATTCTGGCTGATCCTTCCTGCACACGTCCAGCATCCACCCACCTTCTACTCAATGTCTCAACTACTTCCCTCACTCTACCTCTCAGACTACTCACATTCCATGATACCACTCTGATCCCCTTGGGTGACTAAGTTTCCTCAGGTTTGTTTTTTTATTTTTCTCTCTCTTTGTAATAATCGGTAAAATAATGGCGAGAGACAAAGCACAGGCCCCACCCACCCACTCAGTCCCGAGTCCAGACATGGGACGTGGAACAGAGCCCACCAGCCATGACCAGTGGCTGTGGCAGTGGCCTCAGGGCACTCTGTCAGGACAGCTACAGGGACACCCTCCATGCGTGCCTTGGCATTGTAACTACCCTGCCATTATACACCCACTGATAAGGCAGCCTCCCGAGGTGCTACTCCTTGGTTCAGGTCCCTCTCCATTGGGCGGAAGCGGCAGTCTGGGAACTGCAAAGCCCTATCCCAGCCCCATCCCATCATGACCCCAAAATCTGTGCTGGCGGAGCCCCCATCACGCTTCCCCTTGCTACGTCCGCCACTAGGTAGCAGGGGCAAAGTTTCTTGGCCGCATGCCTTTGCTGGCGTCAACCCGTGACGTAGTGGGGTACGTTGTGTGATTTGTAAAGTGTACGTAGGGTAGTGCATGAAACAGAGGAAAGTGTTTGGAAGAGTATGCTGGTCTACTCTTCATGCAGTGTCACACTGAAGAGGTCTGCAAAGGGTCAGATATTCTGGTAGCTAGTGAAACAGGAGCTCCAGCTCTCCCTACCTTTCCTATCCCTTTTACTCCAACCTGGCCTGAAATTGCTCTTCCCAACATGATTGCCGAGTTGTAATAACAGACTATAATAATACTGTACTAGTCATGAAGTGCAATGACAAGGATGTCAAACAGGCTGCGAAAGGGTGAAATTATGGGCCAAGTTAGCGGCAAATGTGTATAGTTTACATTTTTGGTACAATATGCAACTTATTTTCAAACATTGTTTGAAATCCCACCTAAGGGGGGACCATCGGATATAACGGACTCGGCTTTATCAGATCAAGCTTTACCACAATTAGTCCGTTATAGGAAGGTTTTACTGTAAATTTGTATGGGCCAAACACACTCGCGAGGCTTCCGTAATACTTACTCCAAATCACAGGATAATCAGACAAAAATAATTAAAAGTTTTAATTCTACACAACATTGGCACTAGATTGGCAGTGGAAACAAAATGGCCAGAATTATGACAAGACGCACCAGCTGTTATCCTTGTCGTATCTTTGGTTAAATCTGTGTGGCCTCTGTTAAAAAGCTTGATTTTCAACATGGTAAGCCATTTATAGTGGTAGAGGGACACCTTCATGTGGTGGCACTGATATAACTGGATGGGACCACTGCAGGGGTGTATAAACGTCCGTCCATTCCCTCCCTACCCCCTGAAAGAAGAGGAAGAGGAAGCAGAACAAGAAAAAGAATAAAGAAGAAAAAAAGAAGAAAAAAAGGAGAAGGAGAAGAAAGAAGGAGGAGGAGGAAAAGATGATGATAATGAAGACAAAGAAGAAAAAGAAAGAGGAGGAGGAGGAGGAGATGAAGAAGAAGAGGAAGGAGGAGGAGGAGGAGGAGGAGGAGGAGGAGGAGAGTATTTCAGTCTGCAGTCTACCATGTTCACATTCTCAGATGTGAAATTTTGTGGACACTAAGTTTTGTGTGTGTGTGTGTGTGTGTGTGTGTGTGTGTGTGTGTGTGTGTGTGTGTGTGTGTGTGTGTGTGTGTGTGTGTGTGTGTGAGAATCTTCCTGTTATTCACCCCAGCATCCTCCTAATAGGGGATAGGAAAGTATCTGTGGGGACATTTATGTACCACCACAGCTGCGCCACCTCACTATATATCAGTGCCACCAACTGAAGGCACCCACTAAAGCACCAAATATCACTTATTAACAAAAAATAAATACAGTGGCCAAAGGAGAGTTACGAAAAATTTCTTAACTAAATCTTACGTATAAAAAGAAAGGACTTTTTAACCTAAGAGAGAGAGGCGTATTCTCGACCCCTTCTGCCTGATGATATTGTATGATTGTCTTGCTCACCTGATACTACCCAGTCTGTATTTCCTGCTGTCTTCCTCTGTCTGTCATACTGTCTTCCTGTGTGTATTTCTGTCATCCCCTGTCTGTATTATTGTCTTCGTTTCCTACTGTCTTTGTATTTCCTACTGTCTTCCTCTGTCTGTATTTCCTACTGTCTTCCTCTGTCTGTATTTCCTACTGTCTTCCTCTGTCTGTATTTCCTACTGTCTTCCTCTGTCTGTATTTCCTACTGTCTTCCTCTGTCTGTATTTCCTACTGTCTTCCTCTGTATATCCTACTGTCTTCCTCTGTCTGAATTTCCTACTGCCTATGACCTCCAGTCTTTCAAACGCAGTGTGTCCAGGCATCTGAAAATGAACGCAACATGAATTATTTTTTCTTGGAGGGAACAGTCTTCCGAGCTTCTGGCCTTTGGTTCCTTCTTTCTTGCATAAAAAAGACATTCATCATCAGGGTGAAGGGGTTAAAAATTACATAAAACTTAATATGAGAGAGAGAGAGAGAGAGAGGTAAATGAACTTCTGACTGTGGCATACAAACCATTCACACAGTAGTGTTTGTCTATCAGTAATTTCAAACCACAACTACGCAGTAAAATTAGGAGAGAGAGAGAGAGAGAGAGAGAGAGAGAGAGAGAGAGAGAGAGAGAGAGAGAGAGAGAGAGTATGGACTTCTGGGGCATAAAACCCACTCACACAGCAGCGTTTGTCTATCAGCAATTTTAAACCGTAAGTGTGCAGTAAATTAGCACGGTATATCCACACTGCATATCACTGGCATAGATTTTAACTTCCCTTGACACATTTTAACAACCTACTTAACACATGGATGCCTGGTTGTCTAGTGGGTTAAGGCACTCCATAAGGGTTTACGTTTGAGGGCTGGTTGGTATTCATTGCTTCCTTAACTCCTTCACAACGATGATTTATTCTCCACACAATTTTCTTTCCAGATCTCCTATACTCAGCTGTTATTCTTGTTGCTGCACCTCTGTCTGTCTAACAGAGCAGACGCATAAACCACAAGCAAGCTGCAGTCTTCCCACGAAGTTTGGAACAGGGTCCTTCCACTTGGCAAGTTGTAAATGAAGGATATACTGTACTAGCCATTGTTTTTTTCTGTCTTGCATTAAAAAATATTAATAATAATAATTTCTCATATCATCTATCAAGTCTCCAACAAGCTTGCATGTGTCGGCCTTGGTGGCGGCTCTTCATGCTGCTCAATCTCTGGCAACCAGATCCAGTTTGGAAAGTCTCTGCCAAGTTAGAATCATCTAGAGGCCGCAAATTTTAACTGGAAAATGAGCAGGAAAATACCTTATCGTTGTGAAGGAGTCAAGTGTTTATACCAATTAGCTAAAGGACAGGATGAATGACTTGTTGGATGGATTTAAGGCTCGAGTTTGGTCTGACTGTAGCAGCCGTCAGGAAGCGATATCTTGATCTCCTCAATATTCCGCACTTCTATCTGCAGCCGGCGTATCTCCTCCTCATAGTTGGAGATCTGCAACTCCTGCCAACCCTTTGCCTCTGTCAGCTCTGTGACTGTAGACTCTATGCCACTCTGATGGTATGCGAGCCTGGCTGCTTCAAGTCTTCGTTCCAGCAGTTCCAGTTGTTCTGGGTCCAGGTCCTGCGATCGTTCCAGCAACTCCAGAATCTCCTGAACGGTTTCATATGCTTCGTGGACTTTGGCGCTGGCTTCATCGGCGCGTTCCTTCGCCTGGTTCGCCTTCTCTTGGGCCTCCAGGACCTGCTCCCGATCCGCTTCAACCTGCACCTCGAAACCCTGCACCCTGGAGTCCGTCTCGGCCACCCGACCCGCCAGCCGGTCCGCCTCATCTTTCAACGTGCTTGCTTCGACCTTCGTTGCGTCTGCCTGTAGCCTCACGTCGCCCGCCTGTTCACTGGCCTCGTTTGCCGTGTCCTGTGCATCCCTGGCAATGTCTCGGGCGTTCTTGGCATCACTCTCAGCCCCCTTCAGTGCCTCCTCGGCCTCCTGTGTACGCGTCTCTGCCTCGATGATCAGCTGCTCGATCTCATCTATGCGGTTCATGGCTTCCTCTGCCTTTATGCGACTCTCCTGGACTTTCTGATCAAAATCTGAAGAAAGAAAATGGCGTCACACAGGACCAAGTTAATCATCGTATTGAATCGTTTATGAAGGCTCCAACATGCATGAGTCAGCCTTGGTCACCTAATGGCGGCTTTCCATGCTGCTCAGAATCTGGCAGCCTCCCTGTTCAGTCCCTTATCCCTAAGGTCACATTCTATGACCTCGTCCCAGGTCTTTTTCGGTCTTCCTCTCACAACCCCACCCCCAGTGTTAACACTTCTTACCTCAGTCGTTTAGAGTTGTAACCAAGGAAACTCATTTCTACCTCAGAGATCACTAACCCCTTCAGTTCAGTTGATGGCCAGGTGTAGTCAGACTGGAGGGTTGTTTTGACTAGTAACCAAGGAGTCCCATACCTACATCATTATTAAGGCTCACTGTATTTACAGCTTATCATCATCATCATCATCATAATATCAGTCACCACCATCATCATCATCATCACCATTATCATCTCTGTGATCATCACCATCATTGTCATCATCACTCATCACCAACATCATCATCATAGCTGTCATTATCACATCATCATCATCGCCATCATTATCATTATAAATCATCAACGCCATTATCATATCCATCACTGTCATCACCATCATCATCATCATCATCATCAACACCATCATTATCATCATCATCATCCAGAACTCTTTTCCCACCTAGGGCTGGAGTGAGGTAGAATTCATAGTAAAAATAATAATAATAATAATATTACACTCCCTCTTCTGTCTTTCTTTCCTTCATTCTTTCCTCTTCCTTCTGCCTGTGGGTGACTCTACACTGAGTGACAAGCCAAATGGTTTCCTGTTCACCAGGAAACTATTTACTACGCTGGGTGGTAACCATATAACCAAATTTTGGCGCCTGGTGGTTTAGTGGGTAATTATTGTGCTCCAATCGGATTGAGCCGGTGAAGGTTTATATCCAAGGGGTGGTTGGGGTTGATTGCTCATGTAATGCCACTCAGGGATGAGTGAGGTTGGTCACTCTCATCTTAAATGTCGGGACCAACTGCCTAGCCCCGGGCTCCTACGCTCCTCAAGGGGCAACGTAAGATTGGATAATGGATGGATGGATGGATAATCATCATCATCATCATCATCATCATCAATCATCATAATCATCAACATCCGGACCTCCTTTCCCACCCTAGGGCAGGGTGAGGAGTAGCAACGTCCAGACAGCCCAAATTTACCCATTCTAATGGGCCACACTTCCATTCACTCACCATTTGAGCCCCTGGAATCCTGGCTCATCTAATACGCCAGAAACATTCACCGCACTCTGCAGCTTCACATAAACGTATCCGATAGATAATAAATATAATAAATAATAATAATAATAATAATAATAATAATAATAAATAATAATAATAATAATAATAATAATAATACAGTAATAATAATAATAATAATAATAATAATAATAATAATAAATAATAATAATAATAATAATAATAATAATACAGTAATAATAATAATAATAATAATAATAATAATGAACAAAAGTCTCTCAAACAAAATGGGCCAAACACTCATTCACTCATCATTTAGGCCCCTGGAATCAATAATATGAGAGAGAGCGAGAGAGAGAGAGAGAGAGAGAGAGAGAGAGAGAGAATCACCTTGTAGAGTCTGCAGTATTTCCTTAGCATCAGTAAGTGTCTCCTCGGCCTTCTCCACCGCCCCCTTGGCCTGCCCCTCAGCGGTGTGTGTGTCAGCCAGCAGCTCTGACGTAATCTGCTGCTGGTCCCACGCACGGCGAACTAATTCACTCGTCTCCTCCAGCTGCACCTGCACGTCAGACAGCAGGCCCTCTCGCTGGTCCGTCAAATCCTGTGCCTCACTCTTGATCCGCTCGGCTTCCTCAGTGATGGACGCAGCTGCAAAATATAATCAGAATTTTATCAGTAGATGGGAGGGAGGATTTGATGTCTGGCTTTTCCAGATCTGTCTCTCCCAGCAGGCCCTCACTCTGATCCAGCAAGTCCTGTGCCGCACTCCTGTTCCGTTCTGCTTCCTCAGTAATGGATGAAGCTAGAAAATATAGTCAGAATTTTGTCAGGTGGGGGGATGGATTCAGTGTCTGCCTTCTTCATGATTGTAGTGACTGTTCTTATCATATTTTTTATACAGTAAATCCTCCAGTATGCTTGTATGCGTCAGTCTTGGTCACATAATGGCAGCTCTCCGTGCTGCTTGATCTCTGACAGCCTCCCTATTCAGTCCCTTATCTCCCAGGTCAAATCAGTTATGTTAAATTTTCAATTCTTTATACTGAGGGTCAAGGGAGTGAAAAAGGAGGCTGCCAGAGATCGAGCTGTGTTGACAGCCGCCATTAGGCGACCAAGGCTGACGCATGAATGTTGGAGCCTTTATAAACGATACAATATGATACAATTTGAGTTATCCCACACAACACTCTCTCTGTTTACAGCAGGACTGGCTGACATTTCCTTCGCCCCCCATTTCACCTGTATCACTCATAATGCACTCGTCAGTTCCTAAATACTTGTGTAACAAGAGGGGCACTCGGTGGAGCGCATCTCTCCGATAAGGGCAACGTAATTTCGAAACCAATCTTCATCATGGGTTAAGGTTTCTCATCACTGATTATGGTTTCACAAAAAAGTATTTTCCAGATCCAGAATCTGTAATACGATGTGGATCGGTCCCAAATGTTAACTGACTGTTCCCTGGTACATGGGCTATCGACCCACCGAATTTGGTCCAAATCTCTCATTTAGTTTTTGAGTAATCCTGCTAACAAACAAATAAACAAACAAACAGGAGTGAAAACATACTCTCCTTGTTGGAGAAAATTAATAGGCGAAATCTATCCATAGTCAGATGCCTGAATCCCATAAGAGGTGGTCATTATCATCATCATCATCAGTATCATTATCATCATCATCATCACTTCACCACCACACCATCATCAATATCACAACCACCACCACACCATCATCATCACCATTCTCACCATCACCACCACCACCATCCTCACAATTACCATCATCATCATTCCTAAGTACATCCACATCACCACCACCACCACTTTACCACCACCATCATCACCACTACCATCACCACCACCATCACTCACCTTCATTCCTCAGCTCCTCCACATCAATCTGGGGTATGGCCAGACTGGACGCTTTGGTAGATATGGCCAGTGCCTCTCGACTCGCTTCCCTGGCCATGGCCCTGGACGCATTGGCCAGCTGAAGTGTTTCGTCGTGAAGTGTGGAGAGCTCATTCACGTCACTGTTCAGAGCCTGTGTGGGATAGATGCATTATAGAGACTGACTAGGAGAGTGAATGTGCATGAGATGGAGAGAGGGGAAGGAAGACAGTCAGACGGGAGAGTGAGAGTGAGATGGAGAAAGGAAGAGACTGACTAGGAGTGAATGTGAGTGAGGTGGAGAGGGAGACCAAGAATGAAGAATGAGAGACTGACTAGGAGAGTGAATGTGTGAGATGAAGAAAGGAAGAGAGACTGACTAGGAGAGTGAATGTGTGAAATGGAGAATGGAAGAGAGACTGACTAGGAGAGTTAATGTGTAAGATGAAGAAAGGAAGAGAGACTGACTAGGAGAGTGAATGTGTAAGATGAAGAAAGGAAGAGAGACTGACTAGGAGAGTGAATGTGTAAGATGAAGAAAGGAAGAGAGACTGACTAGGAGAGTGAATGTGTGAAATGGAGAATGGAAGAGAGACTGACTAGGAGAGTGAATGTGAGTCAGATGGAGAAGAGAAAGAAGAGAAACTAACTAGGAGGGTGAATGTGAGATGGAGAGAGGGGAAGGAAGAGAGACTGACTAGGAGAGTGACTGTGGGTGAGATGGAGAAGGGAAGGAAGAGAGACTGACTAGGAGTGAATGTGCATGAGATGATAAAGGGGAAGTATTATGCAATGTATTCAGAGCTCAACTCTTTGTTCTCTGTACACGAGTGACTGATCTGGGGTTCCCTTCAAGACCGGGTCTTGAGCATGCAGCTAGAGGAACAGGGCATAAAAACTCAGCTCAACCAACCTTACAGGTATACTGTCACAGAGATATATAATGCCACAGCACAATATAATATACAAGTCAAAGGCACTATTAGAGACACAGATGACCCGGCTGGGGCTACTGGTGACTAGGCAGCTGCAGGTGTCGTCCTGGCGTAGGAGGGGTCCCATCAGGCATGCTCTCCCTCAGGAAACATGGGACTACTCCCAGTGGCTGGGTCGTCCGAGGTGGGCTGCTGGGCGGTGTTAAGGGAGGCCTTTTCTTGGTGGGGCCTCGGAGGTTAGGTCAGCCCTCAGGACAGGGGCCGAACAGGGCGAACAGGCACACTTCCCTGTGCCTGCTCCCAGAAGAGGACCACTCATCGGTGGGGCTGGGGAGGCCTCGGGCGGGAGTCCTGGGGGCGCCCCAGGGTGGCTGGGGGCTGTGGCCTCGCTTGGGTCAAGAGGCCGTCAGGGGCTGGCTGCAGTGTCTCTTCTTCTGGAAGTCTGACAGCGAGGGGCAACATTGGGGTGCTGGCTGCAGGGTGTTTATCCCATACGCACTCCAGCTGCAACTCCACTGGTTGGCTTGCTCTGCAGGGAGAGAGAAAGAGGGGCGTCCCACTCGGCCTCTGGAGGGGTGAGGCAAGCAAGGGACGTTACCCTTATGGGGTGTCACTGGGATAGGGGATGCGGGACATATGGTGGCCATTGCCTCCCCGATGGGTACAGGAGGCACCGCCGCAGTTCCACGGGACCCTGGGACAGCAGGTGAGAGATGGATGGTGGCTGACCTTTCCCCAGCGCAGATGGTAGCTGTCATCAGGGTTCTCCCTGGGACTGTTAAGGAACAAGTCCCACACCAATCCTGGCGAGTGATGGTCTGGCTGGAGAGCAATGTGCTGGGGTGGCGTACCTCTTGTTGGGTCTGTTGAGGGGAAGAGGGGCGCATGGTGGCGAGGGACATAGGACCGTCTGGCCCAGGCCCTCTACGCACTCTATGCTCCTCCCCGTGGTCCCTCCTTGGGGTGGGTGTTTCATCACCCTGTCTGTGGTCTCCGCTTCGGGTGGGTATTTCACCACTGTCGGGGGGGAAAAAGTCACATCCCCGTGGCTGGAGGTGGTAGGTGTCAGAGGTGGTGGTCTGTCTGGTCAGTGTGAGGTGCTGAAGGAAGGCATTCCAGTGGTGGGTGGGCAGGTTTGGTTCCCGGTGCTGGGCATAGGTTATGTGGAGGGTGGAGGTCTGCGGGGTCTTCAGGAGGAGGAGAGGAGGTGAGGTGTCCCCCAGATGCATTGGTGCTTCCCCTAAGCAGGGGTCCAGGACACTCAGCGGATCTTCATTTTTGGAGGTAGTGAGTGGCCTGTGTCTGGCAGCTGAATGCTGGAGAAGGGTGAGGTGACCTGGATTTTGAGGGGTCGCCAGGGACAGGTGCAAATCTTTGCCCTGGGGGGTTTGGCCACTGGAATTTTCCACTGATGTATCCTTAGAGTAATGGGGGATGTGTTGGGTGTGGGGGAGGTGGAGGTGGGCAGTTTGGATGGTGCTGGGGGCGCTGGGGTTGTGGGTGAGGGTGTGGATGCGTTCCTAGCTGGTGGGCGGGAGAGCTGGCCAGATCTGCTCGTGATAGTTGTGAGGACAGGTGTCGGTGGCAAGGAGCTGGTGTCACCTGGTGAGGCAGCCAGGCGAGGGGTGGTTGTTTATTTGGGTGGGGGAGTTCTTGCGTTAGGAGGTGGGGTTGTGGCCGTAGTCGAGGATGAAGTGCTGGTGTGGGGTTGCAGAGTGGCCAGGGGTGGGTAGGGGGGGCCTTCCGATTGTGTGGCGGGACCTGTGTGTCCTGTGGTGGTGGTGTGGTGGCGGGTGGTGAGGTGGGAGGTAAGCGTGCCGGAGGTGTGGCGGGGGTCTACTGGGATGGTGTGGAACTGGTGGACAGCAAGGTGAGGGACGTGATTGTGGAAGGGGGCATGGGTGAGGGCGAGGAGTGAGAAGGTGTGATGTAGCAGGTGTATGAGTCAGGTGTGTGGTTTGGGGTGGTGGGTGGGGGGCGGAAGAGCTGCAAGTGGTGGTTGCAGTATGTACGCGGGATGTCGGGGTATTGTATTGTTACTTGGTAGGGACTGGGGACATTGATGAGTGTGTGTGGCCCTAAGAACCGTGGTGAAAGCTTGGTCAGGACTGGTAGTTGAGCTACCATAACTGAGTCCCCTGGCTTGTAGGGATTGGAGGGGGTGATGTCAGGTTGAAGGTCTTGGTGTTTTTGTAGGTGATGCAGTTGGCTTTTGAGATGGTGAAGGGGGTCGGACATGTGGGATGTGGAGGGGGGCTGTAGGTGGTGTCAAAGGGGTAGGAGGAGCAGAGTTTCCCCGAACACTCGTTCATGAGCAGTAACATCGTCTTCTAGGGGGCAGGTGTTCATGCCCTATTGTACAATTTTCACATGTGCTGGCCAGTCCCCGTCTTTTGTTTCTTCAGTCCTGGTCTGCACCTGGTTGAGAAGGGTGCAGTGGCTTCTCTCGCATATCTTATTCCCTTGGAGCCAGTAGGGAGAGGGGTAGGAGAGTTGGTACCCAAAGATAGTGGCGAGCTCCTTCAGTATTTTGCTGGTAAGTTCCAGGGCATTGTCTGAGTGAAGGGCTTGGGGAATGCCAAAGTAAGGGAAGACGTGGCAGACGAGTGCATCGGCCACGGCTACGGTGTAGTGTTCCTTGGCCGGGCAGGCGATGAGGAATTTTGAATATGTGTCCACGAATGTAATGACGTATTTGTAGCCGGCTTTAGGTGGTAGGGGGCCAACGATGTCTACCGACAGCAGTTGCCATGGTTTGTGGGCAGTGATTTTTCCCGAAGGGCCAGACGTTTGTGTGATGTCTTTGCCTAGTGCACAGGCCTGGCAGGTCTGAATAACTTGTTTGGCCACGTTGGAGGGGCCGGGTGTCCAGTAAAAGTCATTAAAGACCTGTAGTAGTTGCTTGGTGCCCAGATGGATGCCATTATATGAGTGTAAGCTGGTCATGGCGTCAAGAGCAGTGTCAGGGTCGAGCACTATGTGTCCAGACTGGATGAGCAGGTGGTTGCCATGATGGTGGAGCTAAGAAAATAGTTGTGGTGGCATCTAGTTGGGGCACTCCTTGTTTTGCCACTGGTGTAGGAGGTCGGCAGCTATGTTGATGGAGTTGATGGGCAGTCGGGACAAGGTGTCAGCATTAGTGTGTAACTTGCCAGGCCAGTAGGCAAACTCGAAGTCTAACTCTTTGAGAGTTCTTCTCCACCTGATAAGCTGGGCATTGTGGGTCTGGGACTGGTGCAGCCATTGCAGGGACTGGTGGTCGGTTATGATGGTGACGTGTGTGCCCAAGAGGTAGGCTCGGAAGCGTTCCAATGCCCATAAGATGCCTAGGCATTCTCATTTGGTGGCAGCATAGTTTTTCTCCACCTGGTTGAGGGTACGACTGGCACAGGCGATTATGTGCTCTTGCCCCTCTTGGACTTGGTCAAGGACTGCACTGATCGCCACTAGGGATACGTCAGCGTATAGACGAAAAGGCAGTTTGTCGTCAAGGAAAGCGACGATCGGAGCAGTGATGAGCTTGGTTTTGAAGGTGTAAAACGCTGTAATGCAATCATCTGTCCAGGTGAATGGTTCACCCTTTTTTGTCATGTCATGGAGGGTCTTCGCAATGTTTGCGAACACTTTCATGAAACGCCGGTAGTAGGATGTGAGCCCAATAAAAGCGCAGACTTCTTGGATATCTCATGGCAGAGGGAGGTCTGTGATAGCACACAGTTTGTCAGGGTTGTGTGCTACCCTACCTTAGAGATGATGTGTCCCAGGAAGGACATGGACCGTTCAGCCAGGATGCATTTTGACGGCCTAAGTTTGAGCCTGGCCTGTCAAATGTGAAGGAAGACTTGCTTAAGATATTGGAGTTGGTCGGCCCATGTCCGGCTGAAAAAATTGACGTCATCCAGGTATGCCAGGCAGATGTCCCAGGTGAGGCCGCTGAGGACTGACTCCATTAGTTGGGAAAATGTAGCGGGGGCGTTGCAAACTCCAAAGGGGAGGACGTTGAATTCACAGTGCTTCCTGTTGCTGGTCGAGAAAGCTGTTTTCTGCCTGTCCTCCGGGTGTACAGGGACTTGCCAGTATCACGGCTGGAGATCCAAGGTGGAAAATCAGGATGCTCCATACAGGGAGTCGAGGGAATCGTCTATCCTGCGCAGCGGAGTGGTGTCTTTCGTGGTCACATCATTTAGTCATCTATAATCCACACAGAAGTGCATTGTGCTGTCTTTTTTCTTCATTAGGACGACTGGAGAGGACAAAGGGCTGGTGGATGGGGATATGACGCTGGCATTGAGCATTTCCTGGACATGCCGGTCTTCCTCGGCCCGTTGCTTGGATTTTTTTTTCGCCATAATGGTTGACGAATGGGTGGTCCTGTGGTGTGGATTTTGTGCGCCAGGTATGTGGTGTGGCCGAAGTCTGCCGGTCCTGATGCGAAGAGGTCTTGGAAGTCCAGAAGGAGGCGTTGGAGGCTGTCAGCCTGTTGTGGTGAGAGGTGTTCTGGCAGGGGTGGTAAGGTGGCAGGAGAGGAGGGGGGGTGCCATGGTTCTGTTTCTTTCACTTCACGGACCACTAATCCTCTGGGTAGGGTGAGGGGGGTGGAGATGTTGATGATGCATACTGCTCTGAGGTGGGGGGAGGGAGGAAGGTGGGGAATAGTAGACAGGAGATGGCTCCAGGAGGCAAGTTAGGAGAAAATAGGGTGGAGGTTCCAGTGGGCCTGTTCAGCTGAAGCCAGGCCTCGTGCTGAGGGGAAATAGTGAGGGAGGAGGCGATTGTAGCGGGAAATGTGGTGTGTGGAGGAGCGGGAGGGGTAATGGGGATGAGGGGAAGGGTAGAGGACATGACAGGGGGGAAGGGAAGGGTGAGGGAGAAGGTGGAGGTGTGCAGGTGCAGAATGGCTGGGAGAGGGGGGAGTCTGGAGGCTTCTGGAAGTGGAGACATTGCTTGTGACATTCAATGCTGTATGTAAAATTTGCAGGAGGTCCAGCCCCAAGTAGCCATCATAGTCAAAGATGATGAACTTGTGCTGGGTAGATACTTCCTGGTTGGTATTGGCACGCAGGGTCTGGGTTTCCCCAAGTATTGACAGGGGGTCATCCCCTGCATCTATGAGGTGAGCTGAAGTAGGGAAGAGCAGGCCGAAAGCTGAGGCATGGCTGGAGTAGAAGTGACTGTAGAGGCAGCATCTGGCTGCTCCTATGTCGACCAGTAGCTTCGCTTTTACCCCATTCAGTCTCATCTTGTCATAGAGTGGGAGGCGGTATTTTTGTGAGGTGGTCCTCGCCACCATGGGGAGGTGTAGGGGCGGTCCTAAAAAATCCAGCTGCTGCGGGGCATCTTCTTCTTCAGGCTCTATTTCCCCGGGATTGGCGTAGTCAGTGAGTGAGGCATCAGCTTCAGTGAACTTGTTGTCCAGGGAGGAGACTTTACGATGCACTTGGTTGGTAGATCGGCACCGGGCAGCTTTCAGCTGTTCACATATGTTGTGAATAGGGCATCGGTGACTACAGGCAGAGAATTCCCATGGGTTGATGGAAATAAGGTTAGTATTCTCCTTTGGGGTGGGATGCTTTTTGATAGGGAGTGCCCTGGGTATAGTGGATGTCACTGAAGTGCTTGCATGGACGTGGGGTGTCCATGGTTTAGGGTGCGGTGCCCACAGAGTCAAGAATTTGCTGACTGTGCCGATGTGCTGTGGGGGTGAAGCAAGCGGCTAGGAGGCGTCTAACCAGCTGGACGTCTTTGTCGAGGTCTCCCGTTGGGTCATAGATGGTGAAGTGTTTCCTTATGGTGCTGGGGAGGATCCTCAAGATATGTTGTTCCAGGGTGGCTGTGCCGGTCTCTGGGTAAGCGGCAGTGGCGAGTTGCCTGGCCTGGATGAGTGTGTCATCCAGGTTTTCGTCGTAGGTGAGGGTGTCGAGCAGAGATAAGGTGACAACTTTCCCTAAAAATTACGTGAGTGCTTGTGTCATGATTTGTGTGAACTGTGCCCATGTCAGCTCTGGGATGATCTTTGTGGTGACACCGTTTTGTCCAAGTGTGGTAGAATAGGGTAACTGTTGTTTTCTCTCTGTCGTGGTTAAGTTCTATGTTCAGTAGTGGCTTGATCATGCACACGTATGTGTTTATGTTGCATTGTTCGGGATTGAACTTTGGCAATTGTATGTGTGGTTTGCCCGCCATTTTGTTAGACTTTCCCTTTGTTCCTCGTTGCTCTCTGACCAGAACAAGAACCACAACTAGCCACCAGTATTATGCAACGTATTCAGAGCTCAACTTCTTGCTCTCTGTACACGAGTGACTGATCTGGGGTTCCCTTGAAGACCGGGTCTTGAGCATGGAACTAGAGGAACAGGGCATAAAAACTCAGCTCAGCCAACCTTACAGGTATACTGTCACAGAAATATATAATGCCACAACACAATATAATATACAAGTCAATGGCACTATCAGAGACACAGATGACCCGGCTGGGGCTACTGGTGACTAGGCAGCTGCAGGTGTCGTCCTGGCGTAGGAGGAGTCCCATCAGGCATGCTCTCCCTCATGAAACATGGGACTACTCCCAGTGGCTGGGTCGTCCGAGATGGGCTGCTGGGCGGTGTTAAGGGAGGCCTTTCCTTGGTGGGGCCTTGGCGGTTAGGTTGGCCCTCGTGACTTGGGCCAAACAGGGCGAACAGGCGTGCTTCCCTGTGCCTGCTCCTAGAAGAGGACCACTCATCAGTGGGGCTGGGGAGGCCTCAGCCGGGAGTCCTGGGGGTGCCCCGGGGTGGCTAGAGGCTGCAGCCTCACTCAGGTCGAGAGACCGTCAGGGGCTGACTGTGACGTCTCTTCCTCCAGGAGTCCGACAGCGAGGGGCAACATCGGGACGCTGGCTGCAGGGCGTTTATCCCATACTCACTTTAGGGCCACTCCAGATCCTCTCCAGCTGCAACTCCGCTGGGGGGCTCGCTCTGTGGAGAGAGAGAGAGAGGTGTTCCACTCGGCCTCTGGAGGGGTGAGGTCAGCAAGGGACGTTACCCTTACGGGGTGTCACAGGGGTAGCGGATGAGGGATATATGGTGGCCATTCCCTCCCCGACGGGCACAGGAGGTGCTGCCATAGTTCTGCGGGACCCTGGGACAGCAGGTGAAAGACGGATGGTGGCTGACCTCTCCCCGGCATGGACAGTGTCTGTTGCCGCAGTCCTGCTCCCTGTACAGGCAGCAGATGAGGGTCAGACGGTGGCCATTCCCTCCCCGGCGTGGATGGTCGCTGTCGCCACGGTCCTACCTGGCCCTGGGATAGCAAATGAGTGACGGACAGTGGCCGACCTCTCCCCAGCGCGGACGGTGGCTGTCGCCGCGGTTCTCCTCCCGGCAGAGTCTGCAGGTGAGGGACATACAGTGGCTGCTCCCTCCCCAGCAGGTACTGTGGACACCGTTGGGGTCTTGCAGGGGATATCAGTAGAAGAGAAGTATACGGTGGCTGTCTTCTCCCCAGCGCAGATGGTGGCCGTCATCGCGGTTCTACCTGGAACTGTTAAGGAACAGGTCCTACCCCGATCCTGGCGAGTGCTGGTCTGGCTGGAGAGTAGTGTGCTAGGGAGGCATACCTCTTGTTGGGTCTGTTGAGGGGAAGAGGGGCGCATGGTGGCGGGGGACATAGGACTGTCTGGCCCAGGCCCTCTACACACTCTACGCCTCCCCATGGTCTCTCCTCTGGGTGGATGTTTCACCGCCATGTCTGTGGTCCCTTCTTGGGGTGGGTATTTCAGGAAGGAAGAGAGACTGACTAGGAGTGAATGTGCATCAAATGATAAAGGGGAAGGAAAAGAGACTGACTAGAAGTGAATGTGCATGAGATGAAAAAGAGGAAGGAAAAAAGACTGACTAGGAGAGTGAAAGTGTGTGAGATGAAGAGACACTGACTAGGAGTGAATGTGAGTAAGGTGGAGGAGACCCAGGATGAAGAATGAGAGACTAACTAGAGAGTGAATGTGGGTGAG
>NC_136984.1:28992467-29052467 GCF_032717465.1 Coenobita brevimanus
AGCTTCGATTTCACTAGCCCACTTGAACTAGCTCCTGACCATCACCTTTTCTTGATATTTTCTGAGATTAGACCAGCATACAGTCCCAAACACATGTCTACTACACACTACACTTTACACACTACACACCACACCCTAACGAGACACAGGGGTTGGCGCCAGCAAGGGGATATGGATAGGAAACTTTGTCCTGTCTATCTAGTGAGTATCTATCTGTGCTCTATCTAACCGTGGGGCTGGGCTGGCCTGGGGCTATGGCTGTTCCTCCATTTGGTCTTTGGTCTATGTGGGCAGGAACTGTGGTCTGTCTGTCTATTTCCATCTTTTATTTCCTTCAAATATAGAACAGACAGGCTGCTAGAGATTGAGCAGTATGAAGGACCACCATCAGTTGACCATGACAGATGAACGCAGGCATAACAAAATCATCTATCACGATCATCATCATCATCATCATCATTAGGACAACAATCATCATCATCATCATCATCTGGACAAAAATCATCATCATCATCATTAGGACAACAATCATCATCATCATCATTAGGACAACAATCATCATTAGGAAGCAAACTGTAAATATGGGCCCAAATTAATAATAATAATATTCATAATAATAATAAAAATAAAAATATAATAATAATAATTAAATACCCACGCGGCGTATGAACCCGACACCATCATCCCAGGAGGAGAGTATGAGGGGGTAATACCCACCCCACAAGGGGATGACGGAGAGGCTGGCTTACCTGGCTCACCGTCCAGGCAAAAGCGACACATCTCTCCCATGACCCGACACCCCTCATCCCCGCAGCCAGACCACCCAGCGGTGTACAGGAAAAGTACGCTACTCTTCAGCAGAGGGAATGCTTACCAGAATTGGGGTGGGACTTGCAGTGGCAAGGTCCCAAGCAAACCCTCGGACGCTGAGTCCCTGGATCGGCCTCCTACAGTATTTTACAGAGGACTCAGTAGGAGCCTCAAGGGTTGCTATCCCCCTACCCCAACAGGAGGGCATGCTCCGCCGGAGCTGTGGCGTAAGCCGAGAGAGTTCATCCAACCTCTTCCGACATCAGTGGGACAGGCCCTTCCCCGACAGAAGGAAGACATGCTCCACCGGAGCTGTGGCATAAGATGAGAGAGTTCGCCTGACCTCTTCCTCTGGACGTCGCAGGGACAGGAATCCCTACCCTGACGGCTGTCCTCCCTCTGCTAGTCCCCAAGCTCCTACAGAGGGAAACACCTCTTGCTCCGCCCACCCCTCCTGTGGTAAAGCAAGGCGCCTCTCTCCCCGTCTCTCTCCTCGATAGGGTGGGACTTGCTTCCCTACAGGCACCTCACCCAAGACCAGACCAGGCGAGACGTCCCCGAGGCCAGGTGTCCAGTCCTTGTAGCCCCGCCCTCCCCAGGTGCTGACGGACTCCGCCAGGATGAGAGGCCGCAGTGCAGCCCTGACGGCCTCCTCCCACAGACAAGACCGCGGTTCCTGGAGTCAGAGGGCCTCACCAGACACTAGCTGTGGCAGCCGGACCTCCCCCGGCTTAGGTGGCTGCAGTTCCTCCCTGACGGCCACCCCTACCATATGTGATGGCAGCCCAGCCATGGCACTGCCCTACCCCGGGTCGACCCTAGGCCCGGGCCTCCCCAGGTCCTCCCCCAGGACACCGACGACGACTAAGGGCCAGTGCCAAGCAGCGCGTCTCCTGGCCCTCATTGGCCCTGGCCTGGAGAGCCCTGCCTCCTGCTGGGCCGTAGCAGCTAGGGAGCCACCCAACACACCACCCGCCCACTCCTCCATGACTAGTGGCAACCTCACGGACCACCCTCCCCTGTACTACTCGCTGGATGGCCCACCTCCCACGCCTGGCCACCATCTGAAGCTCCCGGCATAGGTCTTCCCACCTTGTGGGCCGTGTCTTCCCTCTGCCAGAATCATGAGTACCAGATCCTATGATTGTACACTTCCCCAGTGTTGTTGGACCCCTCCCCCAGTGAACCAGCCCCTGTGACTCCTCCCCTATACCCGCGATGCCTCTCCTCAGTGTTGCCCAACCCTCCCCAGTGCTCTATTCCCCACTCTCTCCTCCCACCCCCCGGCAGCCACGGTGTTACCCCCCTCCCAGTGTGCCATAATGAACTCTACTACCTGTGATTTTGCATGCGGAGTGCTCAACACCCACCCACAGGCCGGGTCCACGACAGTGACAACCCTCCCCCCACTGTCGCCCCCACCAGACAACATACGTCAGTGTGTCCCTACCCCAGTGTGCTCCACCTCCCATCCCCAGGGCGCCAGTCCCCGTCCCCATGTGAATAAACCCACCCTAGACTCACTAATACCCCCCTCCCCCCCTTCAATCAAGTGCGTGACATTATATACTCCCGTCCTGTGTGACATGTATATAGCCTAAGATTAGCTACAGCATTGTCCATGTCACGCGGATATATTGTACTAGCTAGGACCTCATCTATGTCACGTGAATACCTAGAATTAAGGGCTTGAATATATGCTGTCGTCCATGTCACGCACCTGTCATACTGGGTATGCTGTACTAGGCTGTCCGTGTGTGTTGAATATGATGTGCCTGACATATTTGTGAAATACTGTCCGTGACACTGTGTGGACATAACCCTACCTCAGGAAGGTGTAGTTCCGTGTACAGGTCAGACTTGCTGAACTAGGTGGAAAGTGATTGTTGTAAACATTTTTTTGTCATTGTAAGTTCCTCAGTCTTGCTCATATAATGGTGTGTGTATTTGTCTTTTGATAATATATAAGTGTGCCTCTTGACCAGTGGTGTTTGTGTTTTCCTTCCTTGCTTGTACTGACCCAGACGGGAACAAAGAACCCAGGACTGCACTGTGTCCAAGCCCGAGAAGTCGGGACTCAGAACACGCTGCATAACAAATAATAATAATAATAATAATAATAATAATAATAATAATAATAATAGTAATAGAAACAACAACAACAACAATGATAATAATAATAATAATAATAATAATAATAATCTATCTATCAATATAACCAGGCTGCTTCCCCCAAGGAAAGGGAGGTAGCCAAGACAGGACGACACACTCCCCATTTACTCATCCATTCAAACACATTCATTCGCATCTTAGCCCCAAACGGGAGGAGGGACAGATCCTCACCGCACCACACCGCACAAGGGTCAATTGCTAAGTGCAATCAGTGACATCCGCAGCAGAACCCGACAGCAGAGCTGGTTTACCCCTGCCACATCATAATAGACCCATTCCCTTACCTGCACCTGACCTGACTAGCTGATCAGACCAAATGTGGAAGAATATCCCCTCAGGGCTGCATCATCATTTATTCATTCACAATTTCTCTCCATTTATTTCTGTTACGCACAGCCACTCTTCCTTGCTCAACAGACATCCCTCTCGCATCCAGCGCTCTCTTCACATGTCCATTCATCCTATTCGTGGTCTCCCTCTCAACCTTACACCTCTCACATCAGATCTAGTTATCTTTTTCACCAATCGCTCATTATCCATTCTCTCCATATGCCCAAACCATCGCAACACCCTCTGCTCAACTCTACCAGCCATCTCCCGAATAACTCCAGTTCTCCTTCGCACTTCATCATTTCACACTCGATCCATACGCGTCACTCCACACATACTCCTCAGACACCTCATCTCCATTACATTCAAACTTTTCCTCTCTGCTAACCCATATTCCATGTTTCAGACCCATATAATGCAGTTGGTACCACAACACCCTCGTAAAGCCTTCTCTTTACATCCATTCTAAGCGAACGACATCTAAACACTTTTTTCATTCCTCCCAGCACCTTACCTACTTCATTCATTCTAAACTTCACTTCTGCATCTATTCTTCCATCCACAGCAACATGTGACCCTAAATATTTAAAACACTCTACCTCCTCAAGCAACTCACCATTCAAAACTATATTCATCCTCCTACCATCTACCAGCCTCGTACACTTCATCACTTTACTGTTATTCTCATTTACTTTCAATTTCCTCCTTTCACACACCCTTCCAAACTCCTCTACCAACTGTCTCAATCTCTCCTCTGAATCAGCCACCAGTGCAGTATCATCTGCAAACAGCAGCTGCTTCAGATTCCACTCTCCACCATCAACATTCACCAGACTCAGACCTCCACCTAAAACTCTTGCATTCACCTCCCTTACAACACCATCCATACAAATATTAAACAACCAATGCGACATCACACATCCCTGTTGCAGCCCCACTCTCTCAGAAAACCAATCACTCACAGCATTTCCCACTCTTACACACGCTCTACTATTTACATAAAAACTTTTCACCCCTTTTAGTAATTTACCATCAAGTCCATACAATCTTAAAACAGTCCACAAAGCCTCCCTATCAATTCTATCATACGCTTTCTCTAAATCCATGAATGCCCAAAACACATCCTTGCCTTTCGTTAAATACTTTTCACACACTTGTCTCACAGCGAACACCTGATCCACGCATCCCCTCCCTATCCTAAAGCCACACTGCTCATCATCAATCACTCCCTCTGTACCCTCTCTAACTCTCATAATTAACACTCTACCATACACCTTACCTACAACACTCAACAGACTTATACCCCTAAAGCTAGTACATTCATACTTATCACCCTTGCCTTTATACAATGGGACCACACAAGCACTTGCCCAGTCAATTGGCACCATACCTTTCACAAAGCACACATTCAACAATCTTACTAACCAGTCAACAATAGTCGCTCCACCACTCTTCAGGCATTCCACAGCACACCCATCCATACCTGCAGCTTTCCCTGTTTTCATCTCCTTTACTGCCTTCTCCACTTCCTCCTTCGTGATCAAAGAATCATTCAACTCTCCCAACACATTTATTCATTGCACCCTTCCATCCGCCACAATCTCAGCCACCCTTTCCTCCTCTACATTTAACAATCTTTCAAAATACTCCGCCCATCTTTTCCTTACTGCATCCATCTCAATTAACATCCTTTCACCCTCTGCTTTTACTTGCTCTTCCTTCCCAGACTCTCCCTTTTGCACCCTTTTCACCTCCTTCCAGAACATTTTCTTATTCTGTTGAAAATTCTCAGTCAGTCGCCTACCCCACCTTTCATCTGCTGCCACTTTTGCATCACGCACAGCCCTTCTCGCCCTATTCCTCTTTTCCTTATACCTTTCATATGACACCTCATCCTTCCTCTGCAGCCACACTTCATATGCATGTCTCTTCTCAGCCACAGCCATACTTACTTCCTCGCACCACCATTCACTTCCTTTTCTTACACCACCACCTACACGTCTCACACCACACACCTCTTCCGCATGCCCCACCACAGCACTCTTAAACAACTGCTCTTCCTCCTCCACACTGCCATTTTCCTGATCTTTCACTGCGTTCCACTCGTCTTTCAATTTTTCCTGATACTCTATCATTCTCTCTCTTTTATCCAACTCACTCACTTTCAAAACCTCCCTGCCACACCTAACCATCCTAGCTCTCACCCATCTCTTACCTACTCTTAACTTTCCCTCCACCAGGTAGTGGTCAGACATACCTCCACCCTCCCCTCTCAAAACTCTCGCATCCAACAATCTTCCTATTACATTCCTGGACACGACCACGTACTCCATCAATGCTCTATCAACAACCCTTCCACCCTCCTGTCTCACCCATGTATACTTATAAATATCTTTCTTCTCAAACAAGGTATTTCCAATCACCATCTCTCACTCGACACACATACCTATCATTCGTTCCCCATTTTCATTTCTTCAGGCACACCATGCATACCAACTACACCTTCAACTGCTACATTTCCCACTCTAGCATTCAGATCTCCCATCATTACCACATTCACATTCGCTCCAAAACTCTGCAGACACTCATCAACATCATTCCAGAAAGACCCTCTTCCTCAACCCTTTCACTACCAGGCCCATATGCACTCACAAACACCCACAACTCACGTTCAAATTTCGCTTTCACCCACATCAGTCTCGATGACACCTCCTTCCATTCAGTCACACACTGCAATACTTCCGGACTCACTAACAAGGCCACACCTTCTCTTGCCCTTCCTCTATCAACACCTGACAATCTTCCATTTACACTTCCAAACATAGACTCACCCCTCCCTTTCATAATAATAATAATACTAATAATAATAATAATAATAATGTTAATATCAATAGTAATAATACTAACACCAATAATAATAATGTAAATAATAATAATAATAATAATAATAATAACAATAATAATAATAACAAAAATCTTACCAACACATCCAGCCTGCTTGTTGTGTGTATTCTCTTGGCATCGATCACAGCGTCGACCATCAACATTTTCTCGGCACTAGGGATAAAAATAATAATAACAATAATAATAGTAATAGTAAGAAGAAGAAGAAGAAGAAGAAGAAGAAGAAGAAATGCAACAACCACAATTCTGGAAATGCTGAAGCAATATTCAAGGAACTTCACATTCCAGATAAAAATACTTACGTTACTGTACACCTAATATTAAGGGATTTTTGGTATGACTCAACATTTTTTTCAGATTTTGATCTGTGACCTTGATATCAAGGTCAAAGTCTTTCATACTATGCATCTCATGTTCACTCATGACCCACTACATTTCCACAGAGTTTCGTCAAAATCGACCAAAAACTTTCCGCTTTAGCAGTTTCAGGCTTGAGGCAGCCATTTCGATTTTCCCCAGTATCTCAAAAAGTATTTGTTAGATCTCAAAATTAATCCCCAGGTGCACTAGTGTATGTTGCATGTTGACGACTACATACTGCAACATTGGCAAAGCAATCAATTCAGTAGTTTATGCTGTGCAGAAGGTCAAAAATTGAAAAAATAAAATACGGAAGACGGCGCTAGTACTACACGAAAAAATGTTCCAAATGAAGCTTCTGCCACGATACATCACTCCTGAAAATTTCAAGTCTCTATCTCGAGCAGTCTTGGAATGCCAGCCTTCAAGGTCTCCCCCCCCCCAAATAAAAAATATATATATCTACAGTATCAATAAGAACTCCACAGAATATGGAGTTTTTAATAATAATAATAATAATAATAATAATAATTATAATGCTAGGTGAAAAAGACCGGACTCCTCGGTCCTAGAACACCTAACGTGTAGCGGGGTCCTCTTTCGAGACCGGAGCTTAATGCAATAAAGAGAGGTAGGACACAAAAACTCCAGGCAATAACCTTTACACGTATATATCCACAGTCAGACACAGGACAAAACAGCAGATATTACAACACAGTATGTGGTAGAGAAATAAAACCTTAACTAGGATATTAGTATCTCGCAGGATACTGGCTTAACAGATACTGGTGCCAACACAGTAATTTTAGTGCACAGGTGTACTGGGAATACAGGTGCGCGTGGGAGCGCGGGGAGTGAGTCTCACAAGGGGGGGGGGGGCGAGGGGAGTGACTCGAGGCGGGTCAGAACAGAGTTATAGTAATATTGGGAGGGAGTAAGTATTATTAATTCAAACTTAGTATTATCTGATAGCAAAGGGGTTTTGACAATTGATTCTATTCCTCGTTTACGTTCACACTAGCGGCTGGGAGGAGATTCTTAAAGAGAGGCTGGAGGACACTGGGAATTCACTGTGTTTACGGTAATACAAACGGGAGAATATTATTAACACTTTTCTCTTCTGTTTCCTGTAACAAAGGACATTGGTGTATTTTACTATAGGGGATTTCTCGGGGTAGTGGCCTTACTGGTTTTCTGCAAGGGCGTCACTCGTGAGTCTGATTCACCAGAGCTTAGTTTCTGCACTCGTCCTTATTCATCCGCCCGTGATTTCACTCGCCCCGATATTCAACATACATCAAGTCACTGTATCACTGTTACACTAATTCTGGGGCAACATCACACTTAGCATAAGTCACTTAACTAATTCTGGGGCAACACCACACTTAACATAATTCACTCATATAGTGGGGGCGGCGGGGAGACACGCCGGCGACAACTCTGCCGGAATAGGGGCACCGCCAAGGAAGGGCGTGCCGAGAGGGCACGGGACGACTCGCAGGGGCGTCCTCTCTCGTCCAGGGCTGCAGGTGGCGAAGGGGCCCGTAGTCTCCAGGCTAGGTTCAGAAGTGTGGCCCCCCAGACTGGGACCAAACATGTCCAGGAATCTCTGGCTCAGGTCTAGGCTGGAGGTGGTCTTACGCCGTCTTGAGGGCGTGGAGAGATCACGCCCGGGCGTCCTGGGGAGGGTCTGGAGTGACTGAGGGCTGTGGTCCCCAGAGTCAAGGGGCGCCATCAGGGAGGGGCTGCGGCACCGACCTGAACTAGGGTCCTTCGGGTGGGTCTTCTCCAGGGCCAGGCGTAGGAAGGAGAGGCCAGGGGAAGCCGTAGGGCCTCACAGGAGTTCTCCGATGCTGGAGGTCAGGGCTCTTGTCTCATGCTGGGGCGATGACACTGCCGACACCGCTCTCTGGCCGTGGGGCTCGGCTATCGGCCGTGGCTGCCCAAGGGCGCAACTATGAGGCACCAAGGCCCAGCTACTGGCTGTGGCCTGAGTGGGGGAATCAGTGAGCCTCAGGACACCTTCGGAGCGGCAACTGGCCGTCTGACGAAGGTGGGAGCGGCCACAGGCCGTCTCCTGCAGGAGGGAGGGGGAGCGGCTACAGGCTGACTCGGGGGCAGCACCTTCGGAGCGGCAACCGGCCATCTGATGAAGGCGGGAGCGGCCACAGGCCGTCTCCTTCTGCCGGAGGGAGGAGCGGCTACAGGCCAACTCCTGCAGGAGGGGGGTGTAGGGCAGCCACAGGCCGTCCCTGGAAGGACACCTTCTGACAAAGGAGGGAGCGGCAACTGGCCGTCTTCTGATTACCCTCAGGTCGGTGAAACACCGATTCCCTTATGAGGGGCGGGCAGCAACCGGCCGTCCCAAAGAGGAAGACACCTCTGGAGAGGCTACAGGCACACTCCTGTTGAAGGCGGGAGTGGCTAGAGGCACACTCCTGAGGGACGCTAGTTGGAGCTGGACAGACAGCTCCACCCCGATCTGATCTGGCGGTCTCACTCCCCGAAGGTAGTGTCATCTTCCTGCTCGGGCGACGGTGCGATGGCTGGGTGCTATAGGGGTGCACGGCCCGGGCTGACTTACGCCGTTGATGCACGGCATCCCGTGGTTCGGCTGTGGCTACTCCGTGGGGTCCGGGTGGGGGTGTCGGTGAGTTTTTGGGGACACTATGCTGTACATCACGCATTTCAATAATAATAATAATAATAATATCACTCTAATCTTGAATGTCAGGACCAATTTGCCTAGCCCCAGGCTCCCATGCTCCTCATGGGGAACATAGTGTAGTGTCATAATTTTAAGTATTAGTATAAGTTAGTATAAGCTAGTAATATAAGTGTAATATTAGCCATTATTAAGTCTGCACAGTTCATTTAACCATTAAGGTCTGTATACAAGTCTAGTCTTAATATTCATAATATGAACATGATTCTGATATTGATGGTATTAAGTCAAGTATTAATGTGAATATAACTGATGTTTATACATAGTGAACCAGCCGTTATTAACAAAGAAGTATAACCGCGGAAGTTTAGTAGAAATTAAAAATCGCGGATGTCTTTCTTCTTATTCTAATCTGGAGATTTATATGCTGAAATTAATAAACTTCCCCTTTTGTACTATACAGTGGTGAATTGAAAATGTCTGAAGTAAGAATATTGAAGATAGTCGTTTGTGAAGCGGGAAATTCATGTTACTGAAACGTGTTTACAGTCACGCAGGCATATAACTCGACACGGGTAATAAAACTGAATTCCTAATTGTTTTGGCTTCTTTATGATAGTAGTTCTTGTGTGCTTATCACAAAAATTTCAACATCGTAAGTCATTTTGCTATGTATGTCAAATGCAAACGTATTTCTTGCATTCTTTAAAGATCCTAGACAGTCGAAATTATTACAAAGTAATCAGTTAAAGTTTTCGCCGATTTCCGGACACTGTTTTGGTTTACTATAAAAAGGCATGAGACGGCTCTACGCTGACGATTGTGCAATATGGCACTCTTCCCATAATGCACAAATTTCGGCTGGGCGGATTCAAGCAGCCCTTGACTCCGTCCACCAATGGGCCTTGCAGTGGGGATTTAAGTTTTCCGTCCCTAAGTGTGCCGCTGTAGTCTTCACTAAATCGTAATATACCTAATTTGTGCTTAACTTTGGATAATCAGGCCGTACCTTTTCAAAATTCTGTAAAATTTTTTGGGAATTCATTTTGATCGTCAGTTTAACTTCAAAATTCATGTTAATAATGTGCTTGCTCATTGTGATAAATCTGTAAACGTCCTCAAGTACCTAGCGGGTAGCCTACTACCTGGGGTGCCAACAGAAAATCTTTATTAATGGTGTATAAGTCCCTTATTAGATCAAAGCTAGACTATGGCGCACAGGTGTATGGATCGGCATCCGATGCCACGCTGAAAGGATTGGATGTCTTGCAGAATAAATATTTGCAAATGTGTCTTGGAGCCATCCAGTGTACCCGTGTAGCTTGTGTGGAAGTGGAGGCAAATGTGCCTCCCCTCCGTATTCGCCGTGACCACCTGACTTGGTCCTATGGCCTCAGAACATCGAGGAAAGTAATGTCGGCAATGTGGCCTGTACCCCCCTGCGTCAATACCACCACCTTCTGCAGGGGATGCGTCGGCCACTTGCCATTCACCTCCACTTACTGACTCAGGAGCTTGGTGTGGACCTCAGTGACTGTGACAAGTTGGTGTCAAAAAATATAGCGCCTTGGGAGCCACCCGGCTTTACCGTTGATGTATCATGGCTCCCAGCACCAACGGCCAAGGCGCCGGAGGCAGAGGTCCACCACTTGTTTCGTAACATCATCGTGCATCACTTGGGGTCCCACCACTTGTACACCGACGGCTCCAAGTCGAGTGAATGTGTGGGTGCTAGTGTGTGGTCGACTGAATGTGCCCTCAGGTATCGGTTGCTTACTCATAAATCTGTTTACCTCCGAACTTTTTGCTATTGACAAAGCCATAGACTATGCTCTCAATTCTAGGCATGACTCATTTGTCATATTTTCAGATTCAAAATCAGCCCTTCAGGCAACTGCATCTTGTACTACGGACTCTCACGAGATCCAGGGCTGCATCGTTAATAAGTTGCATTCATGCAACAAGTCATTCACGCTGATCTGGGTGCCTGATCATTGTTGCATCTACGGCAATGAGCAGGCTGACTTACTTGCAAAGTCGGCTGTAGAACTCGAGGAGACTTGGGACGTTCCTCGTGATCTACGGTCGAGTCTCTCTCTCGGAAAGAAATCAATAAATCTTCTGTGGCAAAGTCAGTGGACCAGACTAAATATTCTAACGCGTAAGCCATACCTGGGCGACTGGGCCACTGCCAACCGTCCCAGTCGCCTAGAAGAAAAAGTGTTGACGTGGTTAAGGCTTAATGCCACCATGCTTACTCACATGAAACCTTATATGGAAAAACGCTTCCCACCGCACTGTGACATCTGTGATGCGGTGTTATCTATCAGTCATATCATCCTGCGCTGTCGGCAATTTATTTGTGAACGCGCTTCACTTATAAATTACTGCGGCGCAGCAGACGTCCCCTTCACCCTTTCCACCATCCTGGGTGATGGGGACATTGTTATGACTGATAAATTGATGGCTTTCTTGAGAGAGACCGGACTGATCAGAGTGATGTGACTTTTTTACTATATGGTTTTGTTTCTTATCGACTGTAATTATGTATATATTGTACTATTAATTAGGGTTGACAGTTGACATATTTGAAATAGTTCCTCCTTCCCACTGATCTATTGCTAATATTGATGTCCCCTACATTAAACCCCGTTCCTCGACTGACAGTCACCAGCTGATGAGTGTAAGTGTGCAATATAGAAAGGTATTGGGCAGTTGCAGTCGATGGTGGTCTGTTGGGCGAGGTCCTTCAGTTTTTGTACATGTTAGGTAAATACCTTATACCACCTTGTTTTAAGTTGTTCTAATTAGGGCCGACAGCTGACGTATATGGAAATGTTCCTGACTCGTCTGGTTCCCTTTCATATATTGATGTCCCCTATATTAGGTTGTGCCTCGACTGACAGTCATCAGGTGATGAGTGCAGGTATGTCATGTAGAAAGGCATTACATATCTGCAGTCGATGGTGTTCTGTTAGTCGAGGTATTTTTACCATTAGTGTAGGTCTAGCTATTTGTCTCTGTAGGATTTAGTATAGGTTAGCGATTTGTCTGTTAGGTGATTAGTTTTAGGGTCTTTACATTAGGTTTTCTTTATAATATAAGGTATAAAAATATAAAACCAAGAAAAAATTAAAAAAAAAAAAATAAAAAAAAAAAAAAAATAAAAATTATTATACATATATGTACGTGTGCATGAAAATGTGTCTGTATGTATGCATGGAAGTGTGTGTGTGTGTGTGTGTGTGTGTGTGTGTGTGTGTGTGTGTGTGTGTGTGTGTGTGTGTGTGTGTGTGTGTGTGTTCTTACCTAATTGTATCTTTACAGGAATGAGCCAAGCTCGTACTGTCCCGTGTCTTAGACCATATTTATCGTACATATCCTTAAATTTGTGAATTGTTTTGGCACACACTATTTCATTCGGTAGTGCATTCCATTGATCAATTGCTCTGTTTGGGAAACTGAATTTCCTTACGTCTTTATCACCTCTCTTCTTATGCAGTTTTTTGCAGTGTCTTCTTGCTGATGCTTCTCCATATGTTAAGTAATCATTTATGTCTATTTTCTCCTTCCCTGATATGCACTTACATAGCATTATCATGTCACCTCTTTTCCTTCTCTCCTGTAGTGTTGGTAGATTCAGTTTATTTAGTCTTTCTTCGTAGCTTAGGTCCCTTAAGCTTGGTATCCATCTTGTGGCGGCCCTTTGAACTTTTTCAATCTTGTCTGTTTTTTGAGATGAGGACTCCAGACTACTGATGCATATTCCAGGGTTGGTCTAATGAATGATGTTATTATCCTTCTTAGCATGTCTTCATTTATGTATGTGAATGCTATTCTCATATTTGCAAGCAGTGTATACATGTTCCGTACCTTCTCGCTGATGTGGTCAGCCGGAGATAGACTGTTATTGATAATCACACCTAAGTCCTTCTCTCTTTCTGATGTGTATAGGGTTTTATTTCCTAACTTATAATCCCAATCAGGTCTTTTTCCACTTTTACCAAACTTGATTACATGACACTTGTCCACATTGAATTCCATTTACCATGTATTACTCCATTCATGAAGTTTATTTAATTCTTCTTGTAGCTCTTTACAAGAGTCTGTGTTAGTAATTCTCCTTTGTATTTTTGCATCATCTGCAAACATATTCAGATAGCTCTCATTTCCAGTGTTACTGTTTATATCATTTATATACACTAAAAACATGATTGGTGCCAGCACTGAACCCTGTGGTACTCCACTAGTCACTTCTTTCCATGATAAGTAGTTTCCTCTTAGTACTGTTCTCATTTCTCTTTTTATGAGAAAATCTTGCATCCAACAAAACAGTTTGCCTCGAATTCCTCCTTGATGGTACAGTTTCCATAAAAGTCTTTGGTGTGGTACTGTGTCAAAAGCTTTCTTGAAATCTAAATAGATACTGTCCACCCATCCTTCTCTTTCTTGTATTGTGTTTGTTACTCTGTCATAGTAGCTCAACAGATTAGTAACACATGATTTTCCTTTTCTGAAACCAAACTGTCTTTCTGTTATCATACTGTGTTCTTCTAGATGATTTACCCAAGCTTTTCTTATAAGCTTTTCTAATACCTTGCTTACAACAGTGGTCAGTGATACTTGTCGGTAACTGAGTGGATTTTGTCTATTTCCTTTCTTGAATAAGGGGACAATATTTGCTTTCTTCCAAATATCAGGTAGTTTACCTTGACTCAAGGATTTCTTGAAAATTAAAATTAATGGTTTACTTAACTCCTTTGCACATTCTCGTAGTACCCAACATGAAATTTCATCAGGACCACTTGCTTTTCCTCTGTCTAATTTACTTAACTCCTCCTGTATTACCTTTTCTGCTATTTGTATATCTGGTAGTATGTGTGGACATGCATGTTCCACATAGTCCCTCTCAAAATTTTTTTCTTCTGTAAAAACTAATTGGAAATTCTTATTTAGTGCTTCACAAATATCTTTCTCTTGTGTATAAGTGATTCCCTCGTCCGTAATGGATTGTATTATATCTTTTACTTCGGTTTTGCTTCTGATGTAGCTGTAAAACAGCTTTGGTTGATCACTACTTTTATTTATTATATCCTCCTCAAACTGTTTTTGGGCTTCCCTCCTTATTCTTGTATAATCGTTTCTTGCCTGTTTGTAATTATTATACTCCCTTTCACTATTGTGTCTTCTGTATCTATTCCATAACAAATCTCTTCTTTCTTTTGATTTTTTACATTTTGTATTGAACCATTTCTGTATTTTCTTATCTACTTCTTTGTGCTGTGGGAAGTACTTCTGGACTCTTATTTCATAAAATTCACAGATTTTTTTTATATACAGCATTTACATCTTGTCCTCTAAGCTCATTTTCCCAATCAACTTCTAAGAAATACTTCTTTAGGCCTTGATAATTTCCCTTTTTATAGTTTAGGCTCTTTTTGTAACTTTCATTGCTGTTAACTATGTCATATGCTATCCTGAAGTTGTAATTTAGTACTGCATGATCGCTTTTGCCGAGTGGAGGGTGATATATTAAACTGTCAATATCATTTTCTTGCCTAGTAAATATTAGATCTAGCATTGAAGGTACATCAAGTCCTCTTTTTCTGGTGGTTTCCCTCACATGTTGCGTTAGGAAAAACTGTTGCACGAGATCCAGGAGCTTTTGGTCCCAACAGCTTTCTTGGCTAATTATATCTAGAGTATTCCAATTTATATTTGTATTAAGATCTCCAGTTAGTATAATTCTTTCCGATTTCTCTTCCATTTTATGTAGTAATGATCTTAAACTCTGAATTGTACTCTCTGCCAGGTCCTCATATTCGTCTCTTTCCCATGTGTTTGATCTAGGTGGCATGTACAAATTGGCTACAATTACTTTCCATTCAGATGTGTTGATCTCTAATGCAATCAGTTCTACTTGTGATGGTATATCTAGTTTTATTTCATTGACTTTTAGATTTTTCTTAGTTAATATTATAATTCCTCCTCTTTTTTTTTTTTAATTTCTGTCTCTTCTCCATATATTGTATTCCTCTAAGTTTAGTATGTTATTGGATATCCTTGGTGTTAATTTTGTTTCAGTTAGGCATATTATCTGTGGTTCATTTTCTCTGGCATAATCATTCATCTCTAGTAATTTAGAACCCATTCCATCCACATTTGAGTAAATTAACTGTATCATCTTGTTTATATACTTGTCATGACATGGTTCTACTACCTTCCTCCTTTTTATTCCATCCTGTTTGTGTACCACTTTCGTACCTGCAATCCTAATACTTTGTAAAAAAAAATTCTTCTTCTTCTCTTCTGATCTTCCCTCATTTTTTGTTTTTGCTTCCTCCCTCTTCTCTTTCAGTAATTCCAGTTCTTCTTGTGTTAGGCATCTTTTTATCCATACATTTTTGAACTCCTCTTTTTCCATAAGATTCTTTGCATTTTTTAGTATCTCCTCCACAGTGTTTACACTCTGGAAAGTCACCTTTAGAGGTCTTGTCTTGCTTTTCTCGTATTTCCCTAACCTATTGTGTTCCTCTATGTCTTTACTACAGATTTCCTCTGATACTTCTTTCAGTAAGCTCATTACATTTGCCATCTCCTTTTTGTCTCTTGTGATCTTGTTTTTTACTTCTTCCTCTTCTATACCAGTGATTACTATAGATTTGTTTATATCTACTGAATCTCTGACTAACTTTGGATTGTTTTGGATTATTCTTTTCACTTCCTGTTTAATGCTTTTTTCCTCCACCCTTGTTTCTAAGTCTTTCTTTCCTTTCACCATTTCACCATACGTGGTTTCCACATCATTTTTGTAGCTTGGCACAGCTTCGTTCACCTGTGTTATCTTCTCCTCAATATCACTGCTCTGGTCTATCAGACTGCTTACTTGCCTAATTGTCTCTGTATCATTTTTGAACTCTTCCATAACACTCTCGTGATTGACTACTGTACTTGCCATTTCACTCATTTTCTTCCTAAGTGTACTCAGTTCCACTGTTAGTTCACTGATGGTTGTGTCTTTCTTATTGGCCTCCCTTCTTAGTTTTTCTATTTCTTCCTTTATGCTTCTTTATTTCATCAATTTCATTTTTGAAAGCCATTTCTAGTTTGTGTACACGTTCAACCAGTCTATTGTGAGTCTCCACTTCAACCAGTTCTTGATAGAAATCATCATTTTGCTTTTTACCTTTATCCCTTTTCTTTTCCAAATTTGCTTTACTAAAGTATGTGTCCATCTTGCAATACTAAAAGCACAGTGTACTTACTGTACATTCCCTGGGGCAGTTGTAGTCTAAACAAACCTCTGCTGACTGAGCGCATTCTTTCGCCTCTTGGTTCTCTTTTCTGTTTGAACAAGTCTTGTTTAAACTTCTTATTATTTTTTTTTTTTTAAATAATGAAAAATCATTTAGTCTAACCTGGTACAGAGCTTGACTCATGTAAAGATACTAATTTAGGTAATGCCACTGGCCGTGCTGGTTTGGTACGGAGCGCCGACGTCGCACGTCTGCTACCTCTGACTCCCACTGTGTGCGTGTAATTCACCGGGTCAGTCAGGGTCAGTTGATGGTCGTGATCGTCAGCTTTTACCTTCACGGAAGGGAGCTGAGAGCTCATTTAGTCCGATCTGAGGGCAAGGCTGTGACCTTCACACACGCACACACCCGTCCCCTTGCTCAAGGGGGACAGTAACCACCCACTTCGTCAGTGAAACTTTTCGCAACCTGAGCGAGGCGCGAACTCCCGTCCACCAGATGGCAAGCGAGAGCGTTACCACTGCACCAGCGAGTGTGTGTGTGTGTGTGTGTGTTTGTATATATATGTATATATGTTTATATATATATATATATATATATATATATATATATATATATATATATAAATATATATATATCCGGCCTTAATGACCAGGGGCTTCGGCCCCAATGGTTGATAGGCCAGGAAAAAAGAAGCCAAAAAAAAAAAAAAAAAGAACCGCCAGACCGCCACTTGTCTTCAACATGGCAGGTTAGTGTCGAACTCTCATCCTCCCCCCCCCCTTCTCCCTCGTGTAATAAGTCCTCTTATTCGAAAGTTAAATAAGTTATATTTTCCCCTGATCCCTCATGTACTGAATAACTGAGACCGCCACTTCTCTCCAAAATCGCAGATCGTCCGTTTCAGGCTACTGCCAAAACACCTCACACTCACCCCCCCCCCCCCTTTTTTACCTAGATCATGTAGCCTAAATAACTAATATATCGGCTGGTCCATTTTGTTTACAGTCCATTTTGTTTACAGTTTATTTGATCCCTGTTCCATAATATTTGTGACTTTACTGTACATGATTCTGGAGTTATACGAGTTTAATCATAAGAGAGTGTCTTGGTATTCTATTCTTGCCGCGAGTCCAACTGTGACCATGGGAATAGTTTATCCATGTGCATCAGTAATCTTTGAATCTTCCCGCGAGTCCACGGGATTAATATATGTGTATCTTTATTCTTTCAGTATTAGCTTAGCTTGTAAAGATTAAAATCTCCAGTGATGTAGATCCTCATTATTATTTCGCTTGGGTTCATTCCCAGTTTAAAGAGTAATCTGTCTCAGTTCTTAGCGCTTAGTAAAACTTACAGTAGGTTAAGTCATTACGAGTTTGGACTTTGCTATCCTGTAAGGAGTGGTGTGGTACACACGAGACTGAGTGGCCCGCAAAGTGTGCTTAATATCTCACGGGCTCACGCACTCTCCAAATGTTTCACGCTACCACAAGTCCCATACACTCTAAGATCACGCTACCCATAGTTCATAATCTTTAAAACTTTCTGTCATTACATTGGTTTGGCATTAGCGGTGGTATCAAAAATTTCTTGGGTTACACTGGTGACTACCTCTCAGCATCATATTGACGGTGGCTCTAAAATTCTGATCATTACACAGGTGGCCACATTTCTTGCATTACAGTAGGATTGGATGATGGATGGATAATAATAATAATAATAATAATAATAATAATAATAACAACGCATAAAATTTTGCCTGTGATAACAGGGTCTATAATTTTTGGCAGTTAAAAATACTCGTAATTAATACCCAACATTAATATTTTATTAATATCAATCAATAAAAGAAAAGTTACCCTGACATTCCGAACAAAACTTATCAATGTACCACAGCCACTGGTCAGGTTGGTGGGCTAGGGGTCCCAGATTCATTCCCTGGACCTGGGACTTTGCAGCGGGTAGGGCCTGTAGCATGTTCTCCTTTTACTATTTTACTGATTATGACCACGTTAAAGAATGATATTCAAAGCAAGCCTGAGGACACTGAATCACCCTGCGGGATCAGAGCGGCCTCGTGGAATGTGGAAAGTTTGAGGGGTAAAGCAAGGGAAGTGGCTGAGGCATTGAGTAGGAGGTGAGTGGATGTGGGACGTGTGCAAGAAGTCCGGTATAGGGGTGGATCAGCCAGAAAGATTGCTGGGGGGGATTGTTATTATAAGCTGTTCTGGCAGGGATGGACAGACGGATGTGATGGTGTGGGTGTGTTGGCTGGGGAGAAATGGGAGGAATATGTCATATATAAGAGTAAATGTGAGTACGTTTAAGTACTTGGGTAGTGTGATGAGTAAGGATGGAGGTTTGGAGGGTGAAGTGCTTGAAAGGGTACAGCAGGGAAGAAAGGTTGCTGGTTCTTTGAAAGCAGTGATAAGAAACAGGGAAGTGAGCATGGAAGTGAAAAAGTTACTACATGACAGTATTGTGATACCAACTCTAACGTACGGAAGTGAAGCTTGGACGTTGTTGGAAGGACACAAGTCAAGAGTGAGAGCCGTGGAAATGAGTTATTTAAGAGGAGCCTGTGGAGTCACATGGAGAGACAGGCTGACGAATGAGGATATAAAGGAGCGTTGTGGTGTTGATGTGGATGTGATAGGAAGCGTTATGAGGAACACACTGAGGTGGTTTGGCCATGTGGAGAGGATGGAGGGTCAAAGACTGACGAAGAGAGTGTATGTGAGTGAGGTGGAGGGGGAAAGAGGGAGGGGGAGGCCGAGGATGAGGTGGAGAGATGGGGTGGAGAGGTATATGAGAGAGGGGGGTGTGAGTTGGGAGCAGGGGAGTGAAATGGCGGGGGACAGGGCGACTTGGAGGCGATTTGTTTGTGGCCACCCCAAACGGGATTGAGGCGTCTGGCAATAGATAGATAGATAGATAGGATAATAGTTGTGAAAATTTTGTTTGGCGAGAAAATGGTTTCTTTTATATCGCCGTATGCTCCACAGGCAGACTTCAATGAGGTAGAGAAGGATAGATTCCGAGATGGCTTAATACGTGTAGTAAGTGGTATGGGGGATGATGAGATTGTAGTCTTGGGAGGGGACGTAATTGGTAATGTAGGTGATGCGGTTCAAGGATATGAAGGAATACATGGGGGATGTGCACATGATACAAGAAATGAGGAAGGGGAAAGGATACTCGAGTTTGGAGAGGCAACGAACATGATTGTATGCAACACACATATTAGGGAGAGAGAGTAGGTTTATTACATACGTGTGGGAGAAATCGCAGCCAGATAGACTATTTCCTGGTCAGGAGATCTGATAGGAAGTTAGTGAGGGATGTTAAAGTTATAGGAGGCAAGGAGTGTGTGCAGCAACACAAGTTATCGTTATGTGACATAATGCTTAAGGAGTGGACGATGAAAAAGACGACCTATGCACCTAGGAGGAAAATATGAAAGTTGAATAACCAAGCAGTAAAGTATGCCTTCTACAGGGGGATGAGGAGAGTGGTGGCTGAACAGGGAGACGTTGACAGAAGTGTTAATGTGCAGTACAGAGACCTCAAGAGCAACCTCTTGAGAGTTGCTGATTCAGTATGTGTATTACAAGAGGCCCACCAAGACATAAAGCAACTTGGGATAAAGATGTTGAGGCTGCGGTTAAGGAGAAAAGAAAGCTTTTCCGGGAATGGAAGAAGGGTGGTAAAAGAGAGGAATACTTGTCTGCCAAGCGTGGGGCCAGAAGAGAGGTCTACAGGGCGGAGTCTGAGTCTCAGAGGCATTTACTTGATAACCTAAATTGTGTAGAAAAGAAGAATATGATATTTAAGGTGGCAAATCAGATGAAGAGGGAGAATATGGATATCATAGGTGAGCAGTATGAGAAGAATAATGAAGGAAGGGTAACGGTGAACAGTGGAGATATTAAAAAGGCACGGGAAAAGCATTACAGCCAGTTGTTGAATGAGAAGTTTGACTGGGACAAGGAAGGTTTGGAGCCAGCAGGTCCAGTGTTTGGCCCCTGGCCTTTGACTGACACTGCTAGTGTGAGCAGGGCAATAGGCAGGATGCAGGTGGGGAAGGCAGCAAGTGTGTCTCAGTTGTCTGCTGAAATGTTGCAAGCCTCAGGAGATACAGAAGTGGGGTTAGTCACTGACCTGATAAATACGATTATACATGAGTGTGTTGTCCCAGATGACTGGCTGAAGAGTGTAATTGTAAATGTGTACAAGAGGAAGGATGATGCCTTGGAAAGAGGATATTACAGAGGTATCAAGCTTTTAGACCAGACAATGAAGGTAATAGAGAGAGTTCTAGAAGGTATGATTAGAGAAAGTAAATACTGATGAGATGCAGTTTGGTTTTATGCCAGGCAAAGGGACCATAGACCCCATATTCAATGTTCGACAGATTCAGGAGAGATATCTAGGAAAGAAAAGGGAATTGTATTTTGTTTTTGTTGATTTGGAGAAGACCTTTGACAGAGTAACTAGAGAGGTGGTGAAGTGGGAAATGAGAGCGCTTGTGATCGAGGAGCGGCTGGTTAGGGTGGTTATGGCCATGTATGTGGGTGCTCGCACCCAGGTAAGGGTGAATGGATATTTGAGTGATCAGTTTTCAGTAAATGTTGGTGTGCACCATGGGTCAATTCTGTGCCCCTTGTTGTTTATCGTGGTACTTGAAGCCCTCTCACTTTAGAAATTGACTTCCGTGGGAGGTGTTGTATGCTGATGATTTGGTGTTGACTGCAGAGAATGAAAGGGAGTCGGAGGAACGATTTTGGAAGTGGAGAGATGATATGGGGCACAAGGGCTTAAGAGTAAATGCAGATAATACGAAAGTGATTCTATCTAGGGCTGGTGGTGGTACTGTCGAAGAAGAGGGAGAGTGGCCATGTGCGATTTGCCACAAGGGTATGGGAAGTAATTCCATTTTTTGCAGTGTCTGTGATAAGTGCGTGCATATTAGATGTAGAGGTATCAGAGGTAGACTGCAAGACAATGCTGATTTCATGTGTGCGGTGTGTCAGAGAGAATACGTGGAGATTGTCAGGTATGAAAGGATTGATCTTGCTGGTGAGTCTCTTGAGTGAGGGAGAGTTTTGTTATTTGAGAGCCATGTTATCTGCTCAAGGTGGGGCTGAGCTAGCTCTGTGGCTAGAGTGATGAGTGGTTGGAAGAAGCTCAGGGAGCTGTTGCCTCTGCTGACACTGAGAGGGTTCTTACTCCGTGCTAAGGGATCTTTGTATGCAGCATGTGTTAGCAGTATAATATTGTATGGAAGTGAGGCCTAGGCAGTAAAGGCAAAGGATATTCGCAGGCTCAAACGTACAAAAAAGACAATGATTAGGTGGATGAGCAGTGCGTCCCTGAATGCAAGGCCTGGGGGGCCTAGGTTTACGGTGAAAGAGTTGAGAGGTAGGATGGGACTGGAGTGTAATGGTTTTGTGATGAGGAGAGGTAGATTAGATGGTCTGGGTATGTGGAGAGGATAGGAGATGTTCAATGGGTGCAGAAAGTGAGAAGTGCAAATGTTAAGGATAGGGTTGCGAAAGGTAGACCGAAAAAGGCCTGGAAAGAGGTCACTGAGTGTGACCTCAGGGATAAGGGACTGAATAGGGAAGCTGTCAGAGATCGAACAGCATGGAAAGCCGCCATTAGGTGACCAAGACCGACACATGGAAGCATGTTGGAACCTTCAAAAATGAACGAAAAATGAATGAGCTGTCTATCTCTAGTCAGACACCTTAGTTCTGTAAGGGGTGGCCACAAACTAATTGCCTCCATGTCGCCCTGTCCCTCGCTATTTCACTGCCCTCCCCCCAACTTACACCCCCTCTCTAATATACCTCTCTACCCCATCCCTGCATCTCATCCTTGGTCTTCCCCTCCCTCTCCTCCCCTCTATCCTACTCACATACTGTACACTCTCCAAGTTAGTCTGTCAGTTTCCATCCTCTCCATTCCATTCCTTTATCTCATCCTCAGTCTCCCCCTCCTCCTCCCTCCCCCTCCACCTCACTCACATACATTCTGCTAGTTAGTCTCCCACTCTCCATCCTCTCTACATGCCCAAACCATCTCAATCTATCTATCCTCATCACGGCACCAATACATTCCAGTTCCATCATTCCTATCAGCTCTTCATTCACACCTCTCACTCTCCACACCCAATTGTCACCCTCCCTCCTCTCCTCATGCTCAAACCATCCCAACCAAACTATAAACTACAGCTACTCACAGGACACTGGCCGGTAGCGTCGCACTGCAGGGACACGGAACCAACTGGGTCGCAGTCGCAGGGTAAACATCCATCCTGGGAGAAGCCATAGTGGTAGGTCTGGCACATGTCGCACGTTCGTCCTGTCACGCCCGTCCGACAGAAGCACTGGCCCGTGTGGATGTTGCATGTGCCGTTGACAGCTCCTATGGGGTCACAGTCACATGGTACACAGCCCTGGGGAGAGAGTGTTACAGTGAGTTACAAGTACAGTTACATTGAATTAAAAGTACTTACAGTGAGTTACAAGTACATTTACAGTGAGTTACAAGTACAGTTACCGTGAATGACAAGTACAGTTACAGTGGTTTGCATATACAGGCAGGTACAGTTAAATGTGTCGGATATGGTAATCAAGGGCTGCTTGGAGAGAGAGAGAGAGTAAAAGCTGGAGATATGTTCATGGAGAACTGTTAAGATTGCGGATACTCATATAACGGACTGAAAAAAAAAATGCGAGAACAGGTATAACGGAGTGAAAAATATGGTGATGATGATAATGTTGGTAATGATGATGATGATGGTGGTGGTGGTGATTATGATGATGATGATGAGGGTGATGAAACGGACAATGCCGATGATGATGATGATGTAGGTGATAATGACTACGATAATGATGATGATCGTCTGCTTCGTTTCCTTTCGTTTATAAAGGCTCCAATATGCTTGCATGCGTTTGCTACGGTCACGTAATGGCGGCTGTCCATGCCGCTCAGTCTCTGGCAGCCTTCCTAGTCACTGTAATTGTACTTGTAACTCATGGTAACTGTACTTTTAATTCACTGTAATTGTACTTGTAACTCACTGTAACTGTACTTGTCATTAACTGTAACTGTACTTGTAACTCCCATATCCCTGAGGCCACACTTTATGATGATAATGATAAAACTGGCAATAATGATGATGAAACTGATAATGATAATGACAATGATAATGACTACGATGATGATGATGATGATGTCTATCTATCTCTAGCCAGATGCGATAATTGGGTAAGGGATGGGGTTTGTCTTTGAGTTAGTTGTTTTACGGGGAGGGGCTAGTAAACCCTCCGCCAACCCACTTGTTGACACGTAGGGAACACGTATGGGTTGGTTATATGGCTACAACCCGGCGTTGTAAATGGTTTCCTGGCTTACGGGAAGCCATTAGGCTTGTCACTCAGTGTAAAGCCACCTGAAAAGGAGAGAAAATAAAAAGTGACAGGAAAGATGGGAGAAACAGACAGCGAGGAGGGTTGACACAGAAAAACAATGATATAGGCGAAGGAGGAAGTAGGCAGCACTACTTCAAATGAGTGGATGATGGTGAGAAATAGGCAGAGAGGAGGACAGACACACACAAAAATGATAAAAGTGAAGGAAGAAGTAGGCAGCACTACATCAAGTGAGTGGATGATGGTGAGAAATAGGAAGAGAGGAGAGCAGACACAGAAAATGAATGATAATGGTGAAGGAAGAAGTAGGTAGCACTACATCAAGTGAATGGATGATGGTCGCCACCACCTACCACCAATGATGATGTGAGTGATGATAATAAAACTGACAATGACAATGGTGGTGGTGGTGGTGGTGGTGGTGGTGAAGACTATGGTAATGACACTCATGATGGAGATACTACTACTAATAATAATAATAACAGACAGTAGTAGTAGTAGTAGTAGTAGTAGTAGTACCGGTAATAATAATAATAATAATAATAATAATAATAATAATAACAACAATAGAAGCTCCTACAAATACCAACAAGAGAAGCATACTGTTACCTGTCCGCCAGTAAGGTCCCAGTATCCCGGCTCACATTCGTTACATTTTAGTCCCGTGACATGTGCCTTACACTGGCACTGTCCGGTCACCTGGTCACACACTCTCCTGCCATACCTCTCGGCTACGGTGCCATACGCGTTGCAGTGACACGGCCGGCAGTCCCCCTTAGGCAGTTCCAATGCATCACCGTAAAATCCTGTAAGAGAGAGAGGCGTCATCATTATTATTATCACTACTATTATAATTATCATCACAATCAGCTGCAGTACCATACGCATTGCAGTGACATGGCCGGCAGTCTCCTTTGGGCAGTTCCAGGGCATCACCATAATATCCTGTGAGAGAGAATACCGTCATCATTATCAACATCATCATCATCACAGACATGGGATGCTGTGATATCCCTTGTCATATTCTCATCGGTTAAGGAAGCTCCCTAAGCCCTCTTCCTAATATATTTATGTTGCTTATTACACCTTACTATCCTCCTCTGTGTTATATAAATCCTTGTAATGCTGCCGTACTTTGCATAAATAACACAGAAAATGTGTGAACCAGCCATATCCAAATATAAGTCACAAAGGAAGAGGTGCTTGGGAACTTTCTTAAGCAACTAAAGGGCCACTGCACCACACACCAATGATGCGAAATGTATATATGGCAGTGCTGTAGGACCTGGGTGGAGCAGTTGCAGCGTCCACCAGGAACCAAACCACCTAATATTTCTCCACACCCCACCCTGCAAAGGACTCTGGCTTGACCCTAATGAAGCACTGTCTACCAGAAGGGGGCGCCGGATCTCTAAGCAGTGTATGTACTGTACTGTACCAGTAGGACGGTCACAGGGAACCACTTGCTTACCTGTAGTTGATGGGTCTGCTTGGCCACACAGACCAGAATTCAGTAACAACAACAACAACAACAACAACAAATACTACTACCACTACTACTACTACTATAACAACAAAAGCAACAACAACATATCCTGTTCCCCATCTCGCACACTCAGTTTTTAACCCTTCTTATCCCGTAACGTCTTTCATTCACCTATTTACCCTACCTCCATATAATTTTTGTCAATCCTTTGGTATATCAAGGAAAAAATAAAAATACATGTACCTATCCATCTATCTATCTTTAGTAAGGGGTGGCCACAAACAAATCACCTCCATGTCACCCAGTCCTGTCATTAGGCTGCCCTTCGTCCAACTCACATCCCCCTCTCTCATGTACCTCTCCATTCCATCCCTCCATCTCATCCTCAGTCTCTCCCTCCCCTTTCCCTCTCCACCTTACTAACATACACCCTCCCAGTCAGTCTCTCATTCTCTATCCTCTCCACGTGGCTAGACCACCTCAGTGTACGTCTCCTAACGCCTTCTATCACATCCACCTACACACCACAACGGTTCATCATCATCATCATCATCATCATCATCATCATCATCATCATCATCATCACCATCACCATCATCATCATCATCATCATCACAATCACCATCACCACCACTCACATCTTCATCATCATTATCATCATCACAGTCACCACCACCACCACCTACATCATCATCACAGTCATCATCATCCTCATCATCATCATCATCATCATCATCACAATCACTACGACCACTTACATCATCATCATCATCACAGTCACTACCACATCATCATTATCATCATAATCATCATCATCAACATCATCATCATTATTCTCACTGCCTGAGCACCTTCCCTAACACCCCTTCCTTATTTATTTTTGGATATGTCTGGTTAATATCCTTTTGCACGTTATTTATGCAGAGTATGGTGATACTGGAAGGATTTAAATTATATAAAAGAGGTGTAATAGGCAAAATAAATCAATTAGGAAGATGTGTTTGGGAGCTTCCTTAACTTTACGAAAACAAGTCTAGTTTAATATCGAGGCCAGTGAGGTGTAGTAAGCTAAATAAATCAATTAGGAAGGGGTGTTAGAGAGCTTCATTAACCATCTAAAGAGCTCACCAGGCAGGCATTGGTCGCAGTTAAAAATGAAAAAAATTGAAATGTCCGGGACGAGGCTATCTACCGCGGTCCCCACTCCACCTACCACCACAGAAGACCATGTCAGGGGTGGGCGGCAGCTTCGCTCCACCACCAGGATATTTGCCACGCATGCGTCAGAGAAAGAAGGGCGTAGAGACCACGCTCACGCCGCCACTGGGCGCCCCTCTCGCCCCGAGCTGCAACCCACCTGCCATCGCTGCCAGAGCCCCAAGTACTGCAAACGGCCAGCTCTCGTCCGTTGAGCACTACTGAAGATGGTACTCCTACGAAGGCTCGATGCTTCTCTGACCAGAGGTTGGCTTGAAGCGATGTCTTATTAGAACTGGCTCGACTCAGTTCTGTTCCTGAATGGCTACTGCATATCCTGAGCCGAGACCTATGTGACATCCCTACTGAACTGGCTCGACGCAGTTCTGTTCCAGAGCAGCCACGATGTCCCTCCTTGCCTACTGAATTGGCTCAGTGCGGTTCAGCTCCAGAGTAGTCATGACACCACTTACTAACTGAACTGGCTTAACACAGTTCAGCTCCAGAGCAAAGCAACACAGCGTCCCTCCTCCATTAATGAACTGGCTCAATGCAGTTCAACACCGGAGAAGCCACGACGTACTCCTGACCAAAACCGAATGCTGCAAGATACCACGACCCCCAAAGTGACCCCATCCCTAGAGTTCCCTGTTACACTACTCCTCAGTCCCCTTCTCCCTACGCCTGGAAAGGAGATCCCGATGACGACAACAAACCACCTTGCTGTCCTGATTTTCTTGGGTCCATTCCAACCTCCCTGATGCCCCCTTTGGGAACAACAGACACTAACGTCTGTCCCCTTCAGGTCCTTAGGAAGAACTAAATATTTCGTAGTCTCTCCCTTTTGGCCTCTTGCCTTAAAATACGCAATGGACAACACCTGATCATACAGACGTAAACTCACCTGCCCGGTCTCCCCAGAGATGCTTGGAGCAGAGGTCCCCTCAGATTCCCTAGTAAGACGCAGGTCCCTGACTGACCGTTTCATTTACCTTATATGTGTCTCTGTATGTTCTAGACCTTACTGTAATAATAGTGTAGTCAAAATGAAAGATTCATAATAAACCTGTAGTCCTGCCACTTGGAGTTTGTGTGTCCGCCTTGTACTATTAGGGTTTATCATAAGATGTTTTGTATATTCTTTCCTGTTTTGAAGAACTCAGATAACCATATATGAAACAGCATAACACAAATAAACTATAAGAGGTGTTAGAGAGCTCCCTTAACTGACGAAAATACGAGTAAGGTGAAATACGCAAAACAAATCAATCAAGAAGAGGCATTAGGGAGCTTCATTAACCAATAGACACTCACCTGGCAGGCACTGGTTGCAGTAAAATCCACTTGTGTTATAAATACACTTCGAACACAAGAGGAAAGCAAGGTGTATTAAGCAAAACAAATCAATAAAGTGTTAGGGAGCTTCATTAACCACCTGGACACTCACCTGGCAGGCATTGGTCGCAGTAGAAGCCACCTGTGTTGTATATACACTTGAGGCACTCTCCTGTAGTCCAGTTACAGGAAGATATAGTAACTGACAAAATAAATAAATTAGGAAGAGGTGTTAGGGAGCTTCATTAACCACCAGGACACTTACCTGGCAGGCATTGGTCGCAGTAGAAGCCACCTGTGTTGTATATACACTTGAGGCACTCTCCTGTGGTGCGGTTACAGTTGGCTACAGCATTGGGGTCGATATTACCGCTACACTCACACGGCTCACAGAAGCGCGGGGGACCATGGCGTCCCTTGGGGTCCCCGAAGAAGCCGTCGGTACACAGCTCACACCTCGCACCTGAAAAAAACAAAAGTAATATTCTGAAACACACTATCTATCTATCTATCTAACATCTTTCTGTCTATCTGTCTAACTATCCATCCAACTATCTGTCTATCTGTCTAACTATCCATCCAACTATTTTTCTGTCTATCTGTCTAACTATCTATCTTTCTATTTATCTATCTATCTCTGTCATCCGTACATAACTCACATCTCACACGTGAAAAATGGAGGTCGGAATACTCGTACTCTGTTTGATTTCACTACACTCCTCTTACCCTGACTTAATTTACTCTCTCTCTCTCTCTCTCTCTCTCTTCTATACCCTTTTCACTCTAACTTGGACTAACATTACCATCCCTCCATCTTAAATTAACAATAGAATAAGATGCTGGTCACGAAGAAGTGCTATGGAAAGGATGTAGAGGCATTGCATTTTTTTTTTTTTTTTTTTTTTTCAGCCACTGAGCTACGTGAAATATGCTGCAAAAGGATGAAATTCTGGATAAGCCTCCTTGGTTACTAGTCAAAGCAAGCCTCCAATATGACTACACGGACCATCAACTGAGCTGAATGGGGTTATGGATCTTTATCAGGTTAGGAATGAGTCTCCTTGGTTACTAGTCAAAATCACACTGCAATCTTACCACACCTGGCCATCAACTGAGCTGAAATTTTTATATTTGATAGATAGATAAACAGACACAGATAGATAGATTGATAGATAGATAGACAGACAGAGAGATAGACACAAATATAGATATTGATAGACATAGATAGATGATCCAGTATATAGATGGATAGACAGATAGTATTGTAGAGACAGATATACAGATAGACACGTACAGATAGATGCACTGATAGATAGATAGATAGATAGAGACAGAGACAGATAGATAACAGACAGGCAGATAAATACAGACAGACTGATAGACACAGACAGTTAGACAGACATAATCCAAACATCTACTGCCTAAAAAGACATACATACGGCACATCTTTGTTTGGACAGATAGACAGAGAGATAGATACACATACCAGCATAGCCTTGTGGACACTCGAGAGATAAATGAACAGAGAGAGAGAGAGAGAGAGAAAGACACAGACAGACAGATAGACAGACAGACAGATAGACAGACAGACAGATAGAGAGATAGACAGACAGACAGATAGACAGATATACAGACAAACAGACTTACCAGCATATTCCTGTGGACATGAGACAAACATCACTGCAGATAGACAGTTAGATAGATAGACAGACAGATAGGTAGATAGACAGATAGATAAAAAGATACAAATATATATACACAGATAGATATACAGACAGAGGGATAGATATAGATAGACAGATTGATACTGATAGACAAACAGATAGATAGATAGATAGATAGATAGACAGATAGGCGCACCAACATATCTCTGTGGACACGCCAAACACCCCACGTCGTTCTGTACCTGGATAGATAGACAGATAGATACACAGATGCATACAAACAGACAGACAGATTGATAGGCAGAAAGACAGACAGATAGAGAGAGAAAGGTAGAAGGATATAGACAGATACACAGCCATAAACACACTGAAAGGAAGACATACAGAGAGAGAGAGAGAGAGAGAGAGAGAGAGAGAGAAATAAAGATTGATGGGCAGACAGATAGATGGGCAGACAGACAGATTGATAGGTAGAGAGACAGACAGACAGAGATAGGCAGAAGGACACAGAAAGACACACAGACATAAACATATAGAGAGGAGGGCACATACACAGAGAGAGACTAATACAGAGAGATGGGCAGACAGCCAGACAGACGTACCTGCATAGCCCTGCGGACACTCGAGACACACCACGTCGTTCTGCAGCTGGATACACGCCCCGCCGTTGGGACAGGGACAGGCGGTACAATCGTCTGGCTGACCTCGTAACGCGTTGCCGTAGTACCCCTTGGCACACTTCTCACAGTGCTCTCCCGCTGTGTTGTGTTGGCAGATGCACCGACCTGATGGCACAATAATAATAATAATAATAATAATAATAATAATATAATAGTAGTAGCAGTAGTAGTAGTAGTGGTAGTAGTAGCAGTAGTAGTGGTAGTAGTAGTAGCAGGAGGAGGAGGAGGAGGAGGAGGAGGAAAAGGAGGAGGAGGAGAAGGAGGAGAAGGAGGAGGAGGAGGAGGAGGAGGAGGAGGAGGAGGAGGAGTAATAAGAAGAAGAAGAAGAAGAAGAAGAAGAAGAAGAACAATAATAATAATAATAATAATAATAATAATAATAATAATAATAATAACAATAATAATAATAATAATAATAATAATAATAATAATAATGGCAAAACCAAAAATAATAACAGTGATGATGGTGATATTAATGATAATAATAATAATGATGAGAGGAATAATGATAATGGTAATTATAATCATCATCATCATCATCATCCAGACCTCATTTCCCACCCATAGACAGGGTGAGGAGTAGCAACGTCCAGACTGCAAATGTTTGCCCAGTTCAATGGGCAAAGCTTCCATTCACTCATCATTCAAGCCCTCGAAATCCTGGCTCCATCAGACAGGCCAAAAAAATATTATCACGTTCTGTAGTTTCACATATACCTATCTGATAGAGCCAATCCGAACGCTGTCACGTTGAAAGGGCGCCATATCCCCGGTTATGCACTTCTCTACACAAAATTCATCCAGCCAGCTCAATCTCTTGTTAATCCCTTAACCTCACCATCTTCCATACCTCTCTTCCTCACACACTCCACCTTCTCCTTGGCCTATCTCGCCTCCTCCCTCCTTCAAATTCGCTCAGATATACCTTTTTCACCACTCTACTGTCATCCATTCTCTCCACATGACCATACCATCTCAGTACACTCTTTTCGATTCTGGTGTCCACCGACTTCCTCACTCTACATCTTTCACGAATCACAATATTTCATGTCCTATCGACCCTCTATACTCCACATAAATTCCTCAGCAGTCCCACCTCCACTGCTCTCACTCTTGACTTTTCATTATGATGCCACACCATAGTCTCACATTAATATGTTAAAGTTGGCACTAACACTTCTTCATGTAAGCCTTGTGCAGCTGCAACATTCAAGCCTCTCTTTCTTATCAAGGCCTTCATAGCACGAGCTACCTTTCTTCCTTATGTCACTCAACTTCTTTTGCTCATTCTCCTCTCTTTTCTATCATTGTACCCAGGTACTTGAACTATCTCACCAATTCCAGTCTCTCTCCAATCACTGTAACATCACTCTGGGAGTCACTTTCTCTCTCACTAACCATCACTTTACTCTACATTTACTCGCAAGGCACGACGCTCACAGACATCTACAAAACTCGGCACTAGTCTACCAGGCTCCTGCCCAGTATTTGCAAGTAGTACTGCATCATCAGCATACAATAAATTTGAGGTATTCCACCCATCACCATTCATTACCAACGCCATCCCTCTCTCCATTACTCGTGTTTTTACTTCTCTCATCACCTCATCTATATAATATATATATATATATATATATATATTCAACAACCATGGGGACATCACACGTCCTTGTCGCACGCCCACACTGATCGTGAACCATTCACTTAGATGCCCATTTACCCTTACACATGCTTCACTACCATCATAAAAACTCTTGGCGGCACCTATCAGCTTACCATCTACACCGTGCATGCGCAAAACCTTCCACAATCCTTCTCTATTTACTTTGTCATATGTTTTTTCTAGATCCATAGATGCCATAAACACCTTATAGTCCTTCTCACAAGCCTTCTCCACTATCTGTCTCACTGAAAATATTTGATCCACACATCCCCTGCCGTTTCTAAAGCCACCATGTTCATCACTCACCACGACATCTGACATCTCTCTTATTTTCTCTATAACATTTCTTCACATACCTTCCCTACAACACTCAGTAGACTTATGCCAAGATAATTCTTGCACTCACTTCGCTCACGTTTGTTTTTGTACAGGGGTACAATCACTGCCCTTTTTCCACTCTGCTGGCACAGTTTCACTCATCCATGCCTTCTTGCATAATTATCTCCAACAAACACTTCATTCTGCTCTCTCCACTACACTTAATCATTTCTGCATACACCTCATCAACCCCAGCTGCTTTTCCGTTTTTCAGCCGCTTCACAATGTTCTTTACCTCGGCGAGTGCCACGTTTCCTGGCATTCCATTCCTTCTCTGTACGCGCCCAAAACCAATCATGTTAGCAGCCACTCTGCTCTCTCCATTCCCATTCAACAGACTTTCAAAATATTCTTTCCATCTACCACTTACATCCTTCACACTTTGACATTTCTTTCCACTGTCACTTCTACATTTCCACACCTCTTTCCAGAATGACTTCCTATTTTCAGACTAATTACTCCTGTCCTACATCCATCCTAGCCACATCTTCATCTTTTCTTCGACTGCTCTCTTAACCTCCTCATCCCACAATGCCGCTCCTTTCTTCTTTGTTGTTACGCATGCCACACCACACACCGCTTTAGCATTCCTAACTAAGCAGTACTTATGCATTCCACAGGCTGTCCAGATCCATTTCATTCCACTTCACTGATTCTAACTTCTTCCCTACTTTGGCCTTGTATTCATCTGCCATTTCTTTGATCTTCAGCTTCTCGACTTTCAGTCTTTCTTCTTGACTGCTCCTCTCTCCCTTAATAATAATAATAATAATAATAATAATAATAATAATAATCTATCTATCTATCTATTGCCAGACGCCTTAATCCCGCACGGGGTGGCCACAACCAAATCGCCTCCATCGCCCTGTCCCCCGCCATTTCACTGCCCTGCTCCTAACTCACACTACCCTCTTTCATATACCTCTCCACTCCATCCCTCCATCTCATCCTCGGCCTCCCCCTCCCTCTCCCCCCCTCCGCCTCACTCACACTCTCCTCGTCAGTCTCTCACCCTCCATCCTCTCCACATGGCCAAACCACCTCAGTGTGTTCCTCCTAACGCTTCCTATCACATCCACATCCACACCAAAACGCTCCTTTATATCTTCATTCGTCAGCCTGTCTCTCCATGTGACTCCACAGGCTCCTCTTAAATAACTCATTTCCACTGCTCTCACTCTTGACTTGTGTCCTTCCAACAACGTCCAAGCTTCACTTCCATACGTTAGAGTTGGTATCAAAATACTGTCATGCAATAACTTTTTCACTTCCATGCTCACTTCCCTGCTTCTTATCACTGCATTCAAGGAACCAGCAACCTTTCTTCCCTGTTGTACCCTTTCAAGCACTTCACCCTCCAAACTTCCATCCTTACTCATCACACTACCCAAGCACTTAAACGTACTCACATTTTCCATTTCCTCACCATCCAGCCTCACTACATTCACTGACTTCACCTCTCTCAAAGACCATCACTTTACTCTTCCTTACATTCACCTTTAGATTCCGTTTCTAACACACACTCCCAAACTCATCCACCAAGCCTTGCAGCTCCCCTTCGTCTTCACTCAACAACACAGTATCATCTGCAAACAACAGTACAGGGAATTTCCAAACACTACCCTCACTCACTAGGGCCACTCCAAAATCCACTGCCCTACCTGGTACCTCTTTTATTACCCCATCCATGTAAAGATTGAACAGCCATGGAGACATGACACATACCTGCTACAACCCAACCTTCAAAGAAAAAAATTCACTCAGGTTCGCACTGCAGCCTTAGCACCATCATACATACTCTTCACAGCATTCAACAACTTCCCATCTACTTCATATATTCTTAATACTTTCCACAATCCTTGTCTATCCATCCTGTCATATGCTTTCTCCAAATCCATGAAAGCCGCATACAACTTCTTTCCCTTCTCTAGAAACTTTTTCACTAAAGACCTAAGAATTAATATCTGATCTACACAACCTCTTCCCTTCCTAAAGCCTCCCTGTTCTTCTCCAACTAATTCCTCTGTTCTTTCCCTAACTCTGTCAGTAAGTATCCTACCATACACTTTTCCTATTACACTAAGAAGACAAATGTCCCTATGATTACCACACACTTCTTTTTCCTCTTTTCCTTTGTACAAGGGAATAATTATATCTGACTTCCAATCCTCCGGGACTCTACCTTCCTTCCAGGCCAATCTGCACATCTTCCACATCCATTCTACTACTATCTCTCCCCCATGCTTCAGCATTTCACCACACACTCCATCAATTCCTGGGGCTTTCCCCAATTTGACTTTCTTCATTGCTTCCACAACTTCTATCCAACTGATTTCTTCCTGTCTTCTCACCTCCCTCCTTCTCCCAGCCATTCCCCAGCCACTTATACTCGCATTACTTCCATTTTCTATGTTCAACAATTCCTTCAAGTGTTCTCTCCATCTGCCCACTTTTTCTCCCTTCTCCACTAGTAATCTACCATTTTTGTTTTTCACTCCCCTACTAACTTCACTTCCACCCTGTCTTACTCTCTTCACTTCTTTCCAGAACATTTTCTTACAGTCCCTCCACTTTACACTCAAATTCCTTCCAAATTCCTCATCCACTCGCTTCTTACTCTCTCTTACTGATCTTTTCATAATGATGATCATGATGATGATAATAATAATACTAATAATACTAATAATAATAATAATAATAATAATAATAGTAATAATAATCACCATCATCATCATCATAACCTACGAGAATCATTCTCATCATAATCATAATCCTAACCTAACCAAACAAGATCATTACCATCATCATCATTACCTAACCAAAGAACATCATCATCATCATCATCATCATCCTTCTTTCCTCCCTACCTCCCTTCTTCCCTCTCCCATCTTCTCCCCCCTCTTCCCTCCCACTCTCCCTTCATCATCATCATCATCATCATCATCATCCTTCTTTCCTCCCTACCTCTCTTCTTCCCTCTCCCTCCTTCTTCCCCCTCTTCCCTCCCTCTCTCACTTCATCACCATCATCATCATCATCATCATCATCATCATACGCCAGCCTTCAAAAATTACATGAAGTATGCTGTGTACAATTTCCTCTTTAAATAGATAGATGGATAGATAGACAGACAGACAGAGACAGGACAGAGATAGATGGATAGATAGACAGATAGATAGAAAGACAGATAGACGGACCGCTTATCAGTCTCCGAGTCACAAATATCAGCGTGATTATTGCAGTCACAAGGAATATCTAAGGTACAGACAGTCCTCCACTGCCTGGGCTGTGTCTATACCCTGGTGCACACGGATGGATAGATAGACAGATGGATAGATAGACAGATAGATGGACAGACAGATAGACGGCTTACCGGTCTCCGAGTCACAAATATCAGCGTGGTTATTGCAGTCACAAGGGATGCACGATGCAAAAGGTCCACCGTTGGCTGGGCTGTGTCTATACCCTGGTGCACATGACTCACAGTACTGGCCTACATATCCCTCAGGACATGTGCACATCTCTATCCAGCTGGCAGGCACCCCAAACACACCCCTGCGTGCTGTTTCCAAGCTTACGTCATCCAGAAACCCTCGACCTGAAAAGTGTTGGAGAAATATTATCATCATCATCACCATCACCACTACTGCTACTACTACCACTACAGCCACTGCTGCCATCACTATTATCATCATCATCAGCAGCAGCATAACCATCACCATCACAACTTCTACTACTATTACTACTACCACATCCACCATCACCACCACCACCATCGAGATTATCATCATCGTCATCATCACCATCACATCATCATAATCATCATCACCATCACGGCTACAACTCCTACTACTACTTCCACTGGCATCATCATCATCATCAGGTGACTTCAGAAACAGACACCCGTGGGAGATGCTGTAGGCTGATGATTTGGTGTTGACTGCAGAATGAAAGGGAGGCAAAGGAAAGATCTAGGACGTGGAGAGATGGAGTGGGGTTCAAGGGTTAATGCAGATAAAACAAAAGTGATGGTATCTAGGGCTGGTGGTGGTACTGTCAAAGAAGAGTGAGAGTGGCCATGTGCGATTTGCAACAAGGGTGTGGGAAGTAATTCCATCTTGTGCAGTATTTGTGATAAGTGGGTGCATAAGAGATATAGTGGTATTAGAGGTAGACTGCAAGATAATGCAGTGTTTGTGATAAATGGGTGCATAAGAGATGTAGTGGTATTAGGGGTAGACTGCAAGATAATGCAGTATTTGTGATAAGTAGGTGCATAAGAGATGTAGTGGTATTAGGGGTAGACTGCAAGATAATGCAGTGTTTGTGATAAGTGGGTGCATTAGAGATGTAGTGGTATTAGAGGTGGACTACGAGATAATGGTGATTTCATGTGTGCACTGTGTCAAGGAAAGCATGTGGAGATTTTCAAGCGTGAAAGGATTGATCTTGCTGGTGAGTCTCTTGAATGTGTGGAAGAGTTTTGTTATTTGGGAGACATGTTATGTGCTGGAGGTGGGGCGGGAGCTAGCTAAGTGGCTAGAGTGAGGAATGGTTGGAAGAAGTTCAGTGAGCTGTTGCTCCTCCTGACTGTATGCAGCATATGTTATGAGTGTAATGCTGTATGGTTGTGAGACCTGGGCAGTAATGGAAGAGGATACTTGCAGGCTCAAACGTATATAAACGACAGTGTGGCGGATGACAGAGTTGACTAGAGGTGATTTGTTTGTGGCCACCCCCCCATGAGTAAGTATGTGGGTCGAGCAAAGCTATGTAGATGCCTGATGGATAGTGGCTACAAAACCACACACAATGGTGGGCTGGAATGCATTGAAATTGGCTGGTATGGTTGTCAACTGGATGTCAAGTTTTTCTTAGCACACTGTGTAGAGTGGCAAGGGCCCTGTAAACACAACATGGGTGGCCAGCTCTACTGTATATATTGTGCTTCATAGTATCCTGAAAGCAAACTGATATGGGTATAAATATTAAAGGCTTTTGAAAAGTAGGATGAGAAATGCATGTAATGGTTATATTTTGTGTTATGTACAGTAATTGATTTAGGGCCCAATGCTAGTTGGCATAAGAGGCTTCATAACAGCTCTTCCTTAGCCATTTACTTTCTATATGACTGTTGCACCTTAACATTGTTATTTGTATTATTTGTGTAAATGTAATGCCAACACAGTTCGCATCAATAACATTCAAGAGGATGTTGAGGTGTTATGGACAGAATAAATTGCCAAGGAACAGGTGTTAGGAAATCTCTAAAGCCACTTAGGATACAGCAGTTATACTTTACTAATAAGGCGTATTAATGTGTGAAATATGTTTACTTCGGTAATACAGTAACACCTCGATATAAAGGACTTCAATAGACCGGAATTTGCTTTTATCGGACTCGAGGAGCTACTGGACTAAACTCCTATAAACTGGAAAAAGTCTAATAAAGCCAGATGCAGTCCGGACTGCCTGACCACTTCAGGTATGTTCACCACAATAAGGTAAATAAAAGACATGTTTATCATTGTACGGTACAGTATTCTTATATATGTTATACCATTTGATTAATGTAGTGATAGGTGGTGGCGCCCATCATCCACTCACTTGATGCAGTGCTGCCTACTTCTTCCTCAGCCTTTATCATTCTTTTTCTGTGCCTGTCCTCCTCTCTTCCTATTTCTCCCATCTTTCCTGTCACTTCTTATTGCTTTTCTTTCCATTACAGGTGGCTTTACATTGAGTGACAAGCCAAATGGTTTCCTGTAAGGCAAGAAACCATTTACAACGCTTGGTGGTAACCATATAACCAAACTATACGTGCTCCCTACGTGTCAACAAGTCGGTTGGTGGAGGGTTAGTGCCCCTCCCCGTAAAACAAATAACTCAGAGTCAAATGGCCACCCCTTACGGGATTATGGCGTCTGGCAATAGATAGATAGATAGATTAGGTGGATGCGCAGTGCATCTTTGAGACCTGGCCAGTAAAGGATGAGGATACTTGCAGGCTCAAACGTAGAGAAATGACAATAGTTAGATACAAGTTAAGGTGAAAGGAGTAAGGCTGTCGACGTCTTACCTTCGTAGGTGTATGTTCCGCGTATCTTAATGGCTGTCAAGTTGGAGAGGAGCGAGATAAAGTCCCTGGATGACAAACGTGGCGACCAACCAAACTGGGAATCCTCGTGCAGGTGAAAAGTGTATTTTTGTTTCTATGGACAAGGAGAAAGAAAAATTGTTAGTCTGGTTTGTTTGTTTATTTATTCATTATCATTATCATTGTCCATATCATCATCATCATTACCATCACAACCACCACCACAACCATCATCATTATCACCACAACTAATAATCATCACTGCCACTACAACCATCACAACCACCATCATCATCATCATCATCATCATCATCATCACCATCATCATCATCACCATCATCATCATCATCATCCAGACCTCTTTTTCCCACCCAAGGATGGAGTGAGGTAAGGTCCAGAAAAAGACAGACAGACAGGGAGATTATACTGACAGATTCACACTAGAATATGGATTATGCATTCCCAAGCAAATGTGAAATGTCTCCTTTGCATGGACTGCAAGGAATTTGAAAAACTAAATGCTCCTTGTAACTCTCTCTCTCTCTCTCTCTCTCTCTCTCTCTCTCTCTCTCTCTCTCTCTCTCTCTCTCAACCAACCTGTGTACTGGGCAAAGCGTTTCCCTGGGCAAAAATAGGCGCTGATATCGACAATCCAGCTCCCTCCAGCACCACATCGTCTGTGTTTGCCTGCGGGCCAAGTTCCCCGACGTGGAGGTAGAAGGACAGCTCGTGGTTGTAGCTGGCTCGCTGGTCGCCAAGGAAACGATCTGTAAACAAGCATCATTATTGTTGGTGGTCATCATCAACCCACTTAGTGTAGTGGTACTCTGTTTGTAGGGTAGCTCTACATCGAGTGGCAAACCAAATGATTTGCTGTAAACTAGGAAAGCATTTACAACGCTAGGTGGTAACCTTATAACCAACCGACACGTGTTCCCTATGTGTCAGCAAGTGGGCTGGCGGAGGGTTCGTGCCCCTCCCCGGAAAACAGCTAACTAAAAATACGAACAAGAAGCCTCGGACCAGGACTGACCAAAAGGTGACGACTAAGGACCGAACAAAGGACATTTTACGGATGGCGACGTGGAATGTAAGGGTTGTGAATGATGAGGTGAAAGAGAGATTGTCCAGGTGCTTGAGGGTACGAAATTGGATGTATGTGGATTAACTGAAATTAAATGGAGAGGAGAGAGAGTGACAGAATGGGAGTATGGATGGGATATATGTGCAGGAGTAGGTGAGAATGAGTGGGCAAAAGGAGTGTGTATTGTTGTGAGTAACAGATGGAAGAATATGTGAGAGTATGGATCAGTTGGCTCAAGGATTGTGTGGGTAAGATTGAAAGTTGTACTACAAATGTGTGCGATTGAGTGCATGTATGTGCCAACACAAGATCGTGCAAGCAGAGTGAGAGAAAAGTTCTGGACAATTTTCGAAGTGTGCATGGAAAAGTTTGAAAGGAATGAGAGTGTTTTTGATTGGTGATAAGAATGGTAAAGTAGGGAATGTGAAGATGGATGGAATAGTTGGTGAGTGGGGTGTGCCTGCTAAGACAGATCAGAATGGCAGTGCGTTAGTGGACATCTGTGCCGGGAGGGGGTTGGTGATAGCTAATGCCCTCTTCAGGCACAAAATTATTCACAGGTATACATAGCGAGTGATAAGAAGGGTAGATGATGAACTGAATGAAAGGAAGGCAATGATTGTGTTGTGTGTGTGGATGAAAGGATGCGAAGATGTGTAATGGATGCAAGAGCATATAGAGGTTGGGGGAGTGGACTTTCTGACTTCCACTTGGTGGCGGTCAGAATCAAGGTCCAAGTAAAATGGAGAAATAGAAGAAGGGAAGGACAGGAGGAAGGAGTAGTCGCAAGGATAGTGGATAGGTTACAAGAGCATGAGAAAAAGGCAGAGTATAAGAGAGAAGTGGGGGAACGGTTGGGTAAATATGAACTGGAGCAGATGGGGGACGTGGAAGGTGTGTGTAAGATATTCACAGAAGAAGTATATGCAGCATGTGAGGTGGTGTGTGGAGTGAAGAGAAGACGGAAGAGAGTGCAAGGAACAGCGTGGTGGAATGAAGAGATGAGACAGGCTGTGGCACAAAAGAAGGAAGCATATAATGAATGGATGAGAAATAGGGGCGTGGAAGAAGCTGAGAGACGGAGAGAGTTATACTGTATATACATAGAAAGGAAGAGAGAGGTGAAAAGATTAGTAAGAGAGAGTAAGAAGAGAGTGGATGAGGAATTTGGAAGGAATTTGAGTGTAAAGTGGAGGGACTGTAAGAAAATGTTCAGAAAAGAGGTGAAGAGAGTAAGACAGGGTGGCAGTGAAGTTAGTAGGGGAATGAAAGATAAAAATGGTAGATTACTAGTGGAGAAGGGAGAAAAAGTGAGCAGATGGAGAGAACACTTTAAGGAATTGTTGAACATAGAGAATGGAAGTAATGCGAGTATAAATGGCTGGGGAATGGCTGGGAGAAGGAGGGAGGTGAGAAGACAGGAAGAAATCAGTAGGATAGAAGTTGTGGAAGCAATGAAGAAAGTTAAATTGGGGAAAGCCCCAGGAATTGATGGAGTGTGTGGTGAAATGCTGAAGCATGGGGGAGAGATAGTAGTAGAATGGATGTGGAAGATGTGCAGATTGGCCTGGGCGGAAGGTAGAGTCCCTGAGGATTGGAAGTCAGGTATAATTATTCCCTTGTACAAAGGAAAAGGGGAAAAAGAAGTGTGTGGTAATCACAGGGGCATTTGTCTACTTAGTGTAACAGGAAAAGTATATGGTAGGATACTTATTGACAGAGTTAGGGAAATAACAGAGGAATTAGTAGAAGAACAGGGAGGCTTTAGAATGGGAAGAGGTTGTGTAGATGAGATATTCATTCTTAGATCTTTGGTGGAAAAGTATCTAGAGAAGGGAAAGAAGTTGTATGCTGCCTTCATGGATTTGGAGAAAGCATATGACAGGGTGGATAGACAAGGATTGTGGAATGTATTTAGAATATATGAAGTAGATGGGAAGTTGTTGAATGCTGTGAAGAGTATGTATGAGGGTGCTAAGGCTGCAGTGTGTGTGGATAGTGAACTGAGTGAATATTTCTATTTGAAGGTTGGGTTGAAACAGGGATGTGTCATGTCTCCATGGCTGTTCAATCTGTACATGGATGGGGTAATAAAAGAGATACAAGGCAGGGCAGTGGATGTTGGAGTGGCCCTGGTGAGAGAGGGTAGTGTTTGGAAACTCCCTGAACTGTTGTTTGCAGATGATACTGTGTTGTTAAGTGAAGACGAAAGGGAGCTGCAAGGCTTGGTGGATGAGTTTGGGAGAGTGTGTAAGAAACGGAATCTAAAGGTGAATGTAGGGAAGTGTAAAGTGATGGTCTTTGAGAGAAGTGAAGTCAGTGAATGTACAGAGAGGTTGGATGATGAAGAAATGGAATATGTGAGTACGATTAAGTACTTGGGTAGTGTAATGAGTATGGATGGAAGTTTGGAGGGTGAAGTGCTTGAAAGGGTACACTATGGAAGAAAGGTTGCTGGTTCCTTGAAAGCAGTGATAAGAAACAGGGAAGTGCACATGGAAGTGAAAACGTTACTACATGACAGTATTGTGATACCACCTCTAACGTATGGAAGTGAAGCTTGGACGTTGTTGGAAGGACACAAGTCAAGAGTGAGAGCAGTGGAAATGAGTTATTTAAGAGGAGCCTGTGGAGTCACATGGAGAGACAGGCTGTCGAATGAGGATATAAAGGAGCGTTGTGGTGTGGATGTGGATGTGATAGGAAGCGTTATGAGGAACACACTGAGGTGGTTTGGCCATGTGGAGGGGATGGAGAGTGAGAAACTGACGAGGAGAGTGTATGTGAGTAAGGTGGAGGGGGAGAGAGGGAGGGATGGAGTGGAGAGGTATATGACAGATGGGGGTGTGGGTTGGGAGCAGGGAAGTGAAATTGCGGGGGACAGGGCGACGTGGAGGCGACTTGTTTGTGGCCACCCCGTATGGGATTAAGGGGTCTGGCAATATATAGATAGATAGATTATTATTATTATTATTTTTTATTATTTTTATTATTATTATTATTGTTGTTATTATTGCTGTCATTACTATTATTATTTATCTATCTATCTATAGTCAGACGCCTTAATCCCATAAGGCGTGGCCACAAACAAATCGCCTCCATGTCACCCTGTCCCCTGCCATTTCACTGCCCTCTCCCCAACTTATACCCATCTCTCTCGTATACCTCTCTACTCTACCCCTTCACCTCACCCTTGGTCTCCCCCTCCCTCCCCCCCTCCACCTCACTCATGTACTCTCCTAGTTAGTCTCTAACTCTCCATCCTCTCTACTCCATCTCATCCTCTGTCTTTCCCTCCTTCTACCCTTCCACCTCACTCACATACACTCTCCTAGTTAGTCTCTCACTCTCCATCCTCAATATGCTTTCGCTCCATCTCATCTTCCGTCTCCCCCCTCACCCTCCTCCAGCTCACTCACGTACACTCTCCTAGTTAGTCTCTCACTCTCCATACCTCTCTACTCCATCTCTCTATCTCATCCTCGGTCTCCTTCCCCCTCTCTCCCTCTCCACCTCACTCACATCCACTCACCTAGTTTGTCTCCCTACAGAATCACTATGACATTTTGGCCATATGGAGAAGATGATGAATGAAAGACTGACTAGGAGGAGGAGGAGGAGGAAGAGGAGGAGGAGAATACAAAAGAATACAAAAGATAGCAAACAGCAAAAAACCTTAAGGTCCTTTCAAGCCTGCTTGTTACAGACTAGACTTTGACTACAAGGTTTAACACTACCTGCTGGATGATAAGGACAGTACATCAAGAAGGCTCCCACCACCTCCAAACTCTACAGGAGAGAGTAAGAAAAACCACCATGCAGCATGGAAAAAACTGGAAATTTCATAGGAAAGACTGGAAAGGAAAAGTTCTATCCATCTATCTATCTATCTATAGCCCGACGCCCTAATCCCGCAAAGGGTGGCCGCAAACAAAACGCCTCCAAGTCGCTGTCACCCACCATTTGACTACTCTCCCCCCAGCTCACTCCCCCCTCCCTCATATACTTCTCAACTCCATCCCTCCACCTCATCCTTGGTCTTCCCCTCCCTCTCCCTCCCTCCACCTCACATACACCCTCTTAGTCAGTCTTTCATTCTCCATTCTCTCCACATGTCCAAACCACCTCAGTGTATTTTTCCTAATCTTCTCAACCACATCCACATCCACCCCACAACGTTCCTTCACTTCTTCATTCATCAACCTGTCCCTCCATGTCACTCCACATGCTCCTTTCAAGTAACTCATTTCCATTGCTCTCACTCTTGACTTGTTCCCCTCTTGCAAGGTCCACGCCTCACTTCCATACGTCAGGGTAGGGATCACAATACTAACATGCAGTGACTTCTTAATTTCCATACTTACCTCCCTATTTCTCATTACTGCTTTCAGTGAACCAACAACCTTCCTCTCCTGCTGTACCCTTTCAAGAATTTCATCCCCCAAAGTTCCATCCTTACTCATCACACTACCCAAGTACTTGAATGCACTCACATTCTTCATATCCTTACATTCTGTAATACTTTATATATAAGCTACCAGTTTGAATAACCTGAAAGAGAAAGTAATCAAATAAACGAGTAACTATGGCATGACATTATGAACGGGTACGTCGAGTTAATGGGGCGTCTGTAAACATTACGTGGAAATTGCACAGTGCACAGTGTAAATGTTCAGGGGTGGTGCGCCAGCCTAGCCTGTCGCTTTTAAGGTAAGGCAGCAGTTAATCAGGTCCCAGCTCCGTTCACTCCACTGAGACAAGGAACTCTCCCACGTGGGACAAGTTCACAAGTTACCTCCTGAAGCAGTGACCCCTTGCACATTAAAAACATCTTGATGGTGGTCACTTAAGCTAACAGGGTCCCTCAGTGATCCAGAACCCATCACAGGTGTAAAGTAAGAGTAGTGACCGTTAACTCAGTGCTATTTGTGCAGATCCTAATCTGTGCTTATATTACTTTATTTGCATTGAATAAATTGAAAAATGTACAACAACGTGACGCAATGCTATGTACGGGTACATTAAGTTTATGGAGTGTCCTGTAGACAAAAAGGGAATGAACTTTCATGTAGCTGGTAAAAGTAAGTTATTTGGACAGAAAAAGGGTCAGCTGAGGATTTTCGAACAAACAGTTGTTTATTTTGTTTTTGAATGTCTTAACTGAGATACTGTTCATGGTACCCTAGGGTAATCTGTTTCAGATATTTACAACTCTGTTGAAGAAGTATTTTGCTTCATTGGATTGGAAACGCTTTCCCATAATTTTGCTGCCATCACTCCTGGTTTGACTCAACTGATCCATTTCAAAACATTTATTCATGTCTAAGTTGTCATATCCCTTCATGATTTTGAAAACTTCAATAAGGGCAACTCTTAACCTGCGTTTCATTACACTAAATAATTTAAGTTCTTCAAGGCATTCCTCATATGGTTTGTGTCTCAGTCATGGTATCATTTTTGTGATTCTTTGCTGTATTTTCTCTAATTTTTCTATGTCCTTTCTGTAGCACGGAGACCAGAATTGCGAACAATACTCGAGATGGGGGCACACTAACGAGTTGTACAAGGCAAGCATGACTTTTTCCAATTTAAAATCAAAAGTTCTACCAATAAACCCCACCAGCTTATTCGCAATTTTAACCGCCTCGGTGCACTGCGTACTTGGTTTTAGGTCCATTAATATTATCACACCAAGATCCTTTTCATTGTCTGTATTTGATACCCGGATATTGTTCATTTTGTAATTCACATGGACGTTGTTACTTCCAATATACTGTAAAGTACTTTACATTTTTCTATGTTGAATTTCATCTGCCATTTTTCTGCCCAGCTTGCTAAAGTATTAAGGTCATTTTGTAACTGCTGCCACTGTAACTTTGAAGTTATTTTACTGGTTATTTTAATATCGTCTGCAAATTTGGATACTTTACATTTTAGACCCTTATCTAGGTCGTTTATATAGATAATAAAAAGTATCGGTCCAAGTACTGAGCCCTGGGGAAAGCCACCAATCACATTTCGCCATTTGGATTCCTTTCCGTTAATCACAACTCACTGTTTTCGGTCTGAAAGCCTGTCTTGTAACCTTTTCTGCATATTTCCCTTTATTCCATGGGTTTCTATTTTGCTTACGAGATGCATGTGAGGGACAGTGTCAAATATTTTCCGAAAGTCAAGGTAAATTATGCCTACTGCTCTTGAGTCATCCTATGATTTGTAAACATCATGTAAGAAGTCCAGTAAGTTAGTTATGCATGAACAACGATGTCTGAATCCATGCTGCAAGTCTTTAATTATATTATTTTCTTCTAGATAATTAAATATTTTATCTCTTATGACTGTTTCCATTAACTTGCATACTACTGATGTTAAGCTGATTGGTCTGTAATTTCCTGGGTGCAACTTTTTTTCGTTCTTGAAAATTGGTGTTATATTTGCTAGTTTCCATTCGCATGGAACTTTCCCAGTATTTAATGATTTATTGAATAAAACAGAGTGGCAGCAGTAACTCATTTTTTGCCTCTTTCAGAATTCTCAGTGATATTTCATCAGGGCCAGGGGAGAAGGAGGAGGGGGAGGGGGAGGAGGAGGAGGAGGGGGAGGAGGAGGAGGAGGAGAGGTATATGACTGAGGGGGGGAGGTGGGCCGGAGAGAAGGCTGTTACATGGCAGGAGACAGGGTGACATCAAGGCAATTTATTTGTGGCCACCTGTTACAGGGTTAACCCTTTCGTGCGCGGATAATTTTTTAAGTTTTGTGTTCTACGTGTGTTTCTCCCCTCCCCCCCTGGCTGCCATGCGCTCCAAAAAAGTGTATTTTCAGCTTATTTTCATCACCCAAACATATTTGTTTTGCCACAAAACCCACATATTCCTAATTGTCGATGTTTGTTCTACACAATAAGCAAGAAAAAAACAAAAAACACACTATACATACATTAGGGCCATAGGAATAAACATTTGGGAACATAGATCTGACTTCCCAACATCATAAGTCAAATGTTTACTAATCAATCTCTACATGTTATACTATCAATGGAAAGAGAATTTTATTAGCTTTCGAATGCCGGAGTGTATGGTGTTCAAGCAATAAGCGAAAAAGTAAACCCATTCCTACGGACAACAGCTTTTTTGGGGGGTGAGCTCTAGCGAAAAACTTTTCTCGCCACTGTTATATTTTTATTTTATCATCCTATGCAGAATTTCATTGGCTTTCACTTGAGCCAACAACGGTGATCCCAGGCCTTATATTTTTCGAGAAAAATGCGAAAAACTATGGTGTACTCATGCTGTGTCTTGAGTGTAGGGTGGTTTCCTGCCTACCTCTAAGCGACTGCACATATTTCACCAAATCTTTGTACACTAGATGTGCACAATATATTCTCATGATTCACTGTCACTATTTTTATAGCTGAATACTCACATTAGGTGCAGGGTAGAGGCAGTGTAGTTGATTAGAAACAGTAGCACAATCTTCGTTGGGCCAACGGCTGATAATGACCAGGAATGCTTCACAAACACCAAATTTTCTATTGCAAACACCAAATCTAATCACAACAGTGCCCAAACAATATACACAAGCACTACTGGTATAGTGAAATATGTTGCACGGCCAGGACGGGGGTAAGAGTGGAAATTTAAAGGACCAAACTGCACAGTACCTCCCCCACTCATAGCTCATTTGGTACTGAATAACCTGTCCGCTCTCTTGCCGGTATTGGGACCCACAGTTGCCAACTCATTACTTTTAACAAGAAGCAGCTATGCTATGACGCCTCCAAAAATGACTGCTCAGCCGAAAACTTTTTCTCTGACGAAAGTTTTTATGTTTTAATGTTGCCAAAAGCGTCAATGAGTATGGGCGCAGCCACACCCAAATGACGACAAATGCGTCAATGCATACGAAAGGGTAAGGTGTCTGGCCATAGGTAGAAGACAGACAGATAGTTCAGTAGGTAGACATAGTTAGATAGATAAACAGATAGATAGATAGACAGACAGACAGATAGATAGATAGATAGATTGACAGACTGACTCTTTATAGCAGGGTCACAGTATCAGCACTCTCAGGTGGGTGACTTATCCTTCATTGGACTAAGAGAGATGGCATTAGTTGAATAAAATGCTAAAGTTGTCTGTATCTATCTATCTATCTATCTATCTGCTTGTCTGTCTATCTATCTATGTCTGACTATCTATCTATCTATCTATTCATCTGTCTGTCTATCTATCTATCTAGCTGTCAGTCTGACTGGCTGTCTATCTCTCGGTCTGTCTATTGATCTATCCACTTATCTTTTTTTTTTATGCGAGGAAGAAGGAACCAAAGGCCATGAGCCCGCAATAAGAGTTCCCTCCAAGAGAAAAACAAAACACAAGAGAGAGCCAAATTCAAGATCCATTCATTTCGAGATGCCTGGACACACTGCGTTTGAAAGACCGGAGATCATAGGCAGCGGGAAATACAGACAGAGGGAGACAGTTCCAGAGTTGACCTGTTGCATAAATGAAGGACTGGGAGTAATGGTTAACTCTTGCATTAGAGAGTTGGACAGAAAAGGGATGGGAATTTGCTGCTAGACGGGTGCTACGCGCCCGTCGTAGAGGTGGATGAATGCATGCAGACAGTTCAGAGGAGCAGTGACCATTAAAGTAGCAATAGAAAAGAGATAAAGATGCAACAGTGCAGCGAAGAGACAGAGGTTGAAGGGAGTCAGTAAGAAGAGGAGAGTTAATGAGACGAAAAGCCTTTGACTCCACCCTATTGAGAAGAGCTGTATGTGGGGAGCCTCCCCACACATGAGAGTTATACTCCACACAGGGGTGGATAAAACCCCTGTAGAGAGTCAACAACTGTGCAGGGGTAAAGAAAGAACGGAGTCGGCTTAGCACACCCAATCTCTTGGAAGCAGATTTTACAAGAGATGTAATATGATCTTTCCAAGATAAGTCCCGAGTAAATGAAACCCCAAGCATGTTCAAGGATGATGCAGGATTATGCTGAATATTATTAAACATTAGTGAATAAACCTGTGGAAGATTTTGACGGGTTGATAGGTGTAAGAACTGAGTCTTAGATGCATTAAAAACTACAAGATTATTTTTACCCCAGTCAGAGATACGAGCCAAGTCAGACATTAGGTGTGCCATAGCCTCATCCCTTGTTTGTTGAAGTAACTGCTGAGATGCACGTTGCGGGAACCGAATGGAAAGATGAAGGGTGGAGTCATCAGCATATGAGTGGATAGGGTTAAATGTACAGCTTAGAAGGTCATTGATGAATAAAAGGAAGAGAGTTGGTGATAGGACAGAGCCCTGAGGAACACCACTGTTGATAGATCTGGGAGAAGAACGATGGCCGTCTACAACAGCGGCTATAGAACGACCAGAAAGGAAGCTAGCGATGAAGGCACAGACAGAAGGATAGAAACTGTAAGAGGGCAGTTTGGAAATTAAAGATTTATGCCAGACTCGATCGAAAGCCTTTGAGATGTCAAGTGCAATGGCAAAACTTTCGCCAAAGTCCCGAAAGGAGGATGACCAGGAGTCTGCAAGGTAGGTGAGATCGCCAGTGGAGCGTCCCTGACGGAACCCATACTGACGATCAGAAACAAGGTTGTGATAGGAAAGATGCCTTAAAATTTTTCTATTGAGAATTGACTCGAAAACTTTTGAAATACAGGACGTTAAAGCAACTGGACAATAGTTACAGGGCTGGAAATGGTCACCCTTCTTTGGGACTGGCTGAATGAGAGCAAACTTCCAGCAAGAAGGAAAGGTACAAGCTGACAGACAAAGGCAAAAGAGTTTACCTAGGCAGGGTGTAAGCACAGAAGCACAGTTCTTGAGAACAACAGGAGGGACTCCATCAGGCCCATATGCCTTGTTAGTATTGAGGCCAGTGATGGCAGAAAATACATCAGTTGAAGAAATTTTAATGTCAGCCATGAGGAAGTCAGAGGGGGGAAGTGATGGAGGAACAGCACCGGAATCGTCTAAGGTGGAATTGGAGGAGAAAGTCTGTGCGAAGAGATCTGCTTTATCAGTAGAAGAAATAGCTACAGAACCATCAGAGTAGAAAAGAGGAGGGAAGGATGATGAGGTAAACTTGTTAGAAAGGTTTTTGGCAAGGTGCCAGAAGGAGCGGGAAGAATTCGAGTTGTCTATCTATCTGTCTGTCTATGTATCTTTCTACAGCTAGACGCATTAATCCCATAAAGGGTGGCCACAAACAAAGTCCATGTCGCCCTGTCCCCTGCCGTTTCCCTGCCCTCCCCCCAGCTCACCCTAAATTACAGTACATAAACTGCCATCCCTCCATTATGAATGCTGAGGATTAACAAGGGATTACAATATGTTCCTAGTCATGAAGAAGTGCTATGGCATGAAGAGTACAGCCATAGTATTGCCTTAGTCTGTCACTGAGCTATGTGAAATAAGCTGGAAATGGATGAAAATCTGGGCCATGTGAAGGTGAGAGTTTGACTGAGATGGTTTGGGCATGTGGAGAGGACAGAGGATGACAACTGGGTGTAGAGGGTGAGAGGTGTGAATGAAGTGTTGTGAGGAGGGATGGGACTGGGAGTACTGGTGCTGTGATGAGAAGGGGTAGACTGATGGTTTGGGAGGAAGGATAGGACTGGAGTGTATTGGTGCTGTGATGAGGAGAAGCAGATTGAGATGGTTTGGGAGGAAGGAAGAGGCTGCAGTGTATCGGTGTTGTGATGAGGAAGGGTAGATTGAGATAGTTTGAGAGGAAGAATAGGACTGGAGTGTACTGGTGTTGTGATGAGGAGAAGCAGATTGAGATAGTTTGGGAGGAAGGGTAGGACTGGAGTGTATTGGTGTTGTGATGAGAAGGGGTAGATTGTGATGGTCTGGAAGGAAGGATGGGGCTGGAGTGTATTGGTGTTGTGATGAGGAGGGGTAGATTGAGATGGTCTGGGACGAAGGATGGGACTGGAGTGTACTGGTGTTGTGATGAGGAGGGGTAGATTGAGATGGTTTGGGAGGAAGGATGGGACTGGAGTGTATTGGTGTTGTGATGAGCAGGAGCATAGTGAGATGGTTTGGGAGGAAGGATGGGGCTTGAGTGCATTGGTGTTGTGATGAGGAGGGGTAGATTGAGATGGTTTGGGAGGAAGGATGGGACTGGAGTGTATTGGTGTTGTGATGAGGAGGAATAGACTGAGGGTTTGGGAGGAAGGATAGGACTGGAGTGTATTGGTGTTGTGATGAGGAGGGGATAGACAGATGGTTTGGGAGGAAGGATGGGACTGGAGTGTATTGGTGTTGTGATGAGGAGGGTTAGATTGAGATGGTTTGGGAGGAAGGATGGGACTTGAGTGTATTGTACTGTGATGAGGAGGGGTAGACTGAGATAGCTTGGGAGAGAGGATGGGACTAGAGTGTATTGGTGATGTGATGAGGAGGGATAGACTGAGATAGTTTGGGCGGGAGGATGGGACTGGAATGTATTGCTGGTGTGGTGAGGAGGGGCAGACTGAGATGGTTTGGGAGGAGGGATGGGACTGGAGTGTATTGGTGATGTGATGAGAAGGGGTAGATTGAGATGGTTTGGGAGGAAGGACGAGGCTGTAGTGTACTGGTGTTGTGATGAGGAGTACACTGAGATGGTTTGGGCATGTGGAGAGGATGGGAGATAACAATTGGGTGCGGAAGGTGAGATGTGTGAAGTCGGGGGTAGGGCTGCAAGAGGCAGGCTGAAAACGACCTGGGACGAGGTCATAGATTGTGACCTTAAGGATAAGGCACTGAATAGGGAGACAGCCAGAGATGGAGCAGCATGAAGAGCCCCCATTAGGTGGCCAAGGCTGACGCATGCAAGCAGGTTGGAGCCTTTATAAACGAAACAAACCATAAACGACAGAAGGATGTCAAGATGGATGAACTACTGTATATATATATATATATATATATATATATATATATATATATATATATATATACATATATATATATATATATATATATATATATATATATATATATATATATATATATATATATATATATATACTCTTTTTACCTGGTGCCAGGAAGTACACTCTGTCCCTGCCCACCGCTGCCACCGCCAGACTCTGCACCACAGGGTTGTAATTTAGCGGCACATATCTTCCGCCGGAATCCTGTGCCGTCCAACGCTCCTCGCCTCGCACAAAGCCGCTCTCAATCACACCTAAAAATGAAAGACACAAAGACAAGCATTAGGAATTTCTGTCACATGTATTGTTCTCTCTGTTCTTGCTGTGTTTATTTCTTATTCTGTTTTATTGAGTTTAGGGAAAGGATACAGAGAGTAACCAGGAGTGTATATGTGAGGTGGAGGCAGGGGGAGACCGAGGATGAGATGGAGAGATAGAGTGATAGTCTAACTAGGAGAGTGTATGTGAGTGACCTTCCACGTCATTCACGCTCTCCTAATTAGTCTCTCACTCTATCCCTCCATCTCATCCTCTGTCTCCCCCTCCACGTCACTCACATACACTCTTCTAATTAGTTTCTCACTCTATCCCTCCATCTCATCCTCAGTCTCCCCCTCCACCTCACTCACATACACTCTTCTAGTTAGTTTCTCACTCTCCATCCTCTCCACATTGCCAAACGATGTTTCTCTCATATACCTCTCTACTCTGTCCCTATAAAATAATAATAATAATAATAATAATAATATAATAATAATAATAATAATAATAATAATAATAAAAATAATAATAATAATAATAATAATTAATCATCCATCATCATCCAATCTTATAGTGCCTCATGAGGAGCGTAGGGGCCCGGGGCTAGGCAAGTTGGTCCTGATATTTAATATAAGTGACTAGCCTCACTCATCCCTGAGTGGCATTACATGAGCAATCAACCCCAACCACCCCTTGGATATAAACCTCCACCAGCTCAATCCTACTGGAGCACCGTAATTACCCACCAAACCACCAGGCGCCAAAATTTGGTTATATGGTTACCACCCAGTGTAGTAAAAGGTTTCCTGGTGTACAGGAAACCAATTGGCTTGTCACTCAGTGTAGAGTCACCCACAGGCAAAAGGAAGAGGAAAGAAAGAAGGAAAGCATGACAGAAGAAGGAGTGTAAAGTCACCCATAGACCCACAGACAGAAGGAAGAAGAAAGAATGAAGGAAAGAAAGACAGAAGAGGAATGAAGGAAGAGAGGAAAGGACAGACACCCAAAGCAGCACTACATCAAGTGAGTGGATGGTGAGCTCCCCCACCTACCATAAAATAATAATGAAATTAATAATAATAATCCACTAACCCTGAGAGTAGCCAGTAGCGGAGGAGCAGATGGAGGAGTGGCCATAACAGAAGCATGGTGTGCATCCAAATTCGTTCTCCAAATCCAGGTTGAAATAGCCAGGTTTGCACTGATTGCACTGCTGCCCCTCCACGTGTTGCTTGCACAGACACACGCCAGTCACAGGGTCGCAGTTGGCCTCGTTGTTGCGGCTCCCTGCCACCTCACACCCACATGCCTTACACCCCTGCACGTAACGGAGAAATTGCTATACTCCTTTCACTCTAACTTGGCCTATAATTGCCATATCTCCATCTAAACACCCCTGCACATACCACGGATATATTGTTATACTCTTTTCACTCTAACATGGTTTAAAATTGCCATCCCTCTATACTGAATGTTATGGAAATACTGCTATACATACTGTACTCTTGTCACTTAAACTTGACTTAAAATTGCCATCCCTCTATCTTTTGTGTTAAGCTGAAATATGAGATTAGCAGTAAAATATTGTGCTATACTCTTTCTACTTTAACCTGGCTTCAAATTGCCAATCATCGATATTCTTTACGTCCCTGCACATAACAGATAAACTGATATATTCTTGTCACTCTATCTTGGCTCAAAACTGCCATCCCTCCATACTGAATGTTACGGAAATATTGCTATACTCTGTTCACTCTAACCTGGCCCAAGACTCCCATCCATCCATATTCTTTACACCCCTTCACATACAACTGATTTGCTGTTATACTCTTGTCACTCTATCTTGGCTCAAAATTGCCATCCCTCTATCCTGGATGTTAAGGAAAAATTGTTATACTCTTTTCACTCTAACTGGGCCTAAAATTGCCACCCATCTATATTCTTTATACTCCTGCACATACACTGGCAATACTGTTTTACTCTTTTCACTTTTACTTGACATAAAATTGCCATCTCTCCGTCTTTACCCCTGTGCACATACACTGGAAAAATTGTTATACCCTTTTAACTCTAACATGGCTTAAAATGTATTAGTGATTTCCCGGATGACAGGAAAACATCTGAATCGTCACTATGTGTGGTCACCAAAAGGCAGCACTATATCAAGTGAGTGGATGGTTAGTGCTGTCTCGTGAGCACGTCGGCACACCACAATAAAAAATTAGATAAAATATGAATGGATAAGCATAAGAGGTTGGCTAGTTATGGATAAACACATCAAATCCTAATATCCATCTCATCCTCGGTCTCTCCCTCCCTCTCCTCCCCTCCACCTTACTCACATACACTCTCCTTGTTAGTCTCTCACTCTAGAGAATTGTTAGTATCACGACCTCTATCCTGAGAGTTGCTAATTCAGTGTGTGGATGGACAAGCCCTCCCGCCCCCCCAAGACATAAAGTAACTTGGTGGTGGGATGAGGGTGTAGAAGCTGCAGTTAAAGAGAAAGAGGAGGAATACTCGACTGCCAAGTGTAAGGCAAGAAAAAAGGTATTCAGGGCAAAATCTGAGTCTTTTACTGGATAACCAAAATAGTGTGGAAAGGATGACTATGATACTGAAGGTGGCAACTTAGATGAAGAGGGAAGACAGGAATATCATAGGTGAGCAATGTGTGAAGAATGGTGAAGGAAAGGTAGTGGTGAAGAGTAAGGACAATAAAGACTCCTAGACCGAACATTATAATAAGTTGTTAAATGAGGAGTTTGACTGGAACAGGGAATGTTTGGAGTCAGCAGAGCCGTTGTTTGGCCGTTGGCCTTTGATTGACGCTGATACTGTGAGCAGGGCAAAGGAGGGATGCAGGTGGGAAGGCAGCAGGTGTGTCAGCAGGGATGACTGCTGAAATGTTGAAAGCCTCACAAGATATAGGAGTGGGGTTAGTTGCTGACTTGATAAATGCGATTTTAAATTAGTGTGCTGTCCCAGATGACTGGCTGAATAGTGTGACTGTAAATGTGTACAAAGGGGAAGGGTGATGCCCTGGAAAGAGGAAATAATAGAGGCATAAAGCTTTTGGACCAGATAATGAAGGAAATGGAGAGTTCTAGAATGTATGATTAGAAAAAGAGTGAATATTGATGAGATGCAGTTTGGGTTTATGCCAGGCAAAGGGACCACTGATGCTATATTCACTGTTTGACAGATTCAGGAAAAATATATAGGAAAGAAATGGGATCTGCACTTTGTTTTAGTTGATTTGGAGAAGGCCTTTGAAACAGTCCCTATAGAGGTGGTGAAATGGGCAATGAGACAGCTTGGGATAGGGGAATGGTTGGTTAGGGTGGTCATGGTTATGAATGTGGGTGCTCTCACCAAGGTGAGATTGTATGGAGATTTCAGTGATGAGGTTTCCGCGAAATTTAGTAATCCTCAGGGGTCAGTCTTGAGCCCTTTCTTGTTTTTCATGGTACTTGAAGTCTTCTCACGTGACTTCAGAAATGGACTCCCGTGGGCGATGTTGTATGCTGATGATCTGGTGATGATTGCAGAGAATGAAAGGGAGGCGCAGGAAAGATTTAAAAAGTTGAGAGATGGTATGTTACACAAGGGCTTGAGAGTATATGCAGATAAAACAAAAATGATGATATCTAGGGTTGGTGGCGGTACTGTCGAAGAAGAGGGAATGTAGCCATGTGAGATCTGCCACAGGGGCGACGGAAGTAATTCCATCTTGCGCAGTGTCTGTGATAAGTGGGTGCATATGAGATGTAGTGGTATTAGAGGCAGACTGCGAAATAATGCTGATTTCATGTGTGTGGTGTGTCGGGGAGAGCTTGTGGAGATTGCCAGGCGTGCAAGCATTGATTTTGCTGGTGAGTCTCTTGAGTATGTGGAAGAGTTTTGTTATTTAGAGGACATGTTATGCGCTGGAGGTGGGGCTGGACCTAGCTTTGTGGCTAGGGTAAGGAATGGTTGGAGGAAGTTCAGGGAGCTGTTGCCTCTCCTGACACCGAGACGGCTCTGCCTCCGTGCTAAGGGATGTTTGTATGCAGCATGTGTTAGGAGTGTAATTATGTATGGTAGTGAGACCTGGGCAGTATAGGAGTAGGATATTCACAGGCTCAAACTTACAGAAATGACAACGATTAGATGGATGTGCAGTGAGTCCTTGAGTGCAAGGCCTGGGGGAGAGGACTAGATTTATGATGGATGAGTTAAAAGGAAGGATGGTACTGGAATGTATTGGTGTTGTGATGAGGAGGGTTAGATTGAGAGGGTCTGGGAGGAAGGATAGGACTGAGGTGTATTGGTGTTGTGATGAGGAGGGTTAGATTGAGAGGGTCTGGGAGGAAGGATAGGACTGGGGTGTATTGGTGTTGTCATGAGGAGGGGTGGATTGAGAGGGTCTGGGAGGAAGGATAGGACTGGGGATGTATTGGTGTTGTGATGAGGAGGGGTGGATTGAGATGGTTGGGGAAGAAGAATGGGACTGGAGTGTATTGGTGTTGTGATGAGGGGGGGCAGACTGAGATGGTTTGGGCATGTGGAGAGGATGGAGGATGACAACTTGGTGTGGAAGGTGAGAAGTGTGGACACTGGGGGTAGGGTTACGAGAGGCAGACCGAAAAAGACCTGGGACGAGGTCATAAAGTGTGACCTCAGGGATAAGGGACTGAGGAGTGAGGCTGCCAGAGATTAAGCAGCATGGAGAGCCACCATTAGGTGACCAAGGCCGACGCATGCAAGCATGCTGGAGACTTTATAAACGATGTGAATTATGAACAACACGATACGATACACATGCATTAAAAAGCATTTAATGAAAGAAAAAACACTAATTCTAATGGCAAACACACATGCATCTGACCTCCATCCCAAACACTCTATCCTGGAAAAAAAATGGTCTTGTTAATCCACAGATACATCGATGACTTTCCCTCATCCCTGAAAAAATACTGTTAACTGATACACAGACTGAACTGATTTAACTATGATCTGTTTTTATAGGCAGATAGACAGACAGGTAGATAGACAGATAGATAGACACAAAGGTAAACAGATAGATTGTAAGTTTCTTGATCATATTTAGTCAGTTGTCTCTATAACTATGATATTTTTGCAGATAGCCAGATGCAAAGATACACTGATAGATAAACAGATCCAAAGTTTATTGAGCACATATACTTAACCGATTTAATTTTTAGTTGAGAGAGAGAGAGAGAGAGAGAGAGAAATATGTACAGCCACACAGCACACACAGCATACCTCCGCCAGTGCCAGTGCCATTAAAAAGGATCCGGATCTAGATCCACGAAGATAGGATCCGTATCCGGATCCAGATCCACCCCAAAATTTAATAAATTCTTTCTTGGCCCATGGCCCACCCTTCCACAAAATTTCATTGAAATTCGTTGAGAACATTTGGAGATATCGTCTGGCCAAACAGACATACAGACAGACAAACACAGGTGAATACAACTTCGTTGGCGGAGGAAATAACATCAACTGCTACTATCATAAGAACATCAACTACAATAACAACTACTACTACTACCACCACTACTACTATTACCATCACTATTACTACAACTACTACCACTACCACCATCACTAATAATAATAATAATATCACTAAAACTACTACTACTACCACCACCAACATCACCACCAGCACCACCACTACTACTACTACTACTACTACTACTACTATCACCACTACTACTACTACTGCTACTACTACTAATACTACTACTAAAACTACTACTACCACCACCACCACCACCACAACTACTGCTACTACCACTACTACTACTACTACTATTACCACAGCTACTACCACCACAACTACTACTAATACCACCACTACCACAACTACTACTACTACTATTGCTACCACCACTACAACAACAAACACTACCACTACATCTGCCATCACCATTACAACTACAACTAGTACCACTACTACTACTACGAGAACAACAACTACAACTACTATTACTGCTATTACCACCACCACCACCACCACCACTATTACTACCACTACTACTACTACATACCTGAGGGCTAAAATCGAAGTAGTTCTCATCGCACCTATCACACTTCTCACCAGTCACGCCCGGCTTACACTGACACACGCCGTCACTGCCACACTGAAGGCTGCGTGACCCTGAAATAGTGAAGGATAGCTGTAAATTATCGTACATACACATACACAGACAGACAGACACATACATACACAGATAGACAGACAGACACATACATACACAGATAGAAAGACAGACACATACATACACAGATAGACAGACAGACATATGCACATAGATCTATCAACAGTGGTGTTCCTCAGGGCTCTGTCCTATCACCAACTCTCTTCCTTTTATTCTTCAATGATCTTCTAAGCTGTACATCTAACCCTATCCGCTCATACGCTGATGACTCCTCCCTTCAGCTTTCCATTCGGTTCCCACAACGTCCATCTCAGCAGTTACTTCAACAAACAAGGGATGAGGCTATGGCAAACCTAATGTCTGACTTGGCTCGTGTCTCTGACTGGGGTAAAAATAATCTTGTTGTTTTTAATGCATCAAAGACTCAGTTCTTACATCTATCAACCCGACAAAATCTTCCACAGGCGTACCCATTAATGTTTAATACTATCCAGCCAATCCTGCATCATCTTTAAACATATTTAGGGTTTCATTCTCTAGGGATTTATCTTGGAAAGATCTCCTGTAAATTCTCTTGCCACTAGATTAGGTGTGCTAAGTTGACTCCGTACCTCCTTTACCCTGCACAATTGTTGACTCTATACAGGGGTTTTATCCGCCCCTGTGTGGAGTACAACTCTCATGTGTGGGGAGGTTCCCCACATACAGCTCTTCTCAATAGGGTGAAGTCAAAGGCTTTTCATCTCATTAACTCTCCTCCTCTTACTTACCTCTGTCTCTTTGCCGCACTGTTGCATCTTTATCTCTTTCTATCGCTACTTCAATAGTCACTACTCCTGTGAACTGTCTGTTTCCATCTCTCCACCACTACGCCAGGCGCGTAGCACCCGTCTAGCAGCAAACTCTCATCCCATTTGTGTCCAACTCTCTAATGCAAGAGTTAACCGTTACTCCAAATCCTCATTTATGCAACAGGTCAACTCTGGAACTGTCTCCCTCTGTAATTCCTACTTCCTATGATCTCCAGTCTTTCAAAAGCAGTCTCCAGGCATCGCGAAATGAACAGATCTTGAATTTGGTTCTGTTGTTTTGTTTTTTCTAGGAAGGAATGGTTTGTGGGCTCCTGGCCTTTGGTTCTTTCTTCCTTGCATAAAAGAAAAAAAAACATACATACATACACTGAAGGCAGTGTGACCCTGAAGTAGTGAAGAAATGCTGTAAATTATTGTACACACACACACACACACACACACACACACACACACACACACACACACACACACACACACACAGCTGCAAAGAAGAAGAATACGAGTACACGAAGAACTAGAAGTGGGACAAAAAAAAGGGATGAGAGTTTCCTGCCTGACGGGTGCTGCATGCCTGCTGTCAAGGGGAAGGATACGAGAAGAACGAGAAGGACTGACAAGGGATTAGAGTGTGTTGGTACACGGGTGCTGCGTGCCTGCTGTCAAAGGGGCAAGACTTGGAGTAGGGCAGGAAAGGGAGGCTATATGACTGCTTCCTGTACCCTTAGCACCCATCACTCACCTACTTCATTACAGTTACAGGCGATACAAACACCGTCGTCTCTGTCATAGTAGTTGTCCCTGCACCGTTCACAGTTGGGCCCGGCACGATTGGCAGCGCAGTCCAGGCACGACCCCCCATGGCCGGTCTGTTCGTACAATTCTTGGTCGAAGTAACACCGATTTGAATACCCGTTGCAGTTACAGGCTGAAAATAATAATAATAATAATAATAAAATAATAATAATAATGATGATAATAATGATAATAATAATAATAATAATAATAATAATAATAATAATAATAATGATAATGATAATAATAATAATAATAATAATAATAATAATAATGTGAAGCTACAGAACGTGGTGAATGTTTTTGACATATCCAGGATTCCGGGAGCTTGAATGATGAGTGAATGGAAGCGTGGCCCATTGGATTGGGCAAATTTGGGCTGTCTGGACATTGCTACTCCTCACCCTGCCCTAGGGTGGGAAAGGAGGTCCGGATGTGGATGATAATAATAATAATAATAATAATAATAATATTGCTACTACTGCTACTAGGCCTACT
>NC_136984.1:29057467-29074967 GCF_032717465.1 Coenobita brevimanus
ACGGGACTCAAAACTGACCCCTGATGCACACCAACATTCACGGAAAACTCATCACTCAAATCTCCATTCACTCTCACCTGGGTGTGAGCACCCACATACATGGCCATAACCACCCTAACCAGCCACTCCTCCAAGCCAAGCTTTCTCACTGCCCACTTCACCACCTCTCTAGGGACTCTGTCAAAGGCCTTCTCCAAATCAACATAAACAAAGTACAGAACCCTTTTCTTTCCTATATATTTTTCCTGAAGCTGTCGAACAGTGAATATGGCAGCAATGGTCCCCCTGCCTGGCCTAAACCCAAACTGCATCTCATCAACAGGCGCCTGAGAATATGATGCTGGTCACGAAGAAGTGTTATGGCCGAAAATTTCCATCTCTATCTTGAATGTTGGATTCTAGCAATATTTATCCCTACAGTTTCATGCTAGTCACGAAGAAGTGCTTTGGAAAGATATAATACTCTAGTGGCCTAAAACTGCCTTCTCTATACCTTAAATACTAGTCACGAAGAAGTGCTATGGAAAGTATGTACTATATCAACACTAGAATATGATGCTAGGCACGAAGAAGTGCTATGGAAAGGATGTATTATATTGACACGAATATTATGCTAGTCACGAAGAAGTGCTATGGAAAAGTTGTATAATTTCAACACTAGAATATGATGCTAGTCACGAAGAAGAACTAAGGAGAGAGAGAGAGAGAGAGAGAGAGAGAGAGAGAGCTAAGTCAACCTGTACTGGGGCGTTGTCTTAATTTACACCCACACTCACACCCACACTACTACTACACTACCCTACTTTACACTCCACTTCTCTGTTGCTATGAAGCCTACTATAGCGTTCCTTGTCTTGTGGAAACTATTTACAACGCTGGGTGGTTACCATAGCAATATAACGGGTGAACTACAATGGCCCTTTTAACTGGGTGGACTACAGCTGGTCTCACACACACACACACACACACACACACACACACACACACACACACAGGGCGTTACCACATGCACACCCACATTTGAGTCAGATAAAATTGCCCTTCAAAAAAGTGTGTGTGTGTGTGTGTGTGTGTGTGTGTGTGTGTGTGTGTGTGTGTGTGTGTGTGTGTGTGTGTCAGGTTGGCAATACTATCTATCATTACTATTATATTAAACATTTCTGTGTGTGTGTGTGTGTGTGTGTGTGTGTGTGTGTGTGTGTGTGTGTGTGTGTGTGTGTGTGTGTGTGTGTGTGTGTGTGTGTGTGTGTGTGTGTGATCCTGGAAAATACCAATGGAATAAAAATGGCGTCCTTGATGGGAAGAGGCTCAGATGTGATGTGTAAAGTAAATCGCTAAGGAACAGGTGTTAGGAGAGAGAGAGAGAGAGAGAGAGAGAGAGAGAGAGAGAGAGAGAGAGAAAGAAAGAATGGGTGAAAGCAAAGGAGACAGAGTTGGGTACAGAACTGGTGTGGGTGTGGGCGTGGGCGTGAGTGTGGGCGTGCGTGTGGGTGTGGGTTGTGATGGATGTAGTGATGGTGTTGTTGATGATGATGATGATGATGGTGGTGGTACTGGTGATGATGATAATAATAATGACGATGGTGGTACTCGTGGTTGTGAGATGGTGATGATGATGATGATGATGATGATGGTGGTGGTGGTGGTGGTACTGGTGATGATGATAATAATAATGACGATGGTGGTACTCGTGGTTGTGAGATGATGATGATGATGATGATGATGATGATGATGATGGTGGTGGTGGTGGTGGTACTGGTGATGATGATAATAATAATGACGATGGTGGTACTCGTGGTTGTGAGATGGTGATGATGATGATGATGATGATGATGGTGGTGGTACTGGTGATGATAATAATAATAATGATGATGGTGGTACTCGTGGTTGTGAGATGGTGATGATGATGATGGAAATGATACAGATGATGACGGTGGTGATGTGGTGGTAGTGATGATGGCAGCGTGGTGATAGAGATGGTTATGATGTTAGTGGTAGTGCTGGTGGTGTTGATGATGATGATGATGACACTGGTAATAGACGAGATGGTGGTGGTGGTGGTGGTGGTGGTGGTGGTGGTGGTGGTGGTGGTGGTGATGGTAGTGGTGAATGTGTTGGTGGTGATGGTAGTGATGATGATGATGATGATGATCATGGTAGTGGTGAATGTGATGATGAAGATGATAATAGTGGTGAATGTGATGATGATGATGATGATGGTAGTGGTGAATGTGGTGGTGTTGGTGATGATGGTAGTTGTGGTGGTGGTGGTGGTGGTGGTGTGGTGAATGAGGTGGTGTAGTGGTGGTGTGGTGAATGAGGTGGTGTGGTGGTGTGGTGAATGAGGTGGTGTGGTGAATGAGGTGGTGTGGTGGTGGTGGTGTGGTGAATGAGGTGGTGTGGTGGTGGTGGTGTGGTGAATGAGGTGGTGTGGTGAATGAGGTGGTGTGGTGGTGGTGGTGTGGTGAATGAGGTGGTGTGGTGGTGGTGGTGTGGTGAATGAGGTGGTGTGGTGAATGAGGTGGTGTGGTGGTGGTGGTGGTGGTGGTGGTGGTGGTGGTGGTGTGGTGAATGAGGTGGTGTGGTGGTGGTGGTGGTGGTGGTGGTGGTGGTGGTGGTGGTGTGGTGAATGAGGTGGTGTGGTGGTGGTGGTGGTGGTGGTGGTGGTGTGGTGAATGAGGTGGTGTGGTGAATGAGGTGGTGTGGTGGTGGTGGTGTGGTGAATGAGGTGGTGTGGTGGTGGTGGTGGTGGTGGTGGTGTGGTGAATGAGGTGGTGTGGTGGTGGTGGTGGTGGTGTGGTGGTGTGGTGGTGGTGGTGTGGTGAATGAGGTGGTGTGGTGGTGGTGGTGGTGTGGTGGTGGTGGTGGTGGTGGTGGTGTGGTGAATGTGGTGGTGGTGGTGGTGGTGGTGGTGTGGTGGTGGTAAACACACGCTGGTCACGCTTCACCTGTATTCTGGTGAAAGTAGCAGGTGTGTGTGTGTGTGTGTGTGTGTGTCTCTCTCTCTCTCTCTCTCTCTTATCAGTTCTGTACCTAGCTCTCCTTTGCTTTCACCCCGCTCTCTCTCTCTCTCTCTCTCTCTCTCTCTCTCTCTCTCTCTCTCTCTCTCTCTCTCTCTCTCTCTCTCTCTTACCTATCAATTCTGTACCTTTTTCTATGCTCTCTCTCTCTCTCTCTCTCTCTCTCTCTCTCTCTCTCTCTCTATCTATCTATCTATCTATATACCTAGGCTGCTTCCCCCAAGGAAAGGGAGGTAGCCGAGACAGGACGACTCACTCTCCATTTACTCATCCATTCAAACACATTTATTCGCATCTTAGCCCCAAAGGGGAGAACGGACAGATCCTCACTGCATCACACCGCATGTCGTAAAAGGCGACTAAAAGGGGCGGGGTGAGGGGACTAGGGACCCCCTCCTCTGTTTTTTTAGTTCCTAAAAAGAGACAGGCCTCTCTCTCTCAGCACCAAATAAGGCCAGGACTCTTTACATATAAGTGGTGAGCGAGCCTTTAAGATATTTCGCACCTTCCAATGTTCTTCGTCTTTTTCGTCTCGTTTTGGTCTATTTCTCAATATTTAACGATATAAAAAGGTAATATTAAATTCATATATCATTTCCTATTTTCCTTTTTCATAGCTAGCAATATATCAGTAATCCAGCCCTTCATGCATCCTTCCTCGTTACAGCAGGCATGTAGCACCCGTCTGACAACTCTCATCCCTTTTCTGTCCAACTCTCTAATGCAACAGTTAAGCATTACTCCCAGTCCTTCATTTATGCAACAGGTCAACTCTGGAACTGTCTCCCTTTGTCTGTATTTCCTACTGTCTTCCTCTGTCTGTATTTCCTACTGTCTTCCTCTGTCTGTATTTCCTACTGTCTTCCTCTGTATTTCCTACTGTCTTCCTCTGTCTGTATTTCCTACTGTCTTCCTCTGTCTGTATTTCCTACTGTCTTCCTCTGTCTGTATTTCCTACTGTCTTCCTCTGTCTGTATTTCCTACTGTCTTCCTCTGTCTGTATTTCCTACTGTCTTCCTCTGTCTGTATTTCCTACTGTCTTCCTGTCAGTATTCCCTCCTGTCTATGACCTCCAGTCTTTCACACGCAGTGTGTCCAGGCATCTTGAAATGAACAGATCTTGAATTTGACACTGTTATCTTGTTTTTATTCTTTCTTGCAGGGAACAATCTTGCCGGCTACTGGCCTTTGGTTCCTTCTTCCTTGCATTAAAAAAAAAAAAAATAGCATGTAGGGACGGCGCATGCTCAAAATGGCTTTCCGTCCATGATACAGGGACGCGGGCATAAAGTTAATGAGTCTCCTTGGTTATCAGTCAAATCAATACTCCAGTCTGACTAAAAAATGACCTTCTCTAAATCACTGCAAAGTTACCGTACACGAGAACCGCTAACCTAGGAAGAAGTTGCTAAATCGGGGCGCAAAAATAGGCATTCCTTCTTTTTTTTTCATTACATAGCTCCAAAAGGACGACATACATGGACCTGTTACACATCAAAACAAAGAGAGAGAGAGAGAGAGAGAGAGAGACGGCGGGTATGGGTGAAAGCAAAGGATTTCAGCACACACACCTATTCTCAAAAGTTGTAAAACTCTACGAAATGTGTGTGTGTGTGTGTGTGTGTCCAAATCTGGGCATAGGCTTCACAGCCTGCTACCAAGGCCCAGTAGTCCTCCTACATACCATACACCTCCACATGTCACCACTTCGGTGCCAACACCCACCGTCCATACTGAATACATGCTAGGGCTGTCTCATACAGGACTGGTGTACTGGTATTAGCGGGGGTATTTTTACGACACGTCAGCGGGCCTTCTGGTATATCAGTAAAGTCTGCTTTATGAAATGCAAATCCTTAAACTGTTCCCTGCTCCAGCTGGGATTCGAACCCGGGTCCATTAGGACTGCAGGCCACCTCTCTACCAATGAAGCCACCGCCTCCCCCTACACAATATCATCCTTGGTCTCCCCTCCACTTTGTTCACATACACTCTCCTAGTCAGTCTCTCATTCTTCATCCTTGGCCTCACTCTCTACCTCATTCACATCCACTCTCCTAGTCAGTTTCTCATTTTTTCTCCTCAGTCTCCCCCTCCACCTCACTCATACACTCTCCTAGTCAGTCTCTCATCTTTCATCCTTGGTCTCCCCCTCCACCTCACTCATACACTCTCCAAGTTAGTCTCTCATTCTCCATCCCTCTATCTCATCCTTGTTTTCCCTTTCCACCTCACTCATACTCTCCTAGTCAGTCTCTCATTTTCCACAATACTCTCTCTCTCTCTCTCTCTCTCTCTCTCTCTCTCTCTCTCTCAAGAATAAGGTGAAGTTTGACTGAATTGTTCCTGGTATAAAGCTTCCTAACACCTCTTCCATACCGATTTATTTTCCATATTAAACGTTTGCATTCCCTTGTATTTATATCATTTTAATATTGATAATTTCTCCATCAATAAAATACAAAAGGATATTGAAGAGTTATGCCCAAAATAAATCGCTTAGGAAGAAGTGTTAACAAAGGTGTGAGAGTATGTAAGGGTGTAGTGGGAAGAGGGTTGTTGAGAGAGAGAGAGAGAGAGAGAGAGAGAGAGAGAGAGAGAGAGAGTGTGTGTGTGTGTGTGTGTGTGTGTGTGTGTGTGTGTGTGTGTGTGTGTGTGTGTGTGTGTGTGTGTGTGTGTGTGTGTGTGTGTGTGTGTGTGTGTGTGTGTGTGTGTGTGTGTGTGTGTGTGTGTGTGTGTGTGTGTGTGCATACCAGAAGCTGCTTTCAATGTGCCTCAGGACAGATCCCAACCTCTCTCTCCCTCCCTCTCTCTCTCTCTCTCTCTCTCTCTCTCTCTCTCTCTCTCTCTCTCAACAATACTTTAACTCAGCCCAGATATTTCTCCTTAAAATAATGAATACTGTGACTCGTCCTTTTCATAGCACTTCCTCGTGACTAGCATCATAATAATCTTTGGCTACAACTCATAATTTTGGGCCAAGTTAACTCGGATGCAAAAATCGGTAAATTTATCTTCGCCATGAAAGGAGATAAGTCGCACACTGATCGTTGCTAAGAATTATTAGATCTAGGAGGAACAAGACGCATGGTACTCAGTCCTATCCTTCCTTCTTCCTGGTAAAAATATCTTAGTTAATAATTCCACGTTTTTTTCGTAACTATGAAAGATTTAGAGGATGTTGAGTTCTTTTCCCCTTTTCGTTGTCTTTACTGCGATTAAAACTTACGATATTTTTCAGGTATTTAAGATCAAATTTCTTCTTAAGTTTATTTTGACAAGACTAAAAAATGGATATTCTTTTCCGCTGTCTATCTTAGTGGAAAAAATCAGGGACATTTATCTTACTGTAAGACAAAATGAATCGCATATTAATCGTAACTAAGAAATATTTTACGGACGAACAGGATACTGCATTTTAACTATCCTGCGAAAAATAATGGTACTTATCGAAGTTTCGCAGGCGACTTATATTAATCGCAACTAATACCGGACAAATATTTCACGTCTTTTCGTAACTAAGAACGACCTAGGGAAAGATTTCCCACACTAGTCACTCCTAGTAAAAAAAAATTGTTGGTATTTTTCACAGATATGCCAGGAAAGGTTCTGCAGTTTGTCCTTCCTGGAGAATAAATGTTTAAACTTTTCATATTTACGCGGGAAATTGACGGGAAGTTAATATCGCATCACTGTGCCTGCATCACTCTCGCTTTCAGTGGTTATAAATGTATTCACCTTTTTTAAACGCATTTTTTTAACATTTCATCGTCAATCTTGCACAATCCTTCACTTTCTAGGTCACAAACTTGACCTTGAATACCACCATCACTGTTACTCAGGCACAGGACTAGGAAACAGCGACTAAAATACCAGGTGCTAGTCAGAAGGGAGCGGCAGAACGCACGTCTCTCCCCCTCACCAGTCTAGAACACACTGACTACCCTCACCTGAGTCACCTGCCGCCTCTTGAGTCTTATTGCCCCGCCTACCACACCTGCCACATCGAATTCAAATATGCGGAAATTTGATCTAAAAAAATCGTCTAAATTTTGCCCATTAAAAAGGCAGATAAATATATATACAAACAGATAGATAAACAGTATCAAAATAGATAGATAGATAGATACACAGATAGATAGAAACTCCTTAATATGGCTATACAAGATACAACTCTGATCTCTTTCCTCTGCCCATACCTGCCACTCCAAGATTAAGGACACTCCCTAACACCTCTTCCTCAGCGATTTACTCTGAATTAGGGTAGTTAATATAATTTTGTACCTGGCTCAGGCAGAGTATGGCGATGTTAGAATGACTGAAGCACCACAAACGACTACAGCACCATTATATAAGCAAACTAAATCGCTTAGGAACCGGAGTTAACGGTCAAATTTACGAATGCCGCAATTTGCGCTAAAAAGACATATTAATCTCGCTAGAAAAAAATGCTAAATATGCTAACTATGCTCCTATGACTCATTCTAAGAGAGAGAGAGAGAGAGAGAGAGAGAGAGAGAGAGAGAGAGAGAAGGATCATTCATAGTAAAACACCCGAGAGAGAGAGAGAGAGAGAGAGAGAGAGAGAGAGAGAGAGAGAGAGAGAGAGAGAGAGAGAGAGAGAGAGAGAGAGAGAGGTGGTTCAAATTACTGTCAAAATCGGATTACATCATTCTTGCTTGACCCTCAACCTTTCCACTAAGTTTGGTTCATCAGACCAAAAGTAAACTGACTACCCAGTGACGTCTGACCTTTCTCTATGACCATCACTTCTTTTCAAAATCGTATCTTACTATCCTTGTCTTATCCTGAACCTTTCCACAGTCTACATCGATTAAAAAATAAACTGACCTGTTGTTCTGAAAAATAATTGGTCAGTCTCTTGGGTGATCTTTAACTCATCCACTAATTTTCATCCAAATAAAATAAAAACTGCTTTAGATACTTTGTTTACACACACACACACACACACACACACACACACACACACACACACACACACACACACACACACTTTATCCTCCTTCTCAAGTGTTTTGTGCAGGTCTGTGTTCAATCCTTTCCCGTGCCCTTCACCTTTAATCTGGTGTTCATAAAAACATTATCTTCCTTGGGTGACCTTCAACCTTTCCACTAAGTTCAGAGAAAATCATATAAAAATTTTTGGGGTTATTTTCAAACATGGGTGAGACATGATGTCCTGTGTCAAAGAAATGGCCAATGACCCGACTGTGGTAACTGTACTTCAAGGGCACCTACTCTATACATAGTAATAATAATAATAATAATAATAATAATAATAGTAAAAATGATGGTAATGATGACGATGATGATGATGGTGATGATAATATTAATAACAATCACGTTTACATTCATAAGCATCAGATGACGTTGCGCTTTTCCACGGGGCATCGAAAATAATAATAATCCATCCACCCATCACCCAATCCTACGTTGCCCCATGAGAAGCGTAGGAGCCCGGGGCTAGGCAAGTTGGTCCTGACATTTAAGATGAGAGTGACCAGCCTCACTCATCCCTGAGTGGCATTAAGTGAGCAATAAACCCCAACCACCCCTTGGATATAAACCTGCACCGGCTCAATCCGACTGGAGAGCCGTAATTACCCACTAAACCACCAGGCGCCACAATATGGTTATATGGTTACCACCCAGCGTAGTAAATGGTTTCCTGGTGTACAAGAAACTAATTTGCTTGTCACTCGGTGTAGAGTCACCTACAGGCAGAATGCACAGGAAAGAATGAAGGAAAGACAAAAGAGGGAGTGTAAAGTCACCCGTAGGCGGAAGGACAAGGAAAGAATGAAGGAAAGACAGACAGAAGAGGATGGAAGGAAAGGAGGGAGAAGACGAAAGGGAAGACACCCGAGAGCAACAGTACATCCAGTATAATAATAATAATAATAATAATAATAATAATAATAATCCATCCATCCATCCATCATCCAATCCTACATTGCCCCATGATGAGCGTAGGAGCCCGGGGCTAGGCAGTTGGTCCCGACATTTAAGATGAGTGAAAATAATAATAATAATAATACTCACGTTTACATTCATGGGCGTCAGTTGAAGTTGCTCTCTTCCATGGGGCGTCATTATAGAATGGTAAACACTCCTCACAGTCCCTTCCTGCTGTGTTGTGTTCACACAGGCACACCAGGTGATTCTCACCCCCCACACCTGTCGACGGTACACACTCCGACGCGTGCCCGTTACATGTGCACCTGTATACAAGTAAAAATGCACATGACCCACTTGTATATGTATGTAGGCTAAGTATGCATATATGTATGCACGTATACACATACTGTATATATATATATACATTTATATATATATATATATATATATATATATATATATATATATATATGTATATATATATATATATATATATATATCGCTCTCTCTCTCTCTCTCTCTCTCTCTCTCTCTCTCTCTCTCTCTCTCTCTCTCACACTACAAAAAAAACACCAAAAAAAATATATATATATATATATATATATATATATATATATATTTATATATATATATATATATATATATATATATATACCGTACAGAGGGGTTATTGAGACCACCCATGGCAACTGAGACCTGCTTAAGACAGTTTTATTTAAGGTGATTCCTAGGCAGAACGAAATTTTAAAAGATATTGTTGGTATGGTTATGCAGGCATGGTATGTACTATTTATATTATGTAAAGCACATTATTCCACTGATCCCAGAAGTACCTTAAATCCTAATAATGTTTTTGTATTAACATGACAGGAAAATTCAACTGTGAATGCTAAGGTGTTCTGTAGCCAAGCCGTATCCCTCATCCAGTCCATATTCAAATGATATGTAGCCTTGTATCCCATATATGTTTACAGCCAATTTGGTAATAATCGACATTAATGTTTACTCTCTATTAACGTTTATATAACATGGGGTAATTGAGACCACGATACCGGGGTAAATGAGACCACTGTTTAACTTAAGTGCTTTCTGTTTGTTTCCGAATGGTGCGTCATTATAAGAAAAAAGTGAGATTCCCCAAGGTCCAATATACTCCTGAGACCATGACACGGGCTGTTGCTGCAGTACAGGACAGAATGAGCCAGCGTCAGGCAGCCAAGAAGTTTTGTATCCCCAAACCATCATTACAACGAGTCGTGTAAGGGAGATCTAAGGAACCTGGGAGGGTAGGACAGAAGACATCCCTGCTGCAGTTTGGAGTCTATTGCTCCAAACACTGCTGCCCTTGGGGGTTTTGATCTTGCGTTTGATATGTTGCACCTACGGAAATTTGTAACAGACCACTTGCATCGTCAACACAGACACGTCGAACAGTTTTAAGGACAATTTACCGGGAGAAGACTTGGCACGTGGGTTTCTTAGCAGGCACTCAAATATTCTGACGCACCGGATGTGTCAGAATCTAAGCAGGAAACGTACAGCTGTCTCAGAAAATGAGCTTTAAACGTACTTTCATAATCTGGAGAGAGTATCAGTGGAGTACCTCCGGCCAATATCATCAATTATTGAGACAAACTTAACAAACAACGCTAAGACAAATACGTGTAGACCGGGTCGTGTGGCCTTCAAGCTGCCAGGGACTGAACACGAGGAGGTTATAAATGTCGACAGAATTGTGCAGAGGATAAAAATCCATGATGAGATAAAGAATATAGTTGTAACAAATTATACATTTCAGGGACTTACTGTGCGCTAAGTTTTGTGGGCCAAGTGGTGGACTTGATGTGCACTTGGTTGTTAATAATGCAGTACAACACAGCATATGTGATGATGAAGGCACATTGAATTTCAGCACAATTACGTGTATAACAATAAGTCCACCAATATGTGCTGGACTTATTGTTATACACGCACTTTTCTCGCGAGCGCGGGTGTAATCAAAATGGCCTCTAACTGTGGGTGAGTTAAGAGACATTGGCTCCTGGAATTTATTATGGACTTAATACCTTGATGTCATTTGTTAAGAAACTCCGTAACATCTCTCTCTAAGTGATTTATTTTGCTTATTACTCCTTAATAACCACTTGTGTAATTGAAATCACCCTGCACAAATAACATACGAGCTGATGTTAACAGCCTGTATTCAAAAATAAATCGCTATGGAAGGGATGTTTGGGAGTTTCCTTAACCAACGAGAACTGATATAAACTATAGTGTTCCTCCTCGTAACATAGGGTTTGGGTGGAGTCACCCCCTCCCTACACTATTGCCATGTTTCCTAACCCTACGATGTATAACGCCTGTGGTTTGTGTAGTAGGAATGATACATAAACATAACTCATACTAATATAACTGTAATGAAAGTGCTGACATGTATCAAGGAAGAATAAAACTATTCTGCATACTATATTATACGATAATAGAGAAACGTGGCATAAAAATTTGGCAGTGTTGCTCTAAAAATATTCTAATTATTATTTACTTCCCCAACACTTCTAACATTGCTAATTAATTTAGCAAGTATAATTGCAAGAAAATTTGAAGGGATAAAAGTGGGAAGAGGCGATCCTTTCATAATTAAAATAAATATATCAAACAGCTCTGGGGTGGCAGCACTCACGCGACACGTGTTTGTGTGTACGCTGTGGGTCACCAACCCCCTACAGGATTTAGGCCTATTGGGGAAACCTCTATAAAAAAAACGCGCCGTGACTTTTACCTCAAGGGTGGTGCGGAAATAAAGTCAAAATTATAATCCATACATAAAAATGGAAGTAAAAAACCATGGATGACACATAACAAAATCTAGCGAGAGAGAGAGAGAGAGAGAGAGAGAGAGAGAGAGAGAGAGAGAGAGAGAGAGAAAAATAATAATAATAATAATAATAATAATAAAACTTTATTTCCACTAAACAGTGGGTATTCTTATACATTATACAGTAGTACAGCATACAGTATGAAAGTTCTATACACAATATAATACAAGTTGATACATATGGTGGAGAATAGTGACAGAGAGGTAAATGGTTTAAAAGGTGTGGGGACACTTAGGTTAAAAATAGATCAATTAAGGGATTTAGGAACGAAGGCAGTGGGAAGGATTAAGACAGATGGGATTGTAAGATTAGGGAGTTTGAGCAATAGGGTAGAATGTATGCTCTCAATAAAAGTATAGCAATTATCAACGGCTAATTATTATACAGGTGTTGATGGTGGGGGTCTATATTTATAGGAGGTGTTGGTGGTGGAGGTATAGCGGGTGTTGTTGATGGGGGTGTTGTTGGGGGTAGGGGTATAGGGGGTGTTGGTGGCAGGGGTATAGGGGGTATTAGAAAAACGGAGATCACAAGAGGGAAACAGTGTCAAGGTCATCGCTGATGGAGAGGTCAGCTCGGAAACGTGGCAACAGTGCAGGGAGGGGGTGACTCCACCAAAACCCTACGTTTCGATCTGTCAGACTATAGCCGTATCCAAAAACAAATCGCTAAGGAAAAGGTGTAAGGAAGCTCCCTTAACCAATAATCACCAGTATCCAAAAATAAATCACTAAGGAAAAGGTGTTAGGGAGCTTCCTTAACAACTACGAGTTTTATATATGGATGCTGGAGTGGCCCTGGTGAGAGAGGATAGTGTTTGGAAACGCTCTGTACTGTTGTTTGCAGATGATACTGTGTTGTTGAGTGAAGACGAAGGGGAGCTGCAAGGCTTGGTGGATGAGTTTGAGAGAGTGTGTAAGAAACGGAATCTAAAGGTGAATGTAGGGAAGAGTAAAGTGATGGTCTTTGAGAGAGGTGAAGTCAGTGAATGTACAGCGAGGTTGGATGGTGAAGAATTGGAAAATGTGAGTACGTTTAAGTACTTGGGTAGTGTGATGAGTAAGGATGGAGGTTTGGAGGGTGAAGTGCTTGAAAGGGTACAGCAGGGAAGAAAGGTTGCTGGTTCCTTGAAAGCAGTGATAAGAAGCAGGGAAGTGAGCATGGAAGTGAAAAAGTTATTACATGACAGTATTGTGATACCAACTCTAACGTATGGAAGTGAAGCTTGGACGTTGTTGGAAGGACACTAGTCAAGAGTGAGAGCAGTGGAAATGAGTTATTTAAGAGGAGCCTGTGGAGTCACATGGAGAGACAGGCTGACAAATGAGGATATAAAGGAGCGTTGTGGTGTGGATGTGGATGTGACAGGAAGCGTTAGGAGGAATACACTGAGGTGGTTTGGCCACGTGGAGAGGATGGAGGGTGAAAGACTGACGAAGAGAGTGTATGTAAGTGAGGTGGAGGGGGGGAGAGGGAGGGGGAGGCCGAGGATGATATGCAGGGATGGGGTGGAGAGGTAAATGAGAGAGGGGGGTGTGAATTGGGAGCGGGGCAGTGAAATGGCGGGGGACAGGGCGACGTGGAGGCGATTTCTTTGTGGCCGCCCCGAACGGGATTAAGGCGTCTGGCAATAGATAGATAGATAGATAGATATTTTAAACCTCTAACGGATTTAATGCAGCGTTCCTTAGCTCCTTTTACTTAGCGATTTATTATACCTTTCGCACCTTAACAGTTTCTTTTATGTCATTCTGTCACTTTAATATCGACCTAGGTTGAAATTGTAACATACTGGAGTTACTGAAGGGTAATGTGCAAAATGAATCGCACAGGTAAAGGTGCTAAGATAGTATTTCGACCTGGGGGTTAGATCCAGCCTTCATAAACCCCTTCACTACTAGGCTGCACCTTTGATTTACTATTGTTATTATTATTAGCGTCGGTAGTAGTAGTAGTAGTAGTGGTAGTAGTAGTAGCAGTAGTAGTACTACTACTACTACTAGTAGTAGTACTACTACTAGTAAGGCTGCTTCTTGATTAATTTTATTATTATCATTATTATTATTATTATTATTATTATTATTTTTGTTGTTGTTGTTATTATTACTAATACTATTTTAGCTGATTGACAAAAAGCTAATGTTAACCCATATGATCAATACATTTTCTATTATCAACGAAAATGTGAGAGAACGATAAATTTACCAGTAACTAAAATGTCTTAATATTTCTTCCCTGTACTCAGATAAAGAAAGATAAATACGTAGACAGATATGTTGACAGATATATATAGATAGGTAGATATTTTCTCTTGTTATTCGTATTATCTCCATACACTTAGCTCTCATTTAAGGGTGGATAGCGTCTTTGCGGGGAATAAAATCTGGTGGTTCACTGGCCTGACCCTGTGAGGAAAGTGACTAGACACACCTTAGGATGAAAAGGAAGACTGTCAAGGGGCGGATGATTTATTTAAGGCATTTCTGAGCCATTCTGGCACGGTAGGTGGGGATTGTTATTACACTTGTATGGCAGTCCACCAGGAAGACTGACTAGCCTAGAGTCACGCCACAAGGCCATTTGGCAACGAGGCAGAGGAAGGAAAGTGAGAGACTAACGAGGAGAGTGTATGTGTGTGAGTTAGAGGGGAAGACCGAGGGGGAGATGTAGAGATGCAGTAGAAAGGATGGAGTGAGACTAAAGAGAGTGTGAGTGAGGTAGAGGGGGAAAGGGAGGGGGAGAGGGAGGGGGGACAGAGGGAGGGGGAGAGGGAGGGGGAGAGGGAGGGGGGACAGAGGGAGGGGGAGAGGGAGGGGGAGAGGGAGGGGGGACAGAGGGAGGGACAGAGTGGACAGGATGGAGTGAGAGACTTACCAAGAGACTGCATGAGTGAGGTGGGGGGGCAGAGGGAGGGAGACACCAAGGATGGGATGGAGGGATAGGAGAAGTATGTGAGAGAAAGGTGGTGTAAGTTGGGGAAGGGGGGCAGGAAAATGGCATGGGACAGCACGACATGGAGGCGATTTGTTTGTGGCCACCCCTTACGGCATTAAGGCGTCTGGCTATAGATAGATGGAACAGAGGAAGGAAAGATTGACATCAAAGGGCGTCTAAATCAACAGCAAAAGAACAGACAGATGTAATGCAGACTGGAAGGAACGTTAATGTGACGAAGAGAGGTCATGAGACGGACAACAGAAAAGGAGGGAGAGTCACACACACCATCATCAATCCATCCAGAAACAAACAAAACAAAAAAAAAGCTGAAGCTAACCTGTACAGCCTTGTCAGGGACCCCACACCCCTGACCACAGGCTAGTGGCTGGTCCTGGCCTGCCCTGGGAGGCTGGGTGGGGTCTGTGTCCCATCCCTGTATAAACTTATATCTCACAACTTAAGAGGAATTAGGATCAGGGTCATTCAGTGTCGCCTGACCGTGACCTAGTTGGGGTTGCCTGTCTGATAGGGTCCTGTCATGCTGGCACCAATTATGATGGTTGCTAGAAATAAAACCTAAAAGACCCCTGCAGCTGGACGATGGGGGGGGCGGTAGCCCCAATCCTGTTTTTGACTCGAGTCGTGGTGGTGCACAGGACACAGCCCGTACAACCACACGTGGGGGGTACTGGACTGCAACATTCTAAGCCTTCTGAAGGATGACTGACTGCCTTTGTTATCATGAGAGATGGCACAACTGCACTGTCTGAAGTGAGGCGGCCCAGGCATGGCGGGATCAGTAGCAATGATTATACATATTGTGTGTCTGGCTGTAACGATGGTGCCCAAATCAGATGTGCTGTTGTGGCAATTGCTGCCCACTTTGTCTCTTGTGTCGATAGAGTTATGTTGGTTGATGGGTGTATAATGTTGGTGAGGTTCAAGCATACCTTCGGCTTCATCTCTCTTACTGCCGTGTATACAAGTGTGATGAATGGTGAAGAGATGGACGTATAATATATTAATCTTGGCTCAGTTCTGGATCAGTGCTAATCACAAGATACTCGTACACTCTTGACTTCAGTGCAATTCGTGGCACTGACAGGGAAGGCTTCATCACATTTGTAGGTTGGGGCCCCATTCCTTTGTTGCCACGAATTCCAATAGTTCTTAGTATGGATTTCCTAAAGTCCCATAAGCTGAGAATTGCTGGATCTTGGTTCCAGTGGCTAGATCTTCACGACTGGACTTAGTATTCCCGTGCTTAAAATGAACAGATTTTGAATTTCGCTCCCTGTTACCTTATTTTTCTTCTTTCTTAGGGGGAACAATTTTATAGCCTTCTGGCCTTTCGTTACTTTTTTCTTGCATTAAAAAAATAAAAAAAATAATTGGAGAATCCTTCACAACTGTATTGTTTCCATGAGTACAGAGTTCTTTGCTACTGATCACAGACTTGTTGCTACTCTAAGGCTACACATCAAATTGTGAAAAGCTCAAGATGATACCAAAAAAGTCCATATCATTTTGTATTGTTTATAAAGGCTGCAACATAATAGCATGCGTCAGCCTTGGTCACATAATGGCAGTTCCCCACGCTGCTAAATCTCTCGCAGCCTCCCTATTCAGTCCTTATCCTTAGATCACACTCTATGGCCTCGTCCCAGGTCTTTTTCGGTTTGCTTCTCGCAACCCAACCCTGACGTTCAGACTTCTCACCTTCCACACCCAATTGTCATCCTCCATCCTCTCCACATGCCCAAACCATTTCAATCTACCCTTCCTCATCACAACACTAATACATTCCAGTCCCATCCTTCCTCCCAGACCATCTCAATCTACCCCTCCTCTTCACAACACCAATACACTCCAGTCCCATCCTTCCTCCCAAACCATCTCAATCTCCCTCTTCTCTTCATAACACCAATACATTCCAGTCCCATCCTTCCTCCCAAACCATCACAATCAACCCCTCCTCATCACAATACCAATACACTGAAGCCCATCCTTCCTCACAACTCTTAATCATAAAAATAGCCTTCCCCCCCAGGCCTCACATTCAAGGACGCACTACACATCTACCTAATCATAGTCATTTCTATGCATTGAGCCTACTAATATCCTCTTCCTTTGCTGCCCAGGTCTCACTACCATACACCATTACACTTCTAACACATCCAGCATACAAGGATGAGCATGGAAGGAGAGTTCTCTTAGTGTCAGGAGAGGCAACAGTTCCCTGAATTTCCTCCAACCACTGCTTACCCTGGCCTCAGAGGTAGTTTCTGCCCCACCTCCAGCACATAACATTTCCCGCAAATAACAAAACTCTTCCACATACTCAAGAGACTCACCAGCAAGAGCAATCTTTTCATGCCTGACAATCTCCACATGCTCCCCCCCGACACACCGCACACATGAAATCAGCATTAATCTGCAGTCTTCCTCAAATACCACTACATCTCTTATGCACCCACTTATCACAGACACTGCACAAGATGGACTTACTTCCCATGCCCTTGTGGCAAACCGTACATGGCCACACCCCCTCTTCTTTGACAGTTCCGCCACCAACCTTAGATATCACCACCTTGTTTTATCCACATTTAAGCACTTGTGTCCCATACCATCTCTCCACTTCCTAAATCTTTCCTTCGCCTCTCTTTCATTCCCTGCAATCAACACCAAGTCACCAGCATACAACATGACGCTTTAAAATGTTTTCCAAAAGCCAAAAATACACAAACC
>NC_136984.1:29082467-29084967 GCF_032717465.1 Coenobita brevimanus
AAAAGTTTCCAGTCAGTTTTCACTAAAGAAAAGGAGCTTGTGGAAGGGGAGGGAGTGATTAGAAATGTTCCGGTGATGAAAGATATAAAAGTGGAGGTGCTGGAAGTGTATAAATTACTGGAAACTCAAGATGTAAAGAAAGCCCCAGGACCTGATGGAATTTCTAACTAGGTACTGAAGGAATGCAGAGAACAACTGGCGGATAAAATTCACAGCTTAATTGTATGCTCACTGGAAGAGGGGAAAGTGCCACAAGAATGGAAGAGGGCAAATGTGGTACCAATTTACAAGGGAGGAAACAGGGAAGAACCCCTGAATTATAGACCAGTGTCTCTAACCAGCATGGTCGCAAAATTGTGTGAGAGAATCCTGAAAGACAGATGGATAAAATATCTGGAAGAGATGAATATTTTGGCTGAATGTCAGTTTGGATTCAGAAGTGGAAGGTCATGTGTTTCAAACTTGTTGAGCTTTTACTCAAGAGCCATTGATGTGGTACAGGAGAGAGATGGTTGGGTGGATTGTGTGTACTTAGACTTAGAGAAGCCCTTTGACAAGGTACCTCATAAGAGACTAATGTGGAAACTAGAATATATAGGAGGACTAAAGGGGAAACTTCTGGAATGGATGAGAGACTTTTTGAGAGACAGACAAATGAGGACAGTAATAAAGGAAAAGATGTCTGGATGGAGGGAAGTAACAAGTGGAGTCCCTCAAGGCTCAGTGTTGGCGCCAGTAATGTTCCTTCATTCATTCATTCATTGCCAGACGCCATGTATCCCAGACAGGGTGGCCAAGGGCTTAGAGTTAGTTGTTTTACAGAGAGGGGCACTAATCCTCCACCAACCCCACTTCACGTAGGGATGCCAACAGCATCTGGTGTTCCCAGGCGGTCACCCATCCAAGTACTAACCAGACCCAACGTTGCTTAACTTCGCTGATCGAACGGGAAGCGGTGTACTCAACGTGGTAATGTTCCTGATTTACGTAAATGATATGGTAGATGGAGTGAACAGTTATGCGAGTCTGTTTGCTGATGATGTAAAGATCTTGAAGAAGATAGAGGTTGAGGAGGATTGTAAAATACTGCAGGAGGATTTGGATAGGATACACAATTGGAGCCGGATGTGGGAAATGAAATTTAATGTAAAGAAATGTAAAATATTGGAAATGGGTAAAAGTACCAGGAGGCCATCACTGAATTATTTTTTGGGTTATGAATTAAATCACAAAAAGGAGAGAAGAGAAAGATTTGGGAGTGCTGGTCCAAGATAGTTTGTCACCAGAAAAGCACATTAACAAGATAGTTGGAGAGACTTATAAGCTCTTGACTAACATAAGAGTAGCATTTCATTATATGGATGAGGAAATGATGAAAAAATTGATAGTGGCCATGATCCGCCCCAGGTTAGAATATGCAGCGGTAGTGTGGTGCCCACACAAAAAGAAAGATATAAACAAGATTGAGAGAATACAAAGAACAGCAACCAAGATGGTCCCCAGTCTGACAGATCTGTCATACAGAGAGAGGCTGGAAAAACTGGATTTGCCTTCGTTAGAGGAAAGGAGAAAGAGGGGAGACATGATTGCGGTGTTCAGGACCATGGTGGGAGTAGATAAAATTGACAAAGAAGATCTGTTTGTATGGGATAAGAGAGCAACAAGAGGACATGGAATGAAATTGAAAAAGTCAAGCTGCTTGAAGGATATCAAGAAATATAGCTTTCCTTACAGAAGTATAGACTTATGGAATAGCCTGGACAAAGAGATCGTCCAGTCTAAAAACTTAAACGAGTTTAAAGTTAAATTCGACTTATTGAGAAACAGCGACGGAAACCCACGAGCATAGTACATTCCGTGTATATCACAATTAGGTATATTCTTAAATATTTGGAACGACTTAGACAAAGAGGTGGTGCATGAGAAAAACATTCATGTGTGTAAAGGTAGACTTGATAAATGTGGATATGGAGACAGGACAACACGAGCATTGCTCAATTCCTGTATATTACAAATAGGTAAATACACACACACACACACACAACTCCAACCTCCCCTCCCTCTCTCTCTCTCTCTATCTATCTATCTATCTATCTGTCTGTCTGTCTGTCTGTGTTATTGTTTCTAGCCTTCTCTCTCTCTCTCTCTCTCTCTCTCTCTCTCATCAAAATTACCATCACCACTTCACAACGGTGACCACTATTAATTTTGTCGCCATAACACTTCTTCGTGACTAGCATTACATTCTAGTATAGCCTAAGCTGAAATCGAAAACGCGTCCTCGGGGTGAAGAGTCATGGACCGGAAGTCGATCTGAACCCTGCACTCTGGCTGATAATACGTACATACATACATACATACATACACACACATACATACATATATACATACATACATACACACACACATACACATACATACATACAGACAGACAGACAGACAGACAGACGGATACATATACATACATACATACACACACACATACATAGACAGACATAGA
>NC_136984.1:29089967-29097467 GCF_032717465.1 Coenobita brevimanus
CGTTGTTGGAAGGACACTAGTCAAGAGTGAGAGCAGTGGAATGAGTTATTTGAGAGGAGCATGTGGAGTCACATGGAGAGACAGGCTGACAAATGAGGAAGCGAAGGAGCTTTGTGGCGTGGATGTGGATGTGACAGGAAGCGTTAGGAGAAACACACTGAGGCTGTTCGGCCATGTGGAAAGGATGGACAGCGAGAGACTGACGAGGAGAATGTATGTGTGTGGAGGAGGGAAGAGGAAGGGGGAGGCCACGGATGAGATGGAGGGATGGAGAGGTACTCGTATATGAGAGAGGGGGGTGTGAGCTGGAAGCAGGGCAGTGAAATGGCGGGGGACAGGGCAACATGGAGGCATTTTGTTTGTGGCCTCCCCTTACAGGATTAAGGCGTCTGGCAGTAGATAGATAGATAGATGTCATTCATTCTGGTTTCCATTAATGTCACCATGATAGACAAAGCAGTCATTTTTAAGCGTGTCTGGGGTCAAGTGGAGAGAGAGAGAGAGAGAGAGAGAGAGAGAGAGAGAGAGAGAGAGAAAATACTCTCCTTTCACCTTAACTTGGCCCAGATTTTCGTCCTTTTGCAGTTTATTTCACGCAGCTCAGAGGCAGAAAAAGACAATATTACGGTTCTACATCCTTTCCATGGCACTTCGTGACTAGCAATATATTCTAGTGTTAATATAATACATCCTTTCCATGGCACTTCTTCGTGACTAGCATCATATTCTAATATAATACATCCTTTCCATAGCACTTCTTCGTGACTAGCATCATATTCTAGTGTTAATATAATACATTCTTTCCACTGCACTTCCTCGTGACTAGCATCATATTCTAGTATTAATATGGTACATGCTTTCCATAGCAATTCTTCGTGACTAGCATCACATTCTAGTATTAATATAATACATGCTTTCCATTGCACTTCTTCGTGACTAGCGTCATATTCTAGTGTTAATATAATACATCCTTTCCATAGCACTTCTTCGTGACTTGCATCATATTCTAGTGTTAAAATAATACATCCTTTCCACAGCACTTCTTCGTGACTAGCATCATATTCTAGTATTAATATGATACATGCTTTCCACAGCACTTCTTCGTGACTAGCATCATATTCGTGTTAATCTAGTGTTGCAGCTCAGCATTCAAGATGGAGAGATGGCAATTTTTGGCCGAGTTCGAGTGAAAAAAGTATAATACATGCTTTCCATAACACTTCTTCGTGACTAGCATTATATTCTAGCCTTAAAGGGTATATCTGTGGTCCAGTGGTAAAGTTTTGGACCAATGCGGACGAACTAATTTTGGGGGACACATGAAAAAAGAAAAAAAACAAAGGTTGAGTGTGTGTGTGTGTGTGTGTGTGGGCAGAGAACAGCTGGTGTGTGCGTGTGGGGGGGGGGGCAGAGAACAGCTGGTGTGTGCGTGTGTGTGGGGGGGGATTGCAGAGAACAGCTGGTGTGTGCGTGTGTGTGTGTGTGTGTGTGTGTTGACTATGTGCGGTACGTGCAATATGGTGTATGTATGTATATACCACGGTGAATGCATGTAATTCACCGGGTCGGTCAGGATCACTTGATGGTCGTGATCGTCAGCTTTTACCCTCCCGGAAGGGAGCTGAGAGCTCATATAGTCCGATCTAAGGGCAAGGCTGTGACCTTCACACACCCACACACCCGTCCCCTTGCTCAAGGGGAACAGTAACCACCCACTTCGTCATTGAAACTTTTCGCAACCTGAGCGAGGCGCGAACTCCCGTCCATCAGTTGGCAAGCGGGAACGTTACCACTGCACCAGCGAGCGGTGTCTAAGTTTGTATGTGTACCGGCATGTATGTATGAATGTGTAGTGTACTTTGGTGTATGTATGTATGTATGTGTAGTACGGTGTATGTATGAATTAATGGTACAGTGTATGTATGTATGCATGTATTTACAGTGCGGTGTATGTATGTACAGTACGGTGTATGTATGTATGCATGTATGTATGTATGTACAATATGGTGTGTATGTATGTATGTATGTATAGTATGGTGCATGTATGTATGTATGTATGTATAATACGGTGTAAGTATGTATGTACGTATGTATAGTATAGTGTATGTATGTATATATGTATGTATGTACGGTGTATGTGTGTATGTATGTTCAGTACAGTGTATGTATGTACAGTACAGTGTATGTATGTATGTATAAGTGTATGTATGTATGTATGTGTGTATGTACAGTATGGTGTATGTATGTATGTATAGTATGGTGTATACATGTGCTGTATATATAGTAGGGTGCATGTATGTAGGCTACCATGTATGTATGAATAGTACTGTGTATGTTACAGTATGTACTATGGAGAATGAATGTACAAAATTATGTGTGTGTATATATATATATATATATATATATATATATATACACACACAGTATATATGTGTGTATTAACAGTTCCAGATATTTCTAATGATTTAGACAGTGTGGCACAGTTCCTGCTGTCCAAACTCCCTTGCTATGGACTAACGTCTTTTGTTCCTCTTACTACCTCATGTCTCAGCAACAGAAAGAGAAAAGTAAGAGTAGATGATGTGTATTCCAATTTCCACTCAATTAACACCTGCGTACCACAAGGATCAGTTCTGGGTCCAACCCTATTCCTAATTCATATTGATGATCTCTTATCTGTCATCCATTATCCAACCCATTCATTTGCAGATGATTCAACACTTAATAGTTCATTCACACTTAGACATCCATTCACAAAGTTCACCATCACTAACTCACAACTCAGTACAGCAGTCTCCATAAATCAAAACTTATCTAGGATCACTGAATGGGGATAAAATAACCTTTTCTCACTTAATGCTAGTAAAACCAAATATATATGTTACAATTTACAGTACTAATAGACAGATATTGCCAGATTCCTATATTACCTTCAGTGCCACTAATATTCCCATCTCCAAAAGTATTGAAATTCTCGGTGTTTCACTTAACAATGCCCTCAGCTGGACCTCTCATGTCAGATCACTTGTTAAAACCGCCTCAAAGAAACTTGGATTATTGTTCAGAGTTCGTAGGTTCTTCACTGATGAGCAGTTAGCTATAACTTATAAGAGTCATGTGCAATCTCAGCTGGAATATTGCTCACCCTTGTGGAATGGATGTGGAGAGGTTGCACTAAAACAACCGACAAAATTCAGAACGAAAGCTTTTTGAATTATTAATAACCCTGCTGTTACAAATAAACTACCTCCCCTACAAGTAAGAAGGAATGTTGTCTCCCTTGCATTATTTTACAGACACTTTTATGGCAAATGCTCAGACCATGTTGCATCCATTGTACCACCTCTCCATGCCTTCCCTTGTGCTACAAGGGCACATGGTAGCGCTCATGACTGGAATGTCACACTGCCATAATGCAGAACTTCCACCTACCAGAAATCTTTTATTCTCCGAACTGCATCTCTTTGGAATTCGCTCCTCCAGAGTTGTTTCCAATCTAGCTTCAGCCTACAGTGGTTCAAGTCCAACTTTTACAGATTTCTTTATGAATGGACACCAGTAATCTGGTGTAGCTATGGATTTTTTTTATTCATTTTTTTTTTCCTCTGTTGTTTAAAAAACAAAAAGTATGGTGTGATGTAGTGTTGGTCGTGTGGTACTGAGTGGTGTGAACAGCTGTGGTGTGGTGCTGTGTGGTGTTGGGTGTTGTGGTAACATGATGCTCACAACAAAGTAGTAACATAACTACTTCTATCCACTACAGTCATCACCATCACCATCACTACCACCATCATCATTATCATCACCATCATCCTTTTTCCTCTCATTATCATCTTTTTCCCTCTCATCATCATCGTCATCATCGCCTCTTCCTCTCTTCATCATCATTATCATCATCTTTTTTCCTCTCCACCACCACCACCAACACCACCACCACCACCACCGATCCTCCTCCTCCTCCTCCTCATCATCATCATCATCATCATCATCATCTTCATCAGCCCCCATAACACCTGTTCCTTAGTGATTTATTTTTGGATATGACTGGTTAACATCCTTTAACATGTCATTTATGCAGAGTATGGCGATATCGGAAGGATTTATGTAACACAGAATAGCACAGTAAGGTGTAATGAGCAAAATAAATCACTTAGGAAAAAGAGTTAGGGAGACAATATTAGGTTATATGGCTGCCTGATTATACAAACGTTTCTCTCTCTCTCTCTCTCTCTCTCTCTCTCAACAACACAATATCGTATTACTAATCTTTCGTCACCCCACATACCACTCTACCCTACCGTACCCTACCCAACCGTACCCTACCCTGCCCTACCCTACCCAACCCTACCCAACCCTACCCTACCCTACCCAACCCTAACCTACCCTACCCAACCCTACCCTACCCTGCCCTACCCTACCCAACCCTACCCTACCCTACCCTACCCTACCCTACCCTACCCTACCCTGCCCTACCCTACCCTACCCTACCCTACCCTGCCCTACCCTACCCTACCCTACCCTACCTTACCCAACCCTACCCTACCCTACTCAACCCTACCCTACCCTACCCAACCCTACCCTACCCTACCCTACCCTACCCTGCCCTACCCTACCCTACCTACCGAACCCTACCCTACCCTACCCAACCCTACCCTGCCTTACCCTACCCAACCCTACTCTTCCCTACCCTACCCAACCCTACCCTACCCTACCCTACCCTACCCTACCGTACCCTACCCTACCCAACCCTACCCTGCCTTACCCTACCCAACCCTACCCTGCCCTACCCTACCCAACCCTACCCTACCCTACCGAACCTTACCCTACCCTACCCTACCCTATCGAACCCTACCCTACCCAACCCAACCCTACCGTACCCTACCCTACCCTACCTTACCCAACCCTACCCAACCCTGACCTACCCAACCCAACCCTACCCAACTCTACCCTACTCTACCCAACCCTGACCTACCCAACCCAACCCTACCCTACCCTACCCAACCCTACCCTACCCAACTCTACCTTACCCAACCCTACCCAACCCTACCCTACCCTTCCCTTTCCTACCCTACCCTACCCTACCCTACCCTATCCTGCCCTATCCTACCCTACCCTACCCTACCCTACCCTATCCTACCCTATCCTGCTCTACCCTACCCTACCCAACCCTACCCTACCCTACCCCACCCCACCCTAATAGAGAGAGCACCGAATGAAAGAGGAGGAGGAAGAAGAGTGAGACTGAGTGGGAAGAGGAGAGGCGTGGCTCTAAGAGAGAGAGAGAGAGAGAGAGTAGGGGTGGTAATGTCACACAGATATTTTTCTTTCTCACCCACCACAACAGCCCCTCCCTCCCTCTCTCTCTCTCTCTCTCTCTCTCTCAACACGTGTTCCCAATCCTACCAACCTTCCCTCAGCCCCTCCCTCCTCCTCCTCCTCCTCCTCCAATTACATCCTTCTTCCCGACCTTTACGTGTATGTGCGAACACTTCCATGTACATACATACACACATACAGTACATAAATATCTATCTATCTATCTATCTATATACATACTGTATAGACATGCATACACATATATATACAAACACATATATACATACGTACATATACATACCCACATATATACATACGTCTATACATACATATATAAACATACATACACACATACATACATACACACATACATATATATTTACATACACACATTCACACATAAATAGTTAAGAAGGAAGTAGGGAAGGAAAGGAAAAGAAGGAGAGTAGGAAGGTGTGCGGTGACTGTAGCTGAGAGAGAGAGAGAGAGAGAGAGAGAGAGAGAGAGAGGGAGAGAAGGAATATAGGAATGTTTTCAATAATTACATTTCCGTATTGATGTAGAGTTCCTTCATCTATCTGTCTATCTATCTAGTCTATCTATCATATCCCTCTTTCTGTTTTATCAATGCAAAAAAAATCACGTCATAACCAGTACTAATTCATTCTTTTTCCTCTTCAGGTTACACTATGATAGTCTTGTTTCTTTTCACACTTTCCTATAAAATGTCCACGCCAGGTTTTCTATGCTGCCTGGTGTTGCCTCTCATTATTCCCTGCCGGGTTTTCCTGGAGGGTTGGGTGGGTGGGGGAGAGCCTTCTTTACTATCCTTGTCTTATTCTAGTAGTTCAGTTACTCTTGTAGGAACTGCCTAGTAATGCTATTTTCTTATGTTGTCTCTCAACTCTGTCTATCTTTAAGAATGTTTGTGGATACGATAGGAAGAATGGTGGTGGTGGTGGTGGTGGTAGTGGTGTGGTGGTGGTGGTGGTGGTGGTGGTGGTGGCAGATGCTGACAAGACACCCACACTTAATTCCAGCCTCTCTCTCTCTCTCTCTCTCTCTCTCTCCAGTACTACACAGATGCGGGATCATCAGAGCACCAATACAAGGGCAATAAAGTCTACTGGAATTACACACCTCACGCCCGAAAATTATTAGTGAGAGAAAGAGAGAGAGAGAGAGAGAGAGGAAGCGGGATGGAGATTGGAGGAAGTGGGTGGGAGAGATAGAGAGGAGGGGGTAGGGGGAGGGGAAGAGTGAGGTCAGTGTGTATGTATGTACGTATCTGTATGTATGTACGTATGTATGTATGTATTTATGTATGTATGTATGTATGTACCCGTATGTATGTATGTACGTCTGTATGTACCAGTATGTATGTATCTATGTATAGTTTATGTATTCCGTGTGTATTCACGTGTGTATTATGTCTGTGTGTGCATATATTCAAGTGCGTACGTATGTGTGTGCGTATGTAGGTATATGTATGTATCTATGTGCGTATGCACGTTTGTATTTACAGCATACATATGTCTAGTGTATGTATGGATCTGTGTATGTATGTATGTATGCATAGCCTATATACATACCGGTATATGTACGCATGCTTGTGTGCGCATATGTAGGTATGTATGTGCTGTATGTATGTATGTATATATGTATGTATAATATACATGTATGCAGGCATGTGGTATATATGTGTGCTTGTGTGCACGTATGTATGTATGTATGTACTTACACACAAAGGTCAAGGAAAAGGATGTGTAACTGGAGAACGAGAGAGAGAGAGAGAGAGAGAGAGAGAGAGAGAGAGAGAGAGAGAGAGAGAGAGAGAGAGAGAGAGACTGTTGTGGTGGGAGGGGAGGAGAAAGATCTGTGTGACATTACCACCCTCCCTCTCTCTCTCTCTCTCTCTCTCTCTCTCTCTCTCTCTCTCTCTCTCTCTCTGCCACGCCTCTCAGCCCCCCCCTCCTCCTCCTCCCCCGTAGCTTCATTCATTGCCTCATTCTCTCTATGCTTTGCGCTCTCTCTCTCTCTCTCTCTCTCTCATCCTAACCAACATGTGTTTCTGGTCCTTACTCCCACCTCCCTCTCTCTCTCTCTCTCTCTCTCTCTAACCAACATGTGTTCCTCCCTTACTCCCACCCCTCTCTCTCTCTCTCTCTCTCTCTCTCTTTCTTA